>NC_143579.1:104278783-104651133 GCF_048544385.1 Mastigoproctus giganteus
GTGACTGCATCATAGTATCCAATCAAGTTGGTCAGGCAAGACTTCCCCTTAACAAAACCATGCTGTGTCTGAGCTATAACTGAAGTCTTGTCTAAATGATCCTGCAGTGCTTCTTTAACCAGTGCCTCCATTAATTTTCCTGGAACAGAAGTTAAGCTCACAGGTCTATAATTACTTGTTTCAGCCTTTGATCCTCCTTTGTGAATTGGGGTCACATTTGCACATTTCCAGTCCATGGGTACCTCCCCTGAGTCCAAGGAAGCTCTCATAACTATGGCCAAGGGTTTGCTTACTTCCTTTGCTGCCTCCTTTAATATAACTGGATAGATCCCATCCACCCCGGGTGCCTTTCTTGTGTTTATCTTCAACAGTTTCTCCTCCACTTTACTCCCAGTTATTTCAAGATTCTGTAGCTTACTGCTAGAGTTGAATACACCTCTGGCATTCCCCTTGCTGAATAACTCCTCATGTGTGAATGTCGATGCAAAATATTCATTTAGTTTGTTAGCTACCTGAGCAGGATCATCAACAGTTGACCCATCAATATCAAGTGGACCAATCTGATTCATCCCCTTCCTTCTAGAGTTTACATAAGTAAAGAACTCTTTGCTGTTTTTCTTTGCATCCCTTGCCAAGGACTTCTCGTAATCTGCCTTCGCCTGCCTAACCTCCTTTGTAACTTGGTTGCATATCAACTTGTATCTATCATAGGCTTCTGTGTCACATGTTAATTTATATG
The DNA here is from genome assembly GCF_048544385.1 of Mastigoproctus giganteus. Classification (NCBI taxonomy): domain Eukaryota; kingdom Metazoa; phylum Arthropoda; class Arachnida; order Uropygi; family Thelyphonidae; genus Mastigoproctus; species Mastigoproctus giganteus. Next base: position 104,279,523 of record NC_143579.1, read on the forward strand.
TATCCCATGCATTTTTCTTCTCTGCCATATGCCTCATTAGTTCATCTGACATCCATTTTGGCCTAAACCTTGAACAATATTTCTTAGTTGGTATGTAAAGCCTAGTAGCTTCCAAGATAAGTTCTTTGAATGCTTCCCATTTTGAATTTGCTGTTGGTAACATCATCAGTTGGTCCCACTGTATAGAATTTAAATACTGTCTCAGTCCATCGTAGTCGCCTTTACGGAAGCAATAACCCTTCCCTTTACCCCTAATGGTAGTTACCTCTTTCAGTAAATCCCACTTCAGCACACTGTGATCACTGCCACCTAGTGGTTCATTTATCTGCAGATTCTTAATGCATGAAGAATCACTGCTGATAATCAAATCAATAGTATTACTCCCTCTAGTTGCCTCCCGAACATGCTGATGTAGAAAACAATCATCCAATAAATCCACAAAAGCCCTGCTAGTGTGTGAGTAACCAGCCCCCAAATTCCAGTCAATATCTGGGAAATTAAAATCTCCCATTATAAGACTCTCTGATTTACTGGCCCACTCTATTTCCCTGTACAATTCCTTATTATACTCATCAGAGTCATTAGGCCTATAGCACACTCCTACTCTCAATTTTGATCTCCCAATGCTTATGTCACACCAAACTGACTCAACACTGCACTGTCCAGCGATGTCGACTGGCTTCACTTCCTTGGTTTTTATGTGTTTCTTAACTAATAGCATAACCCCTCCCCCCTTCCTATCCTGTCTATCCTTTCTGTAGACTTTGTACTCCCCAAATTGCAGTTCTGCATCCCTTATATCTGTGTGACACCACGTCTCTGATATCCCAACAATATCTGCCTTTGATGTTTTGAGCAATACCTCAAATTCATCAAATTTATTTACTAAACTCCTAGCATTGGTGTACACGCAAGTATACCTGCACCTGTTTCTAATCTTAGCTACCCTAACACAACCCATGTGTTTACTTGTACCGCAATGGCTCCCAGCAGTCTCTGAAATACCATGCATCTTGTTTTTCAGGCTTCTGCTCATTCTAATAGAAGCAATGCAAGAATCTCTTTCACCTCTGCCAGTGGCTACTGTCAGTCTATTGGTCTTTGTCTCCCCCCAAGCTTTACCTTAGACTTGGCGCATGATAGCCTTAGATGCTGATGCGCCATTAAACTTCTAATAACCAACCAACCAACCAACCCCCCAAGCTAGCAGTTTTCCGACCCACCTAACACTGCCTCGATAGCATCAGCAAATATTCTTGCACCCTTTCTATTTAAGTGTATCCCATCCCTGTAGTTTATATTGTAGTGTTACGAGCCGTCACTGCCTTACGTTATAGGCAGTGATGGCTTGTGACTCTGATTATTTTCTGAGATAAATTTCAGCAAGTCAGTTAATTTTCAATAATTGTGTAGATCATGTCTGCTATAGAAAACTTGTAATTCTGTAAGAAGTTTTTCTCTTTCAATCATGGGATATGCCTCAGTAGTCTCCCGTACCTCCTCCCATTTTCGTACGAAAAATTACAAAGTTATCCTTGTTAAACAATTTAGCAGCAATTAATTGCTTTGTAAAAGTATGTCTCTCACTTATGTCAACATTTATATAGTTGCATACTTCCTTTGCTTCAATCATGAGTGTTTTTGAAGGATTTTCACAGTACATTGAATTCCTGATTTTTAGAATGGCATTCTTAAAGTTTCCTATATATTCGTTTATTTTAACTGCCTAAATTTTTCGAGATTGCATTTCATTATAAATAACTTCCACCCGAGGCATTATCTGATGGAAAAGTCCTAATCAGAACTTGAATTTTTCATTACTCAAGATGCGCAAAATTCCAGTTGCTTCTGAAATCATCTTATCTGCATTTCCTGTCACTTGTAATTCCTCCATGCACTTTTTTAAGGATTCATAATTTTCATAAATGCTGTTCACGATGTATGTTGAAGTTCCATCTTGTAGGGGAAGGTCGGGCAACACATCTGTCCATATGCTTTCTGAGAACAGAGAGACGCTGTGGTGATCTCCAGAAAAATGTTGGTATCGACATGAGGTTCGAAAAGAATATTCTTCAATCTCGGATACTACTTCCTGCATTTCTCATCATCAGATTCAGTTGGTGTGCATAGCTGTGAATAAAATGTGCATTTTTGTATTTCTTTTATTTTAGCCTGAACCTCCCCCTTTCTTGCCTTACATCACACTTGTGCCATCAAATTTCTGAGCAACCATTTTTGAGTATTTCCTTCGAGCATTATGTCTAACTAATCTAAAATACACTTCGATATTCAGTCTTCCTTTTGGTTTTCCGGAGTGACAAAAAACCTCAAAAACGCTCAAAAATGTCTCCATTCAGTTCATATCTCAGAACAATTACCATTTGTATATGTTCTGAAACATCTGTTGTGTCATCATCCATGACAGCTACGAATGAAGCTTCTTTAATTTCTCTTTTTATTTCATCCCAGCATATTTGCAGCAAACAGTCAAGAATATCATTGTGAATAGTTTTTGAAATGCCTTTAGATGCTGCATTACTTTCTAAATGGTTCTTTAAATTTTAATCTAATATACAGGCAAAATTTATTAATCCTCTGAATACTCCTGGATTTTTAGAATTGTCTTTTTCGTCGTGTCCACGTAATGGAATTTCAAACTGTCCACAAAATTTAATGCAGCCTATTATTTTAGATAATACTTCACGATTCTTGGTAAATTTTCTGTTATGTTTGAAGATCGGAAGTCTGTTGGCCTCGCTAAACTGTTCTTTAATATTTATACTTCCTAAAAGCAATAGTGAAATCACATTATCAATATGTTTCTTCGAACTCTGATGTTTTAGAGTTTTTTCTTTCATTCTGTTTATGTTTGTAAAACCACCTTTTGTCCACGGTAAGTCACCTCCAAACAGTAAACATGGAAAACAAAACAATGTATTTTTAACTTCACAACCACAAAGCCAACTTTTCCTGTGGGGTACCATTCAGTTTTAAAACTGCGAATATATTTCTTATTATTACTTATTCTCCGCTGAGAAATTTGAATCTTTGGTGTAGGGCTGCCTTCCTTTTTAATAACATTTTTTTTCTTGGAGAGAGAATTGTGAAAAACTAAGTTGCTGAAGTTTATTCACTGTCATGTGATTTACTTCATGGGGAAGCATGGAAGCCATGATTAAATTAAATTTCACAAAATCGTGTGTCGTAGAAATAACGTTTACTTACACATCACCTCGTATATAACTTCAGCTTATTAAGTTCAAGCTCAATTTGCAATTAAGCTGTAATCACATAATTACGCTGTTGAATGTTGAGTATTGACTTAACACTGATATTATTTAGTTCCTTAATGGGAATTTGGGCGAATAACAAAAAGATGCCGACATTGTGGCTACACACCCATCATGGTAAAAAATGAAATCTGCACTGCATGCTTTTCAGTGACTTTGATTCGTTTCACCTATAAAAAATGTATATTGGCAAGTTGCCAATGGCAACCAACTACCAGATTTTTGCTGGAATGCAAAATGTGACACTGTCTGGCGCGCAGTGAGGCCTAAAGTTAAACTTCAAAGTTCGAAATGATTTTGTGTTTTTATTTGTTTATTCAAAGTTCGAAATGATTTTGTGTTTTTATTTGTTTATTATTGAAATGATTACTGGAAATAGAGGATGCGCATACTATATGTGGGTCCTGTTAATAAAAATATTCATTGCGTTGCATTGTTCTTCACAAAATTTCACATAACTCCGTTCACTGTATATCTAGATTTAAATAGCTGCAGGTGCTGCAGTGCCTATGGATGAGCCGCCCCTGGTTATATGCCTAATAACTATGATGAGTATACCAAACAGCTACACAGAGAAACAGAGTGGGCCAGTAAATTAGAATTGGTAATTTTACCTTTCAAAAATAGGTTACAAAATTTGGGAATTATAATTCTCCAGTTGACTGGAACTTGTGGGTTGGTCACTCATGCACTTGCACAACTTCTGTGGATTTCTTGGATGACTGTTTTTTACAGCATCATATTAGAGAGGTAACAAGAGGAAGCAATGCTCTTGATATGGTTATCAGCAGTGATTCTTCATGCATTAAGAATCTATAGGTAAAAGACCCACTGAGTGGCAGTGATCACAGTGTACTAATGTGGAATTTAATTAAAGATATAACTATTGTCAAGGGTAAAGGGAAGGGCTTTTGTAAGGGTGACTACATTAGGTTTGACGTAGCCGATTGGTCAGGAGCGAGAGTGCATAGCACGCTTTCCTTGAGTGGACCGGGGTTCAAGCCCATGACTACTAAATACGATAAATATTTGCATTGACGATTTATTGTAAACTCTACTGACTTGGTTGTCGTGCCGGAGTATAAACAGAAAATTTTTTACAGTGGTCTAAGGCAGTTTTTAAATTTTATGCAGTGGGATCAACTGATGATGTTATGAACAGCAAATTCTAAATGGGAAGCATTCAGGAAGTAATCATAGAAGCTATTAGGCTTTTCAACCATTGAAGAAATACTATTCAAGACTTAGACCTAAATGGATATCAGGTGAACTATTGAGATATGTGAGGGAGAGGAAAAGTGCATGGGATGCATATATATTATCAGGTGACACAGAAGCTTATGGTATATATAAATTAGTCTGTAATCAAGTCACAAAGGAGGTTAGGTAAGCCAAGGCAGATTATAAGAAGTCTCAGTTAAAGAATGCAAAGAAAAGCAGCAAAGGAAGCCTAAGGCTTATGCTGCACCAGCCAAAAAAAAATTTCTGAATTACCCTGAGAGAGAGAGAGAGAGAAGGGAATCACCAAGAAAGGGAAGAATGATGATATCCAGCTCAGGACCCTGGGTATGCCAAGCCCATACTCACTAGATGTGAGCCCCTGGTGTAAAATTAACAGTAGAAGGAAGGGATTGAATCACATTTTGTTACTTGATGTCTATGGGTTAACTGTTCATGATCCTGCTCAGGTTGTTGACAATTTGAATAGGTATTTTGCATTTGCATTCACACATGAGGAATTCTTTAGGGGTGGGGCTGCCAGAAGTTTATCAAATTCTGATGGAAAAATAAATGACTGTAATAACTGAAAGGAAAATGGATTAGAAATTGTTGAAGCTGAACATAAAAACAGGCACATGGGGTGGATTCGATCTATAGTTGTATCAAGGGAGGCGGCAAAGGAGGTGAACAAACCCTTAATTACGAGAGCAACCTTGGTTTCATTATATGTCCCTATGGATTGAAGATGTTCCCAATTCATAAAGGAGATTAAAAGGTGACATGTATATTATAGACCTGTCAGCTTGACATTTGTTCCAGCGAAAATAATGGAGTCACTGGATAAAGAAGTAATGCAGGACCATCTGGACAGTAATATAATTGTACTGTCTGTAGTCACAGCATGGATTTGTTAAGAGGCAGTCTTGTCTAACCAATCTACTTGGTTACTATGATGCGGTGAATAAATAACTGGATGCAAAAAATAATTTTGATATCAAATACTTGGATTTCAGGAAGACTTATGATACTGTTGCACATAAAAGACTGCTGTATATAGTAGAGAAATATGGCATTAAGGGCAAGTTGCTGGTATGGATAAAGGGATGAAGTGGAAGAAGACAGAGTAGTTATCAATGGGCACTGCTCTTTAGGGACTAATAATATTAGTGTAATCCCCAAGGTTTCAGTGCTGTGCCCATTGTTGTTTTCAATATTTATTAATGATATTGATAAAGGTATATTAGGCTTAATGTCTAAGTTTGCAGATGATACTAAGGTTGGATGGTTAACGATAGTAATGATTGTATGCTAACTGCAACAAAATATCTTTAGAAAAATAAAATCAATGGGCTGATAAGTAGCAATTGAAGTTTAACATTGACGAATGCAAGGTATTGCATATGGGTAGCTGTGATCCCAAAAGAACTTAATTAATTGTGTAGTTCTACACTCAGGATAGTGGAAAATGAAAAAAGACTGGGGGGTAATTGTGCAGTCATATGACTGCAAAATTAATCCCAGGTTTGCACTACTCAGAGAATTTTAGATATGAAATTTCATATCTAAAATTCTCTGAGCAGTGCAGACATGCGGCCCAGACATGCAGCCCATAGGGTTTTGTCAGTGATATACAGAAACTTTGCCAGCAGGGATAAGGAGGTGGTTATTCACTTGTAAAAGGCCATGGTTAGGCTGCATCTTGAGTATTGTATGCAGGTCTGGAGGCCTCATTTTAGGATGGATGTTGATGTACTGGAATGGGTGTAAAGAAGGACAACCAGATTGGTGAAGGGAACAAAACAATGCTCTTATCTAGAAAGGTTTCAGTTCTGCAAATTGCACCTTCTGGATTCTAGGCACCTGTGGGGTGATCTGATTGAGGTGTTTAAGGCCTTAAATGGATCGAGTATGCTGAATGTGAATATCATTCTTCCTCTTGCTGAGACTACTCACATGAGGAGGCATAAATTCAATTTGAAGAACGATTGTTGTAGGACAGATGTGCAGAAGTTTGCCTTTAGCCTTCAGTTGGTTTATTTTTTGGAGCATGCTTCCGTCTTTTGTTGTGGAAGTGGATGGTTTGAATAAATTCAAAGGATAACTAGACAAATTCTTGGAGGGTATGGATGGGTGAAATGCGTAGGTTTATTTTTGGCTGATGCTATATAAGCTTACTTCCTTGCATCATTTGCCTCTATTCATACTACTATTTAGCAGGCCAATGTGTGATATTCATCCCTTTCCTTATAGTGTTTACATAAGTACGGAGGTCTTTGCTACCTGTCTTTTCATTCTTTGCTAGAAATGTCTTGTAATCTGACAGCTTGTCCAACCAACTTTACTTGATTGCAGACTAGTTTATCTCTGCTGTAGATTTCGGTATCTCCTGATAACTTTTAAGCATCCAAGGCATTGTCCTTCTTTGACACCAGTCTCATCAGGTCATCTGACATCCATTTAGGTCTAAAAATTGAACAGTATCTTTTAATTAGTATAAAAAGCACAGTGGGTTCTAAGATTTCTTAGAACCCACTGTGCTTATGTTCAAAAATTACTTATTTTTGACTACGAGGTGCTACCCAAATGTTTCTGAAATTTGAATGTTGTTTGGGAATTATGACTAGTACGGACTTGTGGTGCTAGGTAACACTGCATGCATCCTTTGTGAATTAGTGTGCCACGTGGCATCGGGCTGGATAGAGCCAATGAATATTTATGCGAAGTTCTTTGGTGGTGTGTTTCACATATTTTGCGATTGTTGCGATGGCTGATGTGAGAGAGCAACATGCTTGCATCAAGTTTTGTTTCCTTCTTAATGATACAGCAGCAGAAACCAATAAGAAGTTGAAACAAGCTTTTGGTGACAATGATTTAGACCGGATGCAGACCCGCTACTGGTTTAACTGTTTTAAAATCGGTCAAATGTTGGTTGATGACGACAGTCGCTCTGGGTGTCCATCATCAAGCAGCACACTGGAAAATGTCACAAAATTGGGCGGTGATCTGTGAAGACCACAGGCGTTTGTGGTCCTGCAATGCTACAAATGCTGCCCACAACATTTGTGGCATTGTAGGACTATCGTACAGCACATACGATATGTACGTATGTCAGTAGATTTTGTCAGATGAGTTGAACATGAGAAGGATTGTGGCCAAGTTCGTACCATGGTTGCTAAGTGAAGACCAAAAGCAGCATTGCATGGAAGTTAGCAGACATCGTCAAGAATGGGCCAGGAGTGATCAAAACTTCCTTTCTGCAGTCGTCACTGGTGACAAGAGTTGGGTATATGGGTACGACCCAGAAACCAAACAATCATCCCAGTGGAAGAGCCCATCTTCGCCCTCACCGAAGCAAGTGCGGCAAGTGAGGAGCAATGTGAATTCCATGCTGATCTGTTTTTTGGACATTGACTGGATTATCTGTAAGGAATTCATCCCTCCTGGCTAGACCATAAACACAAAGTTCTACTGTGCCATCCTGAGGCAGTAAGGGAAGTCATCAGGAGGAAACATCCAGAGAAGTGGCACACAAAGAACTGGGTCCTTCATCGTGACAACGTGCCGGCCCACATATCTCTTGTTGTGGCGCAGTTTTTAGCATCCAGCAATGTGACAATCATCCCCCCCCCCCTTATTTGCCAGACCAGCGACTTTTTCCTCTTTCCAAGAATGAAAATCAAGCTGAAGGGGTGAAGATTGGACAGCATAGAGGATATCCAAACTGAATCACAGGCGGTGCTGAACACTGACGAAGAAGGACTTTCAGGACATTTTCCATGGGAGAAGCACTGGGATTGCTGATTACACTCTCAAGGGGAATACTTGGAAGGTAATGGTGGTGAATAAGACCCAGGGTGAGTCTAATTTATTTTATAAATATCTTTCACAAACTTTTGGTTAGCATCCTTACATGAGCTAATGTATAAAATAGTTTAAAAGCTCTTATGCAGTGTTACGTGACAAAACAATTTGAAATCTCTTATGCAGTATTTCTTCCTGGAAGAAAATATTCACTAAACTTTCCATTCAGATAATTGAAAATATTTTTTACTTTATATGACTACTTTGAATTCCTTTTGAGAGTGAGCAGAGATGCAACATCCAAAATATCTGCAGAAATATTTTCCTGCTAAATACATTCTTGATAAATTGAATTCTGTTCTGTCCATTCTTCAGACCAATATTTCTTTATATCAATTTTTTTTTTTCATTTAGTTCCATATTGATAACAACACCAAAATATTCCATCTTAGACTGGGAAAAAAAAACCAAAAAAAAAAAAAAAAAAAAAACAATAACATTGTTTATATGTAATGCAAAAGTGATACAATAGTAGAATAATTGTGCCAGCACAGTGGGAAAACAAATTCTGTAATCAGGAATGATGACATTGGACCGGAAGTGGAATTTTATGATGTTGCTGTGGGTGCAACATTGGACCACAAAGGGTTAAAAGATAAGAGCTGCTCTGTACCCTGGGGGCTCACATCTGGTGAGTATGGGCTTGGCACACCCAGGGTCCTGAGCTGGATGTCATCATTCTTCTCTTTCTTGATGACTTTTTCTCTCACTCTCAGGGTAACTCGGGAATTTTTTTTTTTGCTGGTGCAGCATGAGCTTCAGGCTTCCTTGCACCATATGGCTAATAATAATAATAACATCATCAATTGTATTTCCTGGCAGACATACCCAGTCCTGTTCCACCTGTCCTTGCACAGTATATTTCCTGTTTCCCTAACATTCAAGTCATCAACTATAGCTATTTCCTGTGGGACCAAGAATCTCTGCCACAAAGGATCTTATTGTGCCTTGTGTTGCATTAGTGTAATCTCCAGTGGTGTGCTGGACGACTGAATGCTTGAAGGAGTCTTCTTTTCAATTTCTTTATGGGCATTCACCCTGTTCCTCGAGGGCTAAAATTTAAAAAAACAAAACAAAAAAACTCTAATCTCAAGGATGACCTCAAATTTTAATGTACAGCTTATTAAGAGAGACTTGGTAATCTTTGGGTGTCTTTGGATTCCAGCATTTCAGATGGGCCTGATAATTTGAGCCAGAGAGATACCAAATATTTGAAGCAATTACTTTATCAAGTAACTGTTTCAAATGTTTGGCATCTCAATGGATTTTAGGGTTCTATTGAATATAGTAAGTTGAGTGCCTATTGTGAACATTTTGCATATGTTGACAATGAAAATGAGAAACATCTGGGCTTATTGTTGACTTGTTTTCAAGAGTGTCTCAAGGATTTTCTAAAGGGTGGGGCTAAACAGTGTTCTGGAGAATCATTAAGCTTTGAATATTATGTAGCAGTAAAAAAAAAAAAAAAAAATCCATATTATTTTGATCATAAGGGAGCTGTAGGCTCTTGAGTCCCTACCTGGAACTGTCCCTGTTTGTTGGGTATATTATTAATTGTCAATAATAATTATTATTTTGGCCATATGCTGTTTTACAAATATACTAGGTGGCCCAAAAGTTAACTAACAAGTTTGAATCTTTATTTCTCCATAACCACTAACAGTACTAGGTTTATTCAAACAGTATGCAGACTAACTACTCATGGAATTTATTTTTAGTTATTGCATTGCAGGTGGCATAATGATCACAGAATGGCATGATACACCATGGTGTATCACAGAATGGCATTTTATACCATGGAGTAGCAGATATTCATAATTAAGGAATAAGTCTGTTTAGCAGAGAGCTTTTAAAGAAGGTTGGTGCCAAAGTAGGGTAAACAGGCACAATATCATTAAACTTTTCCGAATGTTTTGAAAGACAGGATCCATTCTGGACAATTACTCCCAACATGGCTAGTCATCAACCACAAGAACTGAGACAAATATTCAAAAAGTGAGAGAAACTTTCGAGAGAAGCTAAAAATGTCCACAAGAGAGCCTCTCAAGAACTGGTCATCCAGTCTGCAGCACATCTGCATGTCTAACCTGTATTTGTTTCTGTACAAGATCCAAATAAGGGACCCACTCACAGAGAGCAATGCTGTTGAGAGATTAGACTTTGCTAATGCTATTCTGGGCAACTTTTCAAAGGAAGAAATTGACCATGCACTAATCAGGTTCTCTGGCAAGGCACATTTTTGTCTTGATGGATTTGTGAACAAGCAGAACTGGAAAATCAGCAGCTCTGAAAATGGGCATCACAGACTCTCCAAGTCTACAGCCAAATTGTGACTGTTTAGTGTGTGTGTGTGTGTGTTCTTTCCACCTACACTTAAGGAGTTTGTGGCCTGTGTTCATAAAGAAAACTGTTGCCTCGCTCAGCTACAGAAGCTTGCTTCGAAATGATTTCATCCTCTTATTGCAGGGCTTCCCATGGCTTAGAAGTCGGTGGTCATTACTTTATCCATCATTACTGATGGAGCCCAAGCTTATTTCTAAATATTCATCCCACGTAATACTCTTCGAATAGGACCAGACAGCCCAAAAAAAGTACTCACCAAAGTTTAAATCTTTATTTCACAGGTGATTTTTGATCTTTTGAATGAACATTTTGGGAATATGTCATTGCTTTGACTATTGGAAGCACCATGGAAGTAGCATTGATTGGCTCAGTGACTGGTTTGAAAAATACTTCAGAAGATATGGAGATCCAAGACCCATTCAAGGCTAAGGCCCCTAGAGTCACGTGGACTTAGATCTGGGGAATTGGCAAGCCAAGTCCACGTGGCTTCTTTCTGTGGGGATATATTAAAGATGGAGTTTCCCAGAGCAACCCAAGGATCTTGGAACAACTGAAATCATTAGTTCAACATCACATTTTTTATATTTCAACAATGATTCTCCAAAGCGTCATAACAAATTTTAGAGAAAGGCTGAAAAAAATCGTTGAAGTGTATGGATACTACATTGAATTATTGTATAAATTCTATGAGTAGTTGATTTGCATACTGTTTGAATGAACTTTGCACTCTCAGTAGTTATGGAGAAATAAAGATTTAAACTTTGGTAAGTACCTTTTGGGCTGCCTGGTCCTATTCGAAGGGCATTACATGAGATGAATATTCAGAAATTGTTAAAAATTTAGACATTTGACTCCATACTATTTATGCAGTGTTAAATGGTTTATTGGTTCCCTTAAGCAGAAATTAGACAAACATCTTAACCTATTTGCTACAAAAAGGCAAGGCCACATTGATGTTTCAAATCCAGCTTTGGGTATCCTTTATCAAGACAAAGTTGAAAATGTTCTAAGTCTTCTGCAGGCAAACTTGAAAGAGCTCTGTATTTATAATATTTGCTTCTTTTAGCAACTTTAATATTACAACTGATTTTCTAATTTATTACACATTTAGGGGACCTGTGGGGACCACTTTTCCTGTGTGTTTTCCTAGCATTGTAAGTATAGTTTTTCTGTTGCCTAGTTTTATCTTTAAATGTATTGAATAACTTGATTTTAAATATTCTTTAATTATGGTTATTGCTTATCAGATATGCATGGTAAAATTCAGAATGCATGGTAAAATTCATGGTAAAATTCAACAAAATGCATGGTAAAATTCAGTATGCCTGTTTAACTTCAAAAAGTTAGTTTCGTATTTGTATTCTTTTATGTGTGTGTTTAGTAAGTTAGTTACTTTGACTATAGTTATGATTGATATTTTAAAAAAAAACTAAGTGGGTCCACAGGGAAGCCCTTGCTTCAAAGCAACTGAGTCCTCCACTGGAAAGTGAGTTGAAAGTGGTGAACCTTATGAAAAACTTGGCCACAGAAGACAAAGTTTTATAAAAAAAACTGTGAGGATATGGGATATGAGCACACATCTTTGTTGTAATACTGTAGCTCGCAATGGCTCTCCCGTGGCAATGTACTGTCCTGTGTGTTTGAATTACGACAGGAACTGTACTCTTCTTTTCGAAAAAGAAGAATATAAGTGTGCCAAAAACTTCTTGGATACTGATTTTTTTTTCAAAATTAGCATACCTGTGCAATCTCTTCAAAAAACTGAATATGTTGAATCTCTCGCTGCAGGGAAGCAAACACATTCTGAAACTCGCAGAGAAGATTTCAGAAAAAAAAAAGTTTACTACTGTGGAGAAGAAAATTAAATGAAGATGATTGCAAAGACTGTTTCCTCCTGTTGCAGCAGTTTGTTCGACCCATGAACTTAAATCTGTTTTGAGGGGAACCTAACACAGCTCAGTGACTGGTTTGAAAAATAATTTTCAGAAGATATGGAGACGTTTGCATGGATCCAAGACCCATTCAAGGCTAAGGCCCCATCTGAATTTACTTCTGCAGAAGAAGAAAATCTTATTGAGCTGTCTTGTGACAAGACTATAAAAACAAAATTTGGCAGCATGGAACTAACTGAGTTTTGTATATCAACAAAAGATGCTAAGTGCTAAAGCTCACCGAATCCCAATTCCATTTGCAACGTCATATCTTTGTGAAACTGGGTTTTCAGCAGTTGCTGTGATAAAAAGCAAGTATTCAAGTTGTGCAGTGTCCAACAGGTGCACACATCCCATTGGTAAGTAATTGTAGTTATTTAAGAATGAAATATTTTTTCTTGCAATTTTTGTGTATTATTTTTTTCAAATGGCTACTAAGTTATTAATAAATAACTTAGTAGCCGTTTTATGTCCTACTTAGTAACTTAGTAGGACATAAATATTTATTAAGTAGTTAGGTCCAAACAATAATAAATATTTATTATTGTTTGGGCCTAACTACTTAATAAATGGAACTGTTAGGTATTGCTTTTGACCTCGGGGGCGCCATAAAAAAATTACTGAGACACTAAGGGCACCTTGAACCGGAAAGTTTAGGTATATCTGGCTTAGAGCAAAATTATCTGGTACCCACAAGGGGAAGCATATACAGCTTTAGTGCATTCATGAATAATTTTTGGTCCATTTTCTTCTTTCGTCAAAAATTTGATCACCCAATGCTCCAATTTTGTGGCACCCATATTTTCCTTTGGGTTGTACATTTTAAATACTGTTTTTCCTTCTTACTTCATTGTATTGGCTGGATCTGCATAAATAAGATACAGACATTTATGAGAGTATGATAAAATTAGGTTATGCAGTGTAACCCGAATTCCTTCCCTTTCATTTTTTAAATTAGTTGATCTTTGGTCATGAGTTGGATTCTGCGACTGATAGTATTGTTGGATACTTTTGAAAGCAGTCTTCCCGCAAATTCACTAACTATAATGATGACCATATCCACTGCAGCCAGTAAAATCAGTTCTTCTGCGATGGTGTGAGGCCTTTTTTACTTTGCAACTCTGTATGCCCCCCTTGTAGGATGCTAACAAAGCATTGCTTGGTATTGATGCTTGTTTAAAAAATTTACCATTTTGTTCTTTCAGTTCTTTTAACTTTCTGGTAAAATAATCACGGGATTTACTAGCCTTGTTAGAATGATTGGTCTCTAAGTGGTGTTTTAGTTTACTTGGAAGCATGCCCTCTGGAGCCAAAACTTTCAGACATAATACACATTGTGGTGCTCTTTATGATTGACATCTACTGAAGTAAAACCAAAGTCTAGATAAGTATCATCATATTTCCGTTTTTTCACATCTTTGCCACTGGTCTGTGGTTCGTCATCCATTTCTTCACCCACACTTCTTATTAATGTTCAAAAATCTTTAAATTTTTATGCACAAGGACTAAAAACCAACAAAATAATTCGCTGAATTTTGCTAGATCTTGCAGACACTTGATCAAAACACTCTTCAGTTATTTAAATTACTGACGGACCCGGAGAGTCGACAAATATTTATATACAAATTCTAAAAAAAAGAGAAAGTTCAAGAAGTTACTGGCGAAGCAGAAAGTACAAGTAAACAAAAACATATCTCAAACATTCGAGAATGTCATCGAAAGGAATGTAGCTTGATCTAATGTTGAAACTGTGAATTACCTCGAGCTAGTAGTTTGCACGGTGTCTGACAGATATTGAGTATCGCTGTGCTTCTATTGAAAATTTAAAATATCCCACGGCACTCCTGCAAGTTTGCTGCGGGGTGCCGCAGTGCACAGTTTTGGAACTGCAGTTCGAAGCAGTTTAAATGTGTTGCAAATCCATATATAACCCCCATTTGGGATGGCTGATGGAAGTAGCAACTCCAGAAATGTGAAAAAAAAATTTGAAAACCTGGTTTTGCAGGATAATCTATTCAAGTATCTATGGTTGCCAGAGAATGTAATATTACTGCAGGGACAGTACTGACCAACCTCCATGAACACTTGGCCATGTCAAATGACAGTTCTAACTGGGGACAAAGAATATGTTTACCAGGCTCAAATTTTTGAGGAAATTTTACACATGATGCAGATTCACAAGCGTTTCTTTCAAGAATTATAATTGGTGATTAAATGTGAATTCATCACTTGGATTTAAAAACAAAACAGAAGTCCATGCAATGGAACATGAATATTGACCATGACTATAGGCCACCCCATACCTTGGACATTATTTTTTGTATGGAAGGAATTCTTTTGATTTGCTACATAAGAAGACAATCAATGGAGATGTATTAGCATTAGTAGAGGCATATGATGCAAGAAAGCAAGCTTATACAGAATCAGGAAAAAAAAAAAAAAAACCCTCTCCCATTTCACCCATCCATTTGCTCCAAAAGTTTATCTGCTTCTTAATTGAATTTATATAAGCGATTAACTGCCACAATGACAAATGGAAGTTTGTTCCTGCAATAAACCACCCGCTGGCTAAAAGCAAATTTCAGCACATCAAAGACAGTTGTAGATATTTTACAACTGTCTTTCCTCAATTTGAATTTATGCCCCTTCAGGTTTGAAATCTGTGCAAGAGAAAGAATCCCATCAGCATTGAGCTTGCTCAATCCAATCAAGGCTTTATCCATATCAATCAGAGGACCTTGCAGGTGCCTAGTATCCAGACACTGCAATTTGCAGATCTTAAGCCTTTCTTGGTAAGAACACCCTTTGTTCTTGCAATCTTGTTGCCCTTCTCTGTTCCAGCAGCTCTACATCCTTCCTAAAATGAGGCCTCCAGACCTGTATGCAGTATTCAAGGTGTGGCCTGATCATTATTGCCTTATACAAAGGAATAATCACCTCCTTATCCCTGATAGCAAAATTCCTATATATCATTTACATGACCCCCATGAGCTGCTCTGGTAGCCTATGTGCACTTCTCAGAAAAATTCATATCTGACTGCACAATTATCCCCTGGTTACCACTACCCGAGTGTTGTATCGCACAGTTGGTACATCATTCTGAGGTTACTGCTACCCATATGCAGTGCTTTGCATTTGTCAATGTTAAACTTCAGTTGCCACCACTCAGCCCATCTGCCCAGGTTTTCTAGATCCTATTGCAGTAGCATACTCTCATTACTGTCATTAACATCCCTACCAACTTTCGTTTTCAAACTTGGACATTAAGCCTGATATACCTTCATCTATATCATTGATATATATATATATATATATATAGAAAACAACATTGGGCCCAACACCTAACCCTGGGGAACTCCATTAATAACATTGATTACCACTCTGTCTTCACTCACTCGCTCATCCATCCCTTTATCCGTAGCAGTAACATGTCCTCAATGGCACAGTACTCCAATTTGTATAGCAGTCTTTTATGTGCATCAGTATCAAAACTTTCCATCTAGATCAGGGGTGGGCAACTTTTTTCATCAGCGGGCTGAATGAAATTTTCGTATCATGATGCGGGCTGAATGAAATTTTCGCATCATGATGCGGGCTGGAATAGATTGAACGATTTAATAAAAAAAATCAGAACGTAAAAAATGTTATATTACTTGAATTACCAAATTATTAATGTATTTTTAAAAAAAATATCTGAATGTCCAATTATCATTGAAAATGCGGCATTCGGCATCAATTTTTCTTTTTTTTTTAATTGGCTCATTTTATGGGCTATAAATTATATTAAATTAAAAATTGTAATAATTAGAAAATATAATTTATAGCCCATAAAATGAGCCAATTAAAAACAAAAAGCAAAAATTGATCGCCCGAATGAGATTTTCAATGATAATTGGACATTCAGATACTTTTTTCTATCAACTACATTAATAATTAGGTAATTCAAGTACCTATAACATTTTTTACGTCTGATTCTTTTTCTATTAAATCGTTCAATCTATTTCCAGCCCGCATCATGATGCGAAATTTCATTCAGCCCGCATCATGTACGAATTTCATTCAGCCCGCCTGATGAAAAAGTCTGCCCACCCCTGATCTAGATGGTCCTGTATCATCTGTACCTTCTTTAACCAGTGACTCCATTGTTTCCCTTGGAACAGAAATTAATCTGGCAGGTCTGTAATTACTCATGTCACCCTTTGATCCACCTTTGTGAATTAGAGATATATTTTTACATCTCCAGTCCACTGAGACTTCCCATGAATCCAAAGATGCTTTGATAATTATGGCTAACAGTTTGATTACCTCCCTTTTTTTCTTTTTTTTTTTTATGAAAACCCTAAACATGAGAGGTATTAGAACCTATAGTACTTAGTACTGTGCATGAGTTGAGGTTGAGAAGACGAAAAAGATATTTGTTGACATTAGACTTGAACTTCTGTAGACTGTAATTTTCAGGAAATATGTATGACGGAAGGTTGTTCCAGAAAATGGCAGTTGAATGCATAAACGAGGAAGATGAAAAGTTGGTTCTGTGAGTTTGAAGATGGACAGTAAATGGATGTTGGTTGGCGGTGGCACGAGTTTGGACTGTTTTGAAAGAGAGAGAGTGGGAATTATAGAAGCCAATTCAGAAGAACAGTGCCCATGGAATATCTGTAGAAAAGGCATGCAGCAGAAACAGTGACAGAAACATCTATGAGACAGAGAGTGTAGAGACTGTTAGAAATGAGTCATTAATTAAACTAACTGCCCTCTTCTGAATGGAATCTAGAAGCCTGAGAGAGAGAGGTTTTGGGATACTGCCCCAGATGTGGGAATAATATTCCATGGTAGGGCGCATTTGCGATTTTTACAAAGTGAACAGCTGTTTGGAAGAAAAGTAACACTGCGAGCGAAGAGAAAACCAAGTTTTTTAGATGCAGAGGAAGCAATATTTGTAATGTGCTTGTGCCAAGAGAGATTAGAAGTCATGGTAATCCCCAAAAGAGATATATCATCTTGCCTAGAAAACGGAGTGTCACCAAAGTTGCCTCCCTTAATATAATTGCATAGATTCTATCTACTGCAAGTGCTTTTTTTATGTTTAGCTTCAACAATTTCTCTTCCATTTTCCTTTCAGTTATCACAGTCATTTAGCTTCCCATTAGAGTTTGATAAACTTCTGGCATCCTGTTCCCTAAAGAATTACTCTTGTGTGAATATAGATGCAAAAACTTATTCAATTTGCCAGCAACCTTGCAGGGACATTAACAGTTACCCCATTGACATCAAGAGGCCCAATTTGATTCAGTCCCTTTCTTCTACTTTTAATATAATCATAGAAGTCTTTGCTGCTTTTCTTTGCATCCTTTGCCAAAGACTGTTCATAGCTTGCCTAACCACTTTTGTGACTTCTTTATAGACTAATTTATATATACCACAGGCTTCTGTATCACCTGATAATTTATATGTATCCATGCAATTTTCTTCTCTGCTATATGTTTCATTAGATTATATGACATCCATTTCGCTCTCAGCATTGAACATTATTCCTTAGTTGATATGAAAAACGTAATATCTTCTATGATTATTTCCCTGAATTGCTTCCATTCAGGATTTGTTGTATAGCTGTTTAAATTTGATAAATGGATAAATATGACTTTATGGCAAAAGTATTGTAAGGATATTTAAACATATTGCAAAATATTAAAAAATTATATAGTTTTGAAATTTTAAAAAAATTATAGATGTCATGAAAACAAAGCTTAAAAGCATCCATGGACAGCGGTGCATTATCCTATGGGCAATTGCCTGGGGCCCCATAAACATGGGGGGCCCCAAATCCCCCAAATCAATATTCTATAAACTCATTTTTGTAGTAAAAAAATCGGAAATTAAATTTCGGTCCCATATCTGGGGGTCCCATACCTAGATTGCAGGCGTATGGCAAGAAAATAGGATAGAAAATGAACCTTCCAACTTTACAGTATCAGGCGGCATTATTATTGATCAAATTGAAAACAATACCAACAATGCAACTGTGTATAATATTAATGATAACAATGATAAAAATATTAATACAAATATCAATGATAATAAGGACAAAATATTAATACAAACAATATCAATGATAACAATGATAAAAATACGAATGCAATACATGAAACATACACTAAAGATGTTGCTTTATGGCCAAACCCCATCACAAATGATTTTATTGAGTTTTGCCTTCGCGAAAAATTGCAAAATTTTGGAAACATTAAAAATTCAAATCAAAATTTTAATTGTGATGGAAAAATCATTACGAGAAAATTAAACGAATCACATTTCTATTTAAGTAGAGCTAATGGTACCACAGAAAAAAGAGTGGTTAATATTTTCAGAAACCACAAAATCTGTGTACTGTTTTATTTGCAAATTGTTTTCAGTTAAATCAAAAAAAAATGATTAGTTACTGCATGTAATGATCGGAAACATTGTTGATATTTTAAAAAGGCACAATGAGTCTAGAGAACATAAAGAAAATAGGTAAAGCGCTTAAAGTTAAGAAAAATTGATTTAGACTTGATAAAAGCTTATGAAAACCAAACAAATTATTGGCGTGAGGTTCTAAAAAGAGTTGTTGCGACTGTGAAACTGTTAGCTTCATTAGGGTTGGGATTTCGAGGGCATGATAGTAATGTAGGAAATTTTGAGTTGCTTAGAATATACTTAGCTAATTTTGATATGTTTTTGAAAACCCACTTAGAAACTTATGGTAAATGTGGTAAAGGACAGGTGAATTATCTTTCTAATACTACGTGTGACGAATTCATACATTTAATGGCCTCTAACATAAGAAATACAATTATTAATGAAATCAAACAGGCTAAATACTTTTCACTTATTGTTGACTCTACTTCCAACATAAGTCACACAGATCAATTATCATTTATTATACGATCGATATTTAGATAAAATAAAATTCAGTAACGTTTCTTGTCTTTCCTACATATTGAAAAGTATGATGCTAACTATGAAGATTAAGAGCCATAGTAAAACTGCATTTTATGTCCCTTGTGCGGCTCATAGCCTATATTTAGTGGGAAATTCTGCTGCAGAAGCTTGTCCAAAAGCACTCCATTTCTTCAATTTTATTCAAAATTTATTTGTATTTTTCTCTTCTTCTACAAAGAGATGGGATATTTTAATGAAAGCGACTACAAAAGGAAATGTAACAATAAAAGAAATTTGTTCTACAAGATGGTCCTCAAGAGCAGATGCAATTTTAGCTGTTAAGATGAATTTTTTGGCCATAAAAGAATCTTTTATTTAAAATTTTTGAAGATTGTAATGAAAACCCTGTAACAAAATTAGAAGCAAAAAAGCTATGTGAAAACTTTGAAGATATTGAAAAAACACTTTTACTTTTCATAAGGAATGCAATTCTACAAAGATTGAATGCAACTAGTCTTCAAAATAAAAATTCTGATTTACATAATGCCGTAAATCTTTTAAAATCGTTATCTTTGTACATATCAGAAGACATTCGAAACAACAACGAATTTTTTGATACTATAGCACAGAATGTTTTGTATTAACAAACAATACAAATTATGAGTCAGACAAAGGGAGAAAACGCATCTCCATCCCTTTTCTCATCATTTTGATGAGAAAAGGGATGGAGATGAGGATGTGCAATTGGCAGGCAAACAACGATTTATAGTGAATTGTTTGAATGTTATTCACGATCAGTTGGTATCAGACATTCAAAGACGTGTTGAGGTTTATCAAAATATTTTAAATTATTTTGCCATATTAATAAATATCAACTTAAAAGAAATTTTGCCAAATGAGTACGATGAATGTATTTTAAATTTAATAAATACATATTCAAACAACATACGTTAGTATTTTTAAGGAAGAACTTACCCACATTGTACATTTTGCAAAAAATTAAAATTTAAATTCTCCTTTATTAATGTATAAAGCGATTCAAGAAGGGCTAGTTTCTACGTTTCCTAATGTGGACATAATTTTAAGAATATATTTAACCACACCTGTTTCTAAAAGAATTAAAAATTACATTAGAAATTCTTTAGGCCAAGAAAAATTATGCAATTTGTCAATATTATGCATTGAAAATGACATTACTAGTGGGGCTGATTATAATGAGCTGATTGATAATTTTTCAGCTCAAAAAGCACGGAAAGTGAACATATAATAATGTTCTTAAAATTTTCATTCTAAATTACAACTTTTATTAGGTAATTTGTTATGTTCCATTAAGAATTGTTTTTATTTTTAATTTATAGAAAGTTTGTTTCATTATATTAAAATATATATTATTCTAATTCTCGTTTAATTAATCTAGTTTATTATTTAATGCAATAAAAGTACTTAAATACTAATTGAGTTAATTTATGATCTTTTCTTGTAGATTATACTTAATCTGTATACAGTATAAAAGTTCTTTATAAATGTCATACATATAATTTTGTTTTATTTTTAATAAAATTATATCTACAATTATTATTATTTAGCTTTTTGCATGAGTAAGAGTATACCGGAGGCGTGGGATTTCCCCTCAAAGAAAAATTCAACACTATACATGGGACCCCCAAATTAAAATTTGCCCCGGGGCCCCATGAAGTCATAACGTGCCGCTCTCCATGGATATCAAATTTTTTTTTTTTTTTTTTGGAATTATTAAGGACCAAAAATGCTTCAGTATCAATTGATTAAAGCTTTGTAGCTTAAGCTCATTTCCAGAGCTTGTTTGGGCAGAGGTAATGTTTTTAATTAAGTTGAGCGAGAGAAATACAAGATATTCTGTGTTGAAGTTACAAAGGACCAGTAGACTTTAATGTCCTCAAAACTGACTCCTCATGAAAATAAGGAGTCAGTTTTGTTTATTTGACTATTTTTCTAGATGGGACTTCTGGTATTACATTTCACTCTGGCAAAATGAAATTTACCAGAATCTAAAGAAAAAATCTAAAGAAAAAACTAATAAAGAACATTTTCAATTTCATTTTATTGTGGCAACAAAACAAACAAATTATGACATAAGAACTAAATATAAAATTTCATCAAAATCGGTAAAAACCATTTTTGAAAAAATTAATTTTGAAATTAATCTTCAAGTAAAATTCATTGACCTTGGCAGGTAGAAAGTTCAGTTTCTGATAAAAATCAATTAAAAAAAAGCAATAAGTTTTTGAAACACTGATTTTTGGGCCCCTAGGTAGATGTCTTTTTTGCTTATAGGATAACATGCCACTGCTGATAAAATAAAGTTACAACTCTGATCATCTAGACAAGACTGCAGTTATAGATCAAACATAGCATGGGTTTGTTAAGGGGAGGTCTATTCTGACAAATTTGATTGGAGACCATGATGTCACAAAGGAACTGGATGCAAAAAATAATTTTGATGTCATATACTTGGATTTTAGGAAAGCTTTTGATACTGTTGCACATGGAAGACTACTGTACAAATTGGAGCAGTATGGCATTAAGGGCAGGTTGCTACAATGGATAAA
The DNA here is from genome assembly GCF_048544385.1 of Mastigoproctus giganteus. NCBI lineage: Eukaryota > Metazoa > Arthropoda > Arachnida > Uropygi > Thelyphonidae > Mastigoproctus > Mastigoproctus giganteus. The sequence continues at coordinate 104,301,675 of NC_143579.1, forward strand.
AGGATGGTTGAATTGTTATCAATGGACACTGCTCTTTGTGGACTAATGTTAGTGGAGTGCACCAAATATCATTGGTCCCAACACCATTGATATTTGATGTTTGGACCATTGTTGTTTTTGGTATTTATCAATAATATTGATGAGGGTATATTAGGTTAATGTCTAAGTTTGCAGATGATACAAAGGTTGGCAGGATTGTTAATGACAGTACTCTACTGCAACAGGATCTGGTAAAGTTGAGCAGATGGTCTGAGAGGTGGAAACTGAAGTTTAACATTGACAAATGTCAAGTACTGCTAATGGGTAGCAGTAACCCCAGAGTAACGTATCGACTGGGTGGTACTAAACTCAGGGTAGCGGAGAATGAAAAGGACCTGGGGTAATTGTGCAGTCAGATATGAAGTTTTCTGAGCAGTGTAGACAGGCTGCAAGAGTAGTTCATGGCATCTTGTCGATAATATACAGGAATTTTGCTAGCAGGGATAAGGGGGTAATTGTCCCCTTGTATAAGGCAATGGTCAGGCCACACCTGAGTACTGTATACAAAGGTTGGCAGGATTGTTAATGACAGTAATGATAGTACTCTACTGCAACAGGATCTGGTTGCAGTAGAATGCCTCACTTTCTTGCATTTCTGGAGGCCTCATTTTAGGAAAGATGTAGAGCTGCTGGAAAGAGTACAGAGAAGGGCAACGAGATTGTTGAGTGGAATGAAAGGTTGGTGTTACCAAGAAAGGCTTAAGTTCTGCAAATTGCAGCTTCTGGAGACTGGGCACCTGCGAGGTGATCTAATCGAGGTGTATAAGGTCTTGAATGGTTTGAGCAAATTCAGTGCTAATGGGATTCTACCTCTTGCTCAGATTACTCACCTGAGGGGACATAAATTCAAACTGAGGAAAGGCAATTGTAGAATAGATGTGCAGAAATTTGCCTTTAGCTAGCGGATGGTTGATAGTTGGAATAAACTTCCATCTGTTGTAGTGGAGGTCAACAACTTAAATAAGTTCAAGGCAGAACTAGACAAACATTTGGAGTGAATGGATGGGTGAAAAGGGAGTTTTATTTTTGGCTGATACTATATAACTTGCTCTCTTGAATCATATGCCTCTGCTAATGCTATGCATAACTTTGCAACTACAAAGTTTACTATTATTCACTCCAGAAACCAATAGATCTCTTCACAGAAGATCTCTATAAATCTCTTCACTCTTGGGCTATAAATAATGATCTAGCAGTCAACCTAGGCAAATACAGTTTGATACCTTTTACAGAACCTAGGGAGAAGGACATTATCACATTCAAGTACATAATCTGTCAATGAGGCATCAAAAATGTATTAAATGCAAAGGATCTAGAAATAATTTTTAGTGACAACTACAACTTTGAGAAATGTAACAATGTAATGCAGCGTTTCCCAAACTTTTTTAGTCGCATCATACTTTTCATCTCATGATATATTTATGGTACTCTTACGAAACACAAATTTAAAAGGGGAGGCAAAGAATTGTTTGCTAATATTTTATTACATAGGGCGCACTGTGCATCAGGAGCATCTTTATTTCCAACACATGTAAAGCCGAAATTCAAATAACTGTCATCATACTTTCGTTTTGGGCTTTTATTAGTTAATTCCTGTTTTTTCACTTTGGATTTTTTGGGGAGCAAAATACTGCGTTGTTCATCCTCACTTTGAATTGTGACAATATTGTGTTCGTTTTCATCGATCACAGTTGTAATACTTACTAGAAGTACTTGCTTCTTGTTTTAAAGTTCCTTTTTTCAACCACAAATCAGTGGTTGAAAATTTTTGCTGTAAATTTTTTTTAAATTGCTGTAAATTTTCGTGTAAACACGAAAGGTATCAAAACCTATAGTACTTAGTACCATACATGGGTTGAAGGAGAAGTGTGTGTGTGGGGGGGGGGGGGAGAAAGTATGCTAGAAACTTTGCTCTAGAAACTAAACATAGGTTTCATTACTTCAAGCCTCCAATAAGCAAAATGGTGGTATTGCAACTGTTGATGAGAGCTATCTACCACCTAGTACTTGCCGTTGTTTTTAAATTGGGAACTTGTTTTCCGATTTTAAAACAGTGGGATGGGGGTGGATAAACACTCTACCTAAGTTAAGCACCTCTGCCTCGATGACACAACAATCAGAAAGAAAACTCCGTCACAATAATCACGCAATCACAGAATTCGACAATCACTCTGTTCTACGACCACGCCCACTGTGTGGATAAACTCCAAATAATGGAGTTTAGTTATGATATCGGTTCGCTTCTCCCTCTCCTTCAACCTGTGTACTCTAGGTTAAATTGCATATGAATGCCAAATTAGATCACTCTTTAACATTATTTTTTTTTAGTTATTAATATACTGGCATAGACTAATGTCTATGCCAGTATATTAATAATCACGGAACACTAGTTTTCAGTGGAACTTTTGGAAACGCTGACATAATGCACAGTTGTTATGAACTAACATGCAATAACCAGGCAGCAAAGCAAACAGGCTTAATCAAAAGCAAAACATTTCAGTTCAGTTTGCTGTTTTGCTATTCAAAGCATTAGTGTTCCCTAAAATTGAATTTGTCATCCAGATTTGGAGTTCATTCAGATCTAATCAAATTGAAAAGGCATGAAGGTTTATTAGATAGTTTTTCACAGATAGCACTGCAGACAACTTTTTTGCTATTTTAAGCTTATGCCACTTGTGAACAGGTGGACTATCCTGACATCAGCATTTTCTATAAGATGATATCAGGAAATTCAAGAACCAGGATTTGCGCATCAGATTGCCTTCCACATCCCCTCTGCAATAACCAGAAACAAGAAAACATGTAAAGAAAACAAAGCTTTAGCCTCCAAGAACTGTTTCCTAAGAAGAACTTCAAAAATTGTTAACAAACTGGATCTCAGTGTGTCACCATGGCACAGTGAATAACGAAATAACTTTCACAGGTTGATTGACTGATCTTGGAAGATGGTTTTTTGAAATCTTTGGGCATGCTATGAATTCAAAACTCATTCCTTTCCCTTAATGTAGTTGTGCTGAATTTAAGTATGTCAACATCATTTCATAATGGGGGATTTTAACTTCCCAGATATTGACTGGAACTTGTGGGATGGTCACTCGCACACTACCAAGACTTTTGTGGATTTATTGGATGATTGTTTTCTGCAGCAGCATGTTCGAGAGGCAACCAGAGAGGGTAATACTCTTGATCTGGTCATCAGCAGGGATCATTCGTGTATTAGGAATTTGCAGATAAAGGAATGACTAGGCGACAGTGATCACAGTGTACTGACGTGGGATTTACTTAAAGATATAATTACCATCGGGGGGTAAAGAAAAGGGTTTTTGCTTCCGTAAAGGTGACTACAATGGTCTCAGACAGTTTTTAAATTCTGTACACTGGGACCAACTGATGATGTTACAAACAGCAAATTCTAAGTGGGAAGAATTCAAAGAATTAATGTTGGAAGCTACTAGACTTTTCATAACAATTAAGCAATATTGTTCGAGATTTAGGCCTAAATGGAGGCGCCTCCGTAGCCAGGTGGGAAGGAGCAGCAGTGCGTAGCACACGCTTCTTGATTAGACCGGGGTTCGAGCCCGTCACCACCAAATACGGAGGATGCGGAAAGGTCAGGGAATGACCACCGCATATCCCCGGAGCAATATGGCCTTAGTTGCTATTGCTCCTAAAAACCAAATAACAACAAGGCCTAAATGGTTGTCAAATGAACTAACAAGACTTGTGACAGAGAAGAAAAATGCATGGGATGCATATAAATTATCAGGCAACACAGAAGCCTATGGCAGATTGGCAGATATAAGCTAGTCTGTAATCAAGTCACAAATGGAACTCCGACATGCTATGAATTCAACATATGAATTCAAGGCAAGCGAAGGCAGATTACGAGAAATCTTTGGCAAAGGATGCTAAGAAAAACAGCAAGGATTTCTTTACTTATATAAAGTCTAAAAGGAAGGGAATGAATCAGATTGGTCCACTTGATATTGATGGTTCGGCTGTTGATGATCCTGCTCAGATAGCGAATAAACTGAATGACTATTTTGCATCTACATTCACACATGAGGAGTTATTAAGGAAGGAAAATGCCAGAAGTTTATCAAATTGTAAAAAAGTGCTTAATGATTTTGTAATAACGGAGAGCAAAGTGGAGGAGAAATTGTTTGAAGTTATACATAAGAAAGGCACTTGGGGGTGGATGAGATTGATCCAATTATGTTAAAGGAGGTGGCAAAGAAACTAAGCAAACCCTTGGCCATAATTATGAGAACATTCTTGGACTCGGGGGGAAGTCCCTACGGCCTGGAGATGTGTAAATGTATCCGCAATTCACAAAGGGATCGAAGGGTGACAGGAGTAACTGCAGACCAGTTAAACTTCTATATCCACAATAAGGCCTCTAAGGTTGGGATTATTCATACCACAAATTTAAACAGATACACCAACCATTTAAAACTGATTTAATAATAAAATAAAATGACACAAAAGACTGTAAAATAATATTTACAAAAATTGATTATTTACAAAAAAGTAGTTTAAGGGGCTTAGAGGGGAACAGGTATCCTGTGTGTTATCAGACACTCAGCCTAAAACACTGATGGATCCAATATCTCTCTATTACAGAAGATTTAGGAGAAGTCCGGTTGGCCTGCCTCCCTAAAATCCACACATGCACACCTTCTCGATGGTAAGCCCTGTTACGTCACTTAGGTGGCAACGAACGTGTAGAGTGGTTCTCTTCAAGACGCCTGGTCAGCGTGAAGAGGAAAAGACCAAACCCTCCAGCAATGAGAGCACAACAATACAAATGGCCCTCAGTCCCCAGCAGCTTTCACTCTCCCTCTTACGGCAGCGAGAGGATCAGAGTGGAAGCAGAGGGTGCTAAGAATCTCTGGGTACGACCAGGCTGCCATGCATGGAAATTGAACTTGGCCTGTTATAACGTACGATCACTCATTGGTGAAGACAGGATATTAGAGCTGGAAAAGGAATTAGAAAATGTGAATTGGAATATCATCGGTTTGGCTGAAACAAGAAGAAGAAATGAATCACTTATAAGTTTATCAAGTGGAAATCTGCTGTACACCAATGGAAACAGTGAAAGGAGTGAAGGTGGAGTTGGGTTTCTGGTCCATAAAGATTTTAAAAACAACATTTTGGAATTCAAAAGTACATCACCAAGGGTGTCAAGACTAATACTCAAGATTTCTAAGAGGTACAAGCTAAAGATTTTAATGATTTATGCACCAACATCGAGCCATGATGATGAAGAGGTTGAAGAAATGTACACTGAAATTGAGTCTTCTAGATGAGCAGAAAACCCACTACACTATTATTATGGGGGACTTCAATCCTAATGTTGGAAAAAGGCAAAACAGCGCAGAAAGAGGAACTATAGGAAATTTTGGAATTGGTGAAAGAAATAAAAGAGGTGAAAGACTTGTGGAATTTGCAGAATCTCAAGGAATGTCAGTAATGAACACTTTTTTCAAGAAAAGGGTGAACAGAAAGTGGACATGGAAGAGTCTAAATGGATTAACAACTAATGAAATCGACTTCATCCTCACTAACAGAAGATATATTGTGAATGATGTTACTGTCCTGAATAAGGTAAATGTTGGAAGTGATCACAGAATGGTAAGATGTACACTTGATATAGATGTAGGAAAGGAAAGGAAAAAACTGACTCGAGTAAATAATACAAAGGTCTTTGAAATAACAGAGGAGGAGAAAAAGCAGTATGTACTGGAACTTAAGAACAAGTTTGAGCTTCTGCAGACTGCTCAGGACCAAGATATCGACGAGGAATATTACAACTTTCTGAAAGTGATAAAGCCCAAGAAACCTATAGGGAAAAAGAAATCCAAAGAAGAAAAAAATTAGTCAAGAAACACTTGTCATGATGAACCGAAGACGACAAATGAAAAGCAAGAAAAACACTGACAGGGAGAAAATTGAGTATACTGAGCTATGCAAAGCCATTAGAAAGAGACTCAGAGAGGACATAAGAAGATTTAACACAAGAAAGGTAGAACAAGCATTAAGGGAAAACAAAGGATTTAAATCAGCAGCCATGAGCAGTAATACAGAAAGACAAATGATACTGAAACAAGAATAGCGATGGTGTACTTATAAACAGCAGAGAAGGCATAATTCAAATAGCAGAAGACTATTATAGAGAATTATACAAGGAGCAGGGGAATGATGCCAGCAGTGGGGAAGATGGATTGCAAAGTAGCAATACATACAACATACCCAATATTCTTCCTGATGAGGTAGAACATGCATTGAAGAAAATGAAGAATCGGAAAGCCCCGGGGAAAGATGAAGTTACTCTAGAGTTGTTAAAATTGGGAGGAAGAGACATAACACAAAAACTGGCAAGGCTCTTCACAAAGTGCATTAGAAAAGGTGTGATGCCTAAGCAGTGGAATAATGCAATCATAGTTTTGCTGCATAAGAAAGGAGATAAATCAGAAATTGGAAATTATAGATCAATTAGCTTGTTATCCCATATCTACAAGTTGTTCACAAGGGTCATTACTAACAGATTAGAAAGAATACTTGATGGGAATCAACCGAAAGAGTAAGCTGGCTTTAGGACAGGATTCTCAACAATGGATCACCTTCACGTAATATCACAGCTAATGGAGAAAGCGAATGAATATAAAACACCATTATGCCTGGCATTTGTGGATTATGAAAAGGCATTTGACTCCATACAGCATAAGGCAATGTTTCGGGCACTGGAAAGACAAGGCATAGATACTCCATATATTATGATTTTGAAGAAAATATATGAGAGTGCTACATCCTTTATTAGACTAGACAAAGACAGTAGCAAATTTAAAATCGAGAAAGGAGTTCAACAAGGAGACACAATATCTCCGAAGCTGTTTACTGCTGCCCTTGAGGAAGCTTTCAGAAGATTAGACTGGTCGCAGAAAGGAGTCAATGTGAACGGAGAGTACCTAAACCATTTATGATCTGCAGATGACATTGTGGTCATAAGCCATGATCCCAAAGAATTAGAGGAAAATCTTAATCAGTTATGCACAGCTAGTAAGGATTTTGGACTAAAAATGAATATGGCTAAAACAAAAGTAATGATGAACAAGTATGCCACAGAAAGGGAAATAATGATTGAAGGAGCAGTAATTGAAAAGGTGGAGCCATATACTTATCTGGGACAAGTTATTAGCTGTAATAATGATAAATGGCTGGAAGTCAAGAGAAGAATAAATTTTGGATGGATAGCATTCAGGAAATATAGTCACATACTGAAGAGCAATATCCCAGTTTGTCTGAAACGTAAAATAATGAACCAATGTATACTCCCCACCATGACTTATGGAAGTGAAACTTGGGCACTTACCAAAAGAATGGAAGAGAAGCTGAGAACTACACAGTGAAGAATGGAACGAATCATATTGGGAATCAGACTGTTAGATAAGAAGAGAAACACATGGATTAGGCAGTAAAGGACATTCTTATCAAAACTAAAGAACTAAAATGGTCTTGGGCAGGACACATAGCCCGAAGACATGATGACAGATGGACTAAGAAAATAACAGAATGGTACCCAAGAGGAGCTAGAAGAAAACCTGGAAGACAAAGGCGGAGATGGGTAGATGAAATTCATGAGTTTTTGAGTAGGAAATGGATGGCCAGTGCTCAAAAGAGAAGGAACTGGAAAGTTGCTGGAGAGGCCTTCATCCTGCAGTGGATTGAAAATGGCTGATGATGATGAGTTTAAGACAAAAATAAAATAAAATAAGTAAATACATTAAAATATAAATTTAAAACCGATAAAAATACTATTGAAGCTTTCGGAGGTGTCTGCATCCTTCCTCAGCAATAATGAAACTTAAGCGACACATCCTTAAATACCAGGTTCATGGCACACGTGGATGACCAGGTGCATACTCGGTATTCCTTTCATGTGTACCAGAACCGGAAGTGGCCTGGGGGTGTGGAAAACTAAAACGTTTATCTCTGGCAAAAACCACCCCCTCAAAAAGGGGGTGAAGTCGTACTCCCCTATCTCTATTCATGCTATTGTTGCCAGAGGATCCAATTCACAGACTTTCCAGCCACTTGCGGTCCCAGAATCTATGCGCCCAGTCAAGGATGACAGCATTGTCCAGGGAGACCTGGTGTTGTTTTTCCCAATAGTGCTGGGCAGTGGCGGATTTATTGAGCTCTGCGGTCCATATCGCTCTTGTTGTTCCCCCAGACAGTCCTTAAGATGCCGTCCTGTCTCCCCCATATAACAGTCCCCATTAGAAGAGCAGTCCACTATATTTAGGGGTAGTAATCATTCCAACTTCATTCAGAATTTAAGTGGCAAACCTTTAACCCAAGAACAAGAGGGACTTTTAGCTCTTGGACCTAAGTTTGCATTGCTGCCCCCCCAAACCTCGAATTACCGCAATTAGCAAATTACCTGAACATATTGCTAATCAAATTCGTGTTAAAGCTGTTTCCATACTGGGCCAGGCAAAAATGGTTGCTCCAAATCTTACCCCGAAACAGAAGAAAGTGCTAGAAGAACTTAAACGGGACGAAGACATTATAATCCTACCAGCAGACAAAGGCAGATCAACGGTGGTATTAAGCACGGAAGATTACCACAAGAAAGTGTTAGACTTATTAGGTGATAGTGGTACTTAAAAGATTATCCATAGAATCCCCTTGGCTAGCTTAGAACAGCATGTAAATAAGATGCTACTTTCCTGGCTAAAAATGGAAAAGATTTCAAAGTATCAGTATTGGTCCATGCATGCAACAGGGTGTCGGCTGCCCAGATTTTATGGGTTACCCAAGGCGCACAAGGAGAATGTTCCATTACAGCCCATAGTTTCCTTCATTGGTAGCCTTACGTATGCTCTATCTAAATATCTGGTTCAGCTGATTTCTTCTGTTGTGGGTCGGTTCACGTTGGTCATTGGAAATAGTGTGGAATTTGTGAACTTTGTAAGGAGTCAAGATACAGGGGAGGACGAGATGATGATGTCATTGGACGTGGTATCATTATTCACGTGTATCCCCATAGCACATGGGGGTAGAATGTGTGAAATTGGCTTTACAGAAGGATGATACCTTAAGTGCTAGATCCCACCTAAACACAGATGATATATGTTGTGTTGTTGAATTATGTCTTTCTAGTACAACCTTGGTTTTCCAAGGAGTGATGTATAAACAGGTTCATGGCACAGCCATGGGTTCTCCAATCAGCGCCATTGTCGCAAATCTGGCTATGGAGGAATTAGAGAATAGGGTTTGTGCGAGATTGGAGTTCCCTATGTGTAAGTGGAAACGATATTTCAATGACACATTCACTATTGTAAAGAAGGGGAGAGAGGAAGATGTGGTCTCATTTCTCAATGGTTTTCCCCCCTTTATAAAATTTACCTCTGAGGTAGAAACAGATGGCACCCTCCCATTTCTGGATATAATGGTGTATAGGGAAGGCCCCAGACTTAGAACCAAGGTTTATAGGAAACCAATGTGTAGGGGCCAGTATACACATTATAGGTCGGTACAGACTGCCCAACATAAAAATAGTGTGGCCAGAGCACTTTTGGGTAGGGTGAGGACACATTGCAGCACCTCTGAGGAGGGGGAGAAGGAAATTAGGCAAATTATGATGGATCTTATAAGGTGCAGTTACCCGCAGAGGGTCATTGATAAATACAATAGAGAGGAAGAGCCCAATCGGGTAGTTCCGCCTGTACCATTTACCACAGTGTATGTTCCCTACTATCCGAGTCTGTCAGATTGCATTGGGAGGATGCTTTGCAACTTTCAGATACGCTGGGTGCAGCTCCCAGGCCAGAGATTACACACAGTAGTGTCCCAGGTCAAAGACCCAATTACTAGGGATTCTAGTAGTGGGGTCGTATATGAGATCACATGCCCAGATTGTGGTGCGAGACAGGACAACGTCTTAAGGACCGCCTGGGGGAACATTCAAGAGCGATACGGACCGCAGAGCTCAATAAATCGGCCATTGCCAAGCACTATTGGGAAAAACAACACCAGGCCTTCCCCGACAACGTTGTCATCCTTGACCGGGCGCATAGATTCTGGGACCACAAGTGGCTGGAAAGTCTGTGGATTGGATCCTCTGGCAACAATACCATGAATAGAGATAGGGGAGTACGACTTCACCCCCTTTTTGAGGGGGTGGTTTTTGCCAGAGATAAACGTTTTAGTTTTCCACTCCCCCAGGCCACTTCCGGTTCTGGTACATGTGAAAGGAATACACAGTATGCGCCTGGTCATCCACGTGTGCCGTGAACCTGGTATTTAAGGATGTGTCGCTTAAGTTTCATTGTTGCTGAAGAAGGAAGCAGCACCTCCGAAGGCTTCAATAGTGTTTTTATCGCTTTTAAATTTATATTTTAATGCATTTTGACGTATTTACTTATTTTATTTTTGTCTTAAACTAGTTTTTTGTAAATAATCAATTTTTGTAAATATTATTTTACAGTCTTTTGTATCATTTTATTTTATTATTAAATCAGTTTTAAACGGTTGGTGTATCTGTTTAAATTTGTGGTGAGTTAAACTTCTGTTCCGGGTAAAATAATGGAGTCACTGGTTAAAGATGCATTGCAGGATCATCTAGACAAGACTACAGCAATAATTCCGACACAGCATGGGTTTGTTAAGGGAAAGTCTTGTCTAAAAAATTTGATTGGATTGTATGATGTGGTTACAAAGGAACTGAATGCAAAAAATAATTTTGATATCACATATTTGGATTTCAGGCAAGCTGTTGACACTGTTGTGCATGGAAGACTACTGTACAAATTGGAGCAAAATGGTATTAAGGGTTAGTTGCTACAATGGATAAAAGGGTGGTTAGTTGGGGAAGAAGACAGAGACTGGTAATCAATGGACACTGCTCTTTGTGGACTAATGTTATTAGTGGAGTCCCACAGGGTTCGGTATTAGGCCCATTGTTGTTTTGTATATTTATCAATGATATTGATGAAGGTATATCAGGCTTAGTGTTGAAGTTTGCAGATGATACAAAGGTTGGCAGAGTTGTTAATGACAATAATGGCAGTGTGCTACTGCAATCTAGAAAAATTTTGGCATATGGGCTGAGAGTTGGCAACTGAAGTTTAAAATTGGCAAATGCAAATTACTGCATATGGGTAGAAGTAACCCCAGAGGAACGTACCAGCTGTGTGGTACTACACTTAGGTTGGTAGAAAGTGAAAAAGACCTGGAAGTAATTGTGCAGTCAGATATGAAATTTTCTGAGCAATGCAGACAGGCTGCAAGAGCAAGTCCTGGGGTTTTGTCAATTATATACAGGAATTTTGCTAGCAGGGAAAAGGAGGTGATTATCCCTTTGTATAAGGCAGTGGTCAGACCATGCCTTGAGTACTGCGTACAGGTCTGGAGGCCTCATTTCAGGAAGGATGTAGATTTGCTTGAGTATGTACAGAGAAGGGCAACAAGATTGGTGAGGGAAACTTAAGACTCTCTTACCAAGAGAGTCTTAAGTTCTACAAATTGCAGCGGGCTGGAGACTAGACACCTGCGGTTGAGGTGTATCTAATTGTGGTGTATAAGGCCTTGAATGGTTTGACCGAGCTCATTGCTGATGGGATTCTTCCGCTTGCTCACATTGCAAACCTTTTAAGGGACATAAATTCAAATTGAGGAAAGATAGTTGTAGAATAGATGTGCTTAAGTTTTCCTTTAGCCAGCGGGTGGTTAATTGCTGGAACAAACTTCCATCTGTCGTGGAAGTTGATAACTGAAATAAATTCAAGGAGGAACTGGACAAACTTTTAGAGGGAATGGTTGTGTGAATTTTTTTTTTTTTTTTTGGCTGATGCTACATAAGCTTGTACGCTTGCTTTCTTGAATCAAATGCCACTATTACTATTTATGACAGTCTGGAAGGTAACTTTGTTGCTGAAAAATAAGCTATGCAATATTGTATGTTTTAAATTTCATTAATGTTTTTCTCTTTTAATATTTCATATTGAATACTTTTCAGACTATTGTTGAAATACAATGAGTTGTTAGTCTGTTTTTCTCTACTTTGTAACTGGCAATTCCTCTAATTGTAGGATTATATTAAATAAATCTCCATCCCCTCCAAATCATAAAATACTAACCAAATTCATCTCAATGGGTTTAAGTCCATTTGCATCAAATTGGGTTGGTTTGTCTGTTAAAAAAATTCTGGGTGTTGGTTTTTGATCTCACAATTCAATAAGACCTGCTATTGCACAATGAATACATGGACATCAGTAATCTGAAATGGCTGTCTGGGTAGTGGCATGGAACTGCATTACAAATAAGTAGCATTATATTCCCCATGGACAAGTATTGTTTATTTACGGTACAAATATACTACAACTTGTCTCAGCATTCTAAATAGAGAGATAATACTGTGTAATTCATAGCTCTTGTCAGCAGTGATAATTAAAAGAAGAATCCTGATTAGAAATGTTTCTGAAATTATATTTAAACAATTCTCTCTTTCAGAATGTTACATGATGATAGTGCCAGTGATGGTGGACTTCAGTTTGCAGAAGTTTTCTTTATAGTGTGGGCTGGATCTTTGGTTGTTACTTTAAATTCAAAATTACTTGGTGGAAACATGTAAGTCAAGCAGTTAGATTTCCTTCCCCCTAAGAAATAAGTTTATTTCCTTTACTTTTTTATATGTGTGTGTGTATAAAATACTCTAAATTATCACTGTTTTAGGAAGTACCAAGTGTAGTGCTGTATAGTGGTTTCCTCACTTTTCACTAATTTGGAGTAGACCGAGTCCATATCGTCTTAGTAACTGGAGGTATTCTCAGTTCATCAGTAAGTCCAGTGGACTCTCAGCTCCCTCACTGATAAAAACTTTTCTGCTTATTAACCAGATTATCCAGTAAGCTGTATCTCACAGTTGTTACAGCATGCCAAACAATTTTACTTGGACAGTCAAAGAAAATTATTTTTTTGATTTGTCTATTAAAAATTGTATGATTGACTGATAACAAGAAAATAGCTAAATTGTAGGCAAAAGTGTGACTGCATCTAAAGCTAGACAGAAAATGACTTCAGGAATGTATTATTCCTGAAGTAATTTTATGATCTCCAAAGATCGATATACATTGCTGTGATAATTATTTGTTTCTGTGTTGAGTGCTGAAACTCTCACATTTTCATTTGCATTTAATCAAGCTACCATTATGCCGAACTTAACTTTCCCCTGCAATAACCACTACTCTTCTGACTATATCTGGAGTCCGTCCAAGTAGTTCTGAAGGAGTGCAGTTTATTACGAGTAATTGACCAGTCTCCTGATATTGATATTATCCCCAAATTTTGACATGTCCTGTTTGTCAATGTTATTTAAGAAAATCAGAAAACAACAGTGCACTTAGCACCAGCCCTTGAGAAGACTCACTTCTAACACTAGCCCAATATGAAGAGTAATTGTTAATCACTTCTATCTTCTGCCCAATCCATGAGCCATCTAAGGATCTTATCCATGATACCAGCATGTTTTGGTACAGTAACTTCTCATGCAGGCCAAGTCAAATGCTTTGTTCGAATTCAAATAGCCATATCAAAATTATTCCGTACATTTAACTTGTGAGCTTTCAAAACGGCTAGCCAGATATTTCCAATATCTTGTTTAACTAATTAACAAGATATTTCCTTCAGAATATCATTTTTACCAGTCCCCATATTCTGAGAGAGAGAGAGTTTGAGTGAGTAGGTCAGTGCGGTCGCATTTTTACTGTGCTCCGTGTTCAACATAGTTTATTGGTTGGATCTGGATTACAAACGGTGTTGAAAGTTTGCCTATCATGATGACCCAATGCACCCTTCATACAGTGTTAATCTCCATCCTCTACGACAGGTACAACAGGTAAAATCTTTAATAATTGTTTTCGAAAATTCTGTTAATAAATGACTATATTTGCATAGTCAGACTGCTCAAGGTACGTCATCAAGGTTGCGAGCCTCACAAGGAGAAGGCATGGAAGTGACCCCTGTAGGTTAATCTTTGCCTGAGCTTCTCCACTGCCTTCACACAAATAAGGAACTTGAAACAGTATGGGAAAGACAATTGTAGTACATTCCTACTGTAAAACGAACCATATCCGGATTAAAATTCCAAGCAAATGCATGTGGGTCAAGTAACCCTTCTCGAACTGATTTTACCTTGCTGGACTGATTGCAAGGACAAAGACAGTGACTGGTGTACAGTGGAGCCAGAAATAGCTTAATTCTAATTCTCCTTGTGTGAACGAAAACTCTCATGGCTAACTGGATTAAGTTAAAGTCAGTGTTTCTTCCAGGTATGGTTTAGTTTTGTTACAGGAAAACTGTTAACCAGTGTAACAATGTCTGATGATCAGTGGTGGACTGGGTCTAAAAATATTGGTTGCCAGGAGACAAAAGGGCCCCATCCACAACTATAAGGCTATCATTTAATTTTTATAAGAAATAAATAAAATTTTCAAAAAAATACATAACTGGAAAAAAGGTACAATTAAAATTTTATGTATGTGTCGGCCTCACATAACCCGAATCAGAATTATTATTTCAGAGTTATTTATTATATTCTTAAATATAAAGTAATCTCAAAAAATGATTTTATTAAAATTTTTTTTATTAAAATAGTAATATAACGTAAATTTTAGTTGCATACAGTAATAATATTGGAACTTCTATTATATGTTCAAGCTACTAAAAGGTCATTAACATTTTTAACATATTGTCTAATGTTATTGCTAGGGGGCCCACTTGCTATTGGGCAAGCTGATATCCTGACCAGTCCGCCACTGCTGATGATTATTCTTTATCGGACATGCCTGGAGATCTAACATTAGCTCAAGACTTTCTAAATACTGGGTTGAAAGAACCTTTAGATGAATTTATAGATATGCTAGGGAAGGAATTATCCCAACTGGGATCACCTGAAGATGCAGCTGATTCTCAGTCGGTAAATAACTTAATTTAGATTATTTAAGTGCCCTGAAAAATAATTTTCTAGATATTTTTAAGTCAGGATCCACCGTTACCCCACTGATGGTGGTGGAAGCTTGTAAAATCTGGAACAGTATGGAATGATTGGTGATTGACACCATTGATAATGAGAGGTTAAAAACAAATTTAGATTTAAGAGTTTTGCCTATGTCCACCCCTGTGACCACTTATGCTAAGGTGGCTGCAGCAAATGCAGGCATAAAGACCGGTGCTGAACTGATTCCCTTGGGAACTCAGTCAAAGCATGTAGTATTGATTAAAGTTAGTGAAATGTGTGAATTAAAAATGAGTGAAGAAGTTAAACAGGTGATTGCAATGAATTTTAAATCTGAACTTAAACAGATTAAAATAAAATCTATCACAAAAGTTAGAGAAAAAGGCATTGTAATTGAAACTGCCACTGATGAAGACATCACTAAATTAAACAACTGCCTGAAATTTGGGGAACACAAATTAATTGTAGACTTGCCCTGAATACTAAACCCGATTGTGATACTCTATGATATACAGAAAGATATGTCAGATGAAGAATTCCTGGAGGATTTGTATGTCAAAAATTTGGGTGAGCACAATGTTAGTGAAGAAGATTTCAAAAAGGGGGTTAAGGTGAGGTCTAAGATTAACCCCAAAAACAACAAACACTGGATAATTGAAGTTCCTGCCTATATCAGGCGAATCATATTAAAAGATGACTCTCGCGTCTACCTGGGCTGGTCGGTTCACAACGTGAAGGATTTTATTATCACTTCACGTTGTTTTAAATGTTTGGCTTATGGTCATTCAGCTAGATATTGTAGACAGCAGGACTACACACGTGGGCATCAGTTGGAATTTTGTCCCACACCTGAATCACCCTTTACATGCCCAAACTGCAAAATAAAAAAGAGGAAATCAGATCACTCATATCGTGACTCAAAGTGTCCTGAGTTCTTGCGAGCTCAGGAGGTCACCACATCTAGCACAAATTACACTCAGTAAGATAAAAAAATGTACAGCATGGTCCAAGTTTAAAAATATTACGGTTAAACTGCCAACGTTCTGCATCTGCAATGAGTGATATCTCCAAAATAATTATGGATCATAAAATTGACATACTAGGACATCAGCAGGATTATACTCCTGCAAAATTAAAGGATTACCAAACGGTTGTAGGGTGGTTCTATCTGATGTATCTGTTATAGAACAGGATGCAAATGTTGTTACAAGGTGTGGGCAGCTCTTGTTATAGCGGACAAGCAGATTACAATCACAAGGGTAAATGGTCTCTGCTCCGAGCATGCGGTATGTGCATGCTTGGAAGGTAGTTTTGGACAAATATTCTTCATCTCAATCTACATGCAGTGCTCACAGCATTCTCAACAAATTGAGCCTTATTTAAACTTCCTTGAGACAGCTTTAATTAGGTTATTAGGCAAAAAGATAGTTATTATGACCGACGCAAATGCTTCTTCTACCATGTGGAACAGTCCCATAACAAATAATAAAGGTGAATTACTGGAGGAATTCAAAACTAACAGATTGATTGTATGGAACTCCCCTGGGCATTTGCCCACTTACTCATCCCCCTTCTGGTCAGTCTTACATAGATGTCGTTCTGTCGAATGCAGCATTCGGGAGATGCATAGAAAACTGGACTGTTCACTCCTCTTGGTCGGTAAGAAACCACAATGTAATAACCTTTGATGTAATATCTAATGAAAATGCAGCAGCTTTGAGAGTCACTCATGACTTCCCCAGAGTAGGAGTTTGTTATAGGCCTAATGACTCGAATGAGTATAATGAACAATTGTACAGAGAGATAGTGGGCTAATAAATCAGAATGTCTTATAATAGGGGATTTTAACTTCCCAGATATTGACTGGAACTTGTTGGTCACTCGCACACTAGTAAGACTTTTGTGGATTTATTGGATGACTGTTTTCTGGAGCAGCATGTTCGAGAGGCGACCAGAGAAGGTAATGCTCTTGATCTGGTTATCAGCAGCGATCATTCGTGTATTAAGAATTTGCAGATAAAGGAACTACTAGGTGGCAGTGATCACAATGTACTGATGATGGATTTACTTAAAGATATAATTACCATCAGGGATAAAGGAAAGGGGTTTTGCTTACGTAAAGGTGAGTACAGTGGTCTCAGACAGTTTTTAAATTCTGTACAGTGGGATCAACTGTGATGATGTTACCAACAGCAAATTTCTAAGTGGGAAGCAATAAAGGAATTAATCGTGGAAGCTACTAAAAGTTTCATACCTATTTAGAAATATAGTTCAAGGTTTAGGCCTAAATGGTTATCAAATGAACTAATGAGACTGACAGAGAAGAAAAATGCATGGGATGCATATAAATTATCAGGCGACACAGAAGCCTATGGCAGATATAAGCTAGTCTTTTTTTTTTTTTTTTTATGTAAACCCCAAACGCGAGAGGTATTAGAACCTATAGTACTTAGTACTGTGCTTGGGTTGGAGGTTGAGAGGATGAAAGAAGATATTTGTTGAAATTGGACTTGAACTTCTGAAGACTGTGATTTTCAGGAAATACGTATGAAGGAAGGTTGTTCCAGAAAACAGCAGTTGAATGAATAAACGGGGAAGTTGAGTGGTTGGTTTTGTGAGTTTGAAGTTGGACAGTAAGTAGATGTTGGCTGGTGGCTGCATGTGTTCGGACTGTTTTGAAAGAGAGAGAGCGCGATTATAGAAGCCAATTCAGAAGAACAATGCCCAGGGAAGTATCTGTAGAAGAGGCATGCAGCAGAAACAGTGTCTATGAGACAGCGAGTGGAGAGACTCTGTTAGAGATTAATCATTAATTAACCTAACTGCCCTCTTCTGAATGGAATCATTCAGAAGAGGGCAGCCTGAGAGAGGTTTTGGGGATACCACCCCAGATGTGGGAACAATATTCCATGGTAGGGCAGATTTGCGATTTATACAGAGTGAGCAGATGTTTGGAAGAAAAGTAACTCTGAGAGCGAAAGAGAAAACCAAGTTTTTTAGATGCAGAGGAAGCAATATTTGTAATGTGCTTGTGCCAAGAGAGATTAGAAGTCAGGGTAATCCCCAAAAGAGAGATATCATTTTGCCAAGAAATCGGAGTGTCACCAAAGATAAGCATAGCAGCAGAAGAATCCTTTTTTACGAGATATAAGACAAGACAGTTTTAGAAGGGTTGAAATCAACTAAGTTGTCTTTGCCCCACTGGAGAATTACCTGAAGATCGGCATTTAAGGAATTGGTAGCAGATTTTCGAGAAGTTGAAGCTAATTGAGCAGGGCAAGGTTTCTCACAATGGAAAGTGGAATGCAATGTGCTATCATTGGCAAAACTATGGATAGGATTTCCAGACAATGGAAAAAGGTCATTGATATACAAGAGGAAAAGAGTAGGGGAAAGAACTGAACCTTGGGGGACACCGGCATTAGTGGAGAAGTTAGAAGACAGAGAGCCATCTACCATCACCCTCAGTGAGCAATCAGAGAGAAAACTGGATAACAAATTACTAAAAACAGTTGCCAAACCATAAGATGGAAGCTTGTTTAGAAGACCTTTATGCCAAACACGATTGAAAGCCTTTGAGATGTCAAGAGCAACTACTTGTGTTTCACCGAACCTTTCGGTTGAATTAGTCCATAAATGGGTAACATAAGCCAGAATATCACCAGTGGATCAACACTGACAGAATCCATACTGGAGATCGTTGATTAGACAGAAGGTTTCTAGGTAGTTTAAAAGTTAACGGTTAGTTGATTTCTCTGTTACTTTAGAAAGAGTAGAAGTAATTGCAATGGGATGATAATTGGATGGGAGGGATTTGTCACCCTTTTTAGGAACTGTCTGGATATGAGCAAATTTCTAAGCAGAAGGAAAAACACCTTTGGAATAAGAAAGTGAAAAAAGGCGGCAAAGAATAGGAGTAAGTTCAGGAGCACAGGTTTTGAGAACAAGTGGAGAAATACCATCGGGGCCTGGAGCTTTCTTAGCATCAAGATTCATCAAAATCCTTCTGACATCCTTTTGACGGAAGACCACAGGAGGCATTGAATGGAGCACGTTGGGAATTGGAGGAGAAGTTGCTCCAATAGCTTTGGCAAGAGACCAGAATGCTTGGCTACCATTAGGGCAAGAAGCAAGTTTTCTACTCTTAATCTGTAATCAAGTCACAAAGGAGGTTAGGCAGGCGAAGGCATATTATGAGAAATCTTTGGCAAAGGATGCTAAGTAAAACACCAAGTATTTCTTTACTTATATAAACTCAAAAAGGAAGGGGATGAATCTGATTGATCCACTTGATATTGATGGTTCGACTATTGATGGGCCTGCTCAGATAGCAAACAAACTGAATGATTATTTTGCTTCTACATTCACACATGAGGAGTTAAGGTTTGAAAATTCCAGATGGTTATCAAATTGTAGCACGGTGCTTAATGATTTTGTAATAACTGAGAACAAAGTGGAGGAGAAATTGTTGAAGTTAAACATAAGAAAGGCACCTGGGGTGGATAGGATCTATACAGTTATATTAAAGTTGCCCAAAGGAAGAAAGCAAACCCTTAGCCATAATTATGAGCGCATCCTTGGATTCAGGAAGGTCCTCATGGACTGGAGATATGCAAATGTATCCCCAATTCACAAAGGGGGGATCGATGGGTGACACGAGTAATTACAGACCAGTTAGTTTAACTTCTGTTCTGGGTAAAATAATGGAGTCACTGGTTAAAGATGCATTGCAGGATCATCTAGACAAGACTGCCGCAATAATTCAGACACAGCATGGGTTTGTTAAGGGAAAGTCTTGTCTGACAAATTTGATTGGTTATTATGATGTGGTTACAAAGGAACTGGATGCAAAAAATAATTTTGATATCATATATTTGGATTTCAGGCAAACTGTTGACGCTGTTGTGCATGGAAGACTACTGTACAAATTGGAGCAGAATGGTATTAAGTGTAAATTGCTACAATGGATAAAAGAATTGTTGAGTTGGAGAAGACAGAGGGTGGTAATCAATGGGTGATGCTTTTCATGGACTAATGTTATTAGTGGAGTCCCACAGGGTTCGGTGTTTGATCCACTGTTGTTTTGTATATTTATCAATGATTTTGATGAAGGTATATTAGGCTTAGTGTCGAAGTTTGCAGATGATACAAAGTTTGGCAGGGTTGTTAATGACAGTGTTCTACTGCAATAGGATCTAGAAAATTTGGGCAGATGAGCTGAGAAGTGGCAACTGAAGTTTAACCTGGACAAATGCAAAGTACTGCATATAGAAGTAACCCCAGAGAAAAGTACCAATTATGTGGTACTACACTTAAGGTGTTAGAAAATGAAAAACACCTGCGAGTAATTGTGCAGTCAGATATGAAGTTTTCTGAGCAATGCAGACAGGCTGCCGGGTCAGGTCATGGGATTTTGTCAATGATATATAGGAATTTTGCTAGCAGGGAAAAGGAGGTGATTGTCCCTCTGTATAAGGCAATGGTCAGGCCATGCCTTGACTACTGCGTATAGGTCTGTTGGCCTCATTTTAGGAAGGATGTCGATTTGCTTGAGCGTGTACAGAGAAAGGCAACAAGATTGGTGAGGAGAATAAAGGGATCCTCTAACCAAGAGAGGCTTAAGTTCTGCAAATTGCAGTGGCTGGAGACTAGGCACCTGTACGGTGATCTGGTTGAGGTGTATAAGGCCTTGAATGGGTTGAGCACACTGAATTCTGATGGGATTCTTCTACTTGTTTACATTACGAACCTAAGGAACATAAATTCAAATTAAGGAAAGACAGATGTAGAATAGATGTGCGGAAATTTGCCTTTAGCCAGCGGGTGGTTAATTGCTGGAACAAACTTCCATCTGTCGTTGTGGAAGTTGATAGGTTAACTAAATTTAAGGAGGAACTGGACAAACATTTAGAGGGAATGGTTGTGTGATTTTTTTTTTTTTTTTTGGCTGATACTGCATAAGCTCATTCACTTGCTTTCTTGCATAACATGCTGCTACTACTACTTCTAGAAAACTCGACTAATCAATTGGAATTCTTTTGATAAACTACTTAAGGAAAAATTCACGGATGAAAAACTGGCAAATATGACAGATCTTACTTTGGACCAACATCTAAAAAAATAATTAATGGCAATCATCACTGAAATATGCGACGAGATGATTAAGAAGAAACAGAGAAGACAAAATTTGGTTTCATGTTGGTCCCAGAGCCTTTCTTCTCTAAGGAATCATACAAAGAGTGCAAGACGAGATGTTCAGAGGGCTAGGAGAGATGGTAGGCCTGAAGATGAGATAAACCGATTGAATGAAAAATACAAAAATGCGAGAAGGACATATTTCAACAATATTTACAAAGAAAAATGCTAAGCTTGGGAATGCTTAGTTAAACAAACTATGGAACCGGTGCCCTTGGGCTTGATCTACAAGCTGACTCTTGACAAAATTCATCCGAGGGAAATCTTCTCCTCTGTACTTAGACCTGATAACTCCGAAATTCTGCATGGGCTGAGACTATGGAAACAATTTTGGATGAATTGATTATGTAGGATGAAACTGTACCGGAAATTCTGGTACAAACAGGCTTCGTTTAGAACATCTTTCCTAAGTGGGGGCAAAGCCATGAAGATGATTTTTTATAGGGACGAGGTAGGTCTTTGCTGTTGCGACTTTGCGTGATGTCATATGCCCTGGACTGGACCTATTAGAAGTTACCATTGTTAAAAGAATCTGGAGCACCTGCCCCCAACTGATGATGAACTTCTTTAATGCCTGCCTACAATATGGATCCTTCCCCTCTTCTTGGAAAAAGGCAAATCAAATTACTCATTAAGAATCCCAACAAAACAGCAAATCAGGCAAATTCATACCGCCCAATTGCTTTATTTCTGGTCTTTGGAAAAATACTAGAGAAGCTGATTGTTGCAAGATTCCAAAATTACTATAAAGAAAGAAACCTAAACTACAGATATCAGTTTGGCTTCACTGCTGGGATGTCTATACTGGATGCTATTAACCTAGTTATTAATAATGTTTCAGCCTCAAATGAAAATTGTCCTTGGCCTCCTTGTGGACTTCAAAGGTGCCTTTTACACTGTTTGGTGGCCAAGTGTCCTGGATTGGTTCTGAGAGGCCGGGGTCTCCGTGCCTATTTATCGCCTCATCACGGATTATTTCCAGAATCGCTCACTTGTGGTCTCCAGTGGATCCTGCCCTTTTTTTTTTTTTTTTTTTTGCGGTTGCCCTCTTGGATCGGTTCTCAGACCAGTATGCTGAAATGTGGTCCTTGATGGGTGGCTGGCTACCGAACATAATTGCACTACTAAGATTGCTTACGCAGACGATTTAATTATCCTTGTTTCTTTAAACTTCAGATTACAACTTGAAATCTGTGCTTATGAAGTCCTATCAGATCTAGATGGGTGGTGTAATACACATAAATTAACTATTTCTGTTTCCAAAACAAAAATTCTTCTCAAAGGAAAATTAGACCCAAATAGACCTCCAAGTATTAAGATTAAAGAACAATCAATCAAATTAGTTAACTCTTACAAATACCTAGGAATTATGTTAGATAACAAACTTCAATTCATTACCCATGCTAAATATGTACTAAGCAAAATCAAGGCTTTGATAGGCAAAATAATCAGAATTACCAAAGGTTCTTGTGGTCTGAAACCCTCCACTCTCAAGCTGTAATACAAATGCATATTTATTCCTATTGTCTACTATGCTGCAGGTGCTTGGGCCCCAAGTATACGCAGAGTCATGGCAGAAAAAATCTTGACTCAAGCCCAGTGCTTCTTCCTGATTGCAACTTCAAGAGCTTGTCGCACGGTTTCACCGTCAGCACTACCGGTAATCAATGGCAAACTGCCAATTAAATATGAAGTGCTGTACGATTACTTTCAGTATTGTAGAAGGAAGGGTATTGCAGCATAGTTCAACCAGTTTTCTGTTAACCTGGACGTGCCAGTGAAAGAAGACAACACTAGATTAGGAAACCAGTTCCTCCAGGAATGGCAAAACAAATGGACTAATGCCAACACTGGAAGAATTTACTGCCCTTTTTATACCTCAAGTTGCTGAATTTTACAAAAAACATTGGCCCTGGTTTAACCCGAGTCTTCACCTAACTTTTCTTCTATCCGGGCATGGCAGCCTAAACTTAGTTATTTACTCTGGGTTTGGCTGTGTCTCCTCTATCTAAATGTGGCTCAGAGGAGACAGTCCAACGTGTAATCTTAGAATGTCGATATTATGTAGATATTCGATTTGAACTTCAGACATTGACAGAAGTTCATAATGTAAATAACCTTCAAGTTTTTAGAATGTAAGGAAAATTATCAGGCACTGTCTAACTTTGCAGACAAGACTTTCCGCAGAAGGAAAGGACTTGCCGACCGAGAATAATTATATTATACCGCTGTATATAGTTGCCTTGGTATTAATCGTATTGTTACATGACCTCTGATGAGGAAATTTATTTTTATTTATTGCCGGACGGCAATATTAGCATTTAGTATATATATAAGTCAATGTGTCCGGTTCAATGTTGGGTGGGTGGTGTCCTGGGCCTTCGGCCTGTAATAAGGTGAATAAATTGTAAATCTTAAATTGTATAAATTGTAAATCTTAAATTCTATAAATTGTAAATCTTAAATTCTATAAATTGTAAGTTATATGTCGGACTTCATTGTAACCGAACTGGCAGGTTTTAACTATCTGTATAAGTTGTGAAGGTTAATGTAGAAATTGGTGCCTTCAACATATTGTAATAACTGAGTTCCAAGTGTTATGGATATATATCAAATATACAGCTATACTACATTGGTCTCAGGCAAGAGACTTATTGGTTGTAATCATTCCTGTGAAGTTGGTGGATTAAGATGTTTTGCAAAACCACAAATTGTAAATAATTTACTGTTACTCTTCAGCGGTGGATAGGGGAAACCCTGGAGCCCACAGAAATAATAAAATACTTTGTAAGTCCCCATATTCCCCCTTGATGTGGGCACCTGTATGTGGTGAGGGGACCTCCCAGTGATGCTGCTGGGCTTCCAGATTAGCATCACTGGGATCCAATGCTGACAGACTATGTTCCAGGCTAATGCACCATAGGAATCCTGTGTGTTTGCCTTGGCCTTCGGCCCATTGAAATTTGGAAAGGGGAATCCTGGCGGTTGAGGGGCCTAGCTCCAACACACCACTTTGGCCCCTGCTTTGACAAGACAGGTGGTCTTGGAAGGCCTGGCCAGGATCAATCGGCTAGTAGATTTACCTACAAGGGCCAACCTTATTAATGCCATGCCCCTACCCTCATGGCCTGAGTGACAGGATTCAGGCTAACGGCAGTGTGGGTATGGTGTCTGGGTAGCCCTGGTGTCCCACTCCTGAGTGCATTTATTGCTTGCTTTGTGGTGGGTGGGGAACCTGGCACTGAACCAAAAAAAAAAAATTACAAATCTTGATAAATTTATTTCTTCAGGGTCCCTAACATTTTCTCTATCTGAAAATACAAACAGTGAAACAGGTAATGCTAATGCAGCAAAGAGAGACCCCGAACTGAAATACTGTCAGGGCCTATCCCAAAAAACATTACTCATCATCCATTCTAACACCAAGAAACCTTTTGGGAAAATGTTGCCCTTTTTTATACAGAAGAGTTTAGAGGGGTTAACAGGTTCCCCTAAATCAATTAGGACGTTTCGTTCTGGGGACCTCTTAATTGAAACCAAAAATGACAGGCACTCTGAGCAGCTGCTCCAAACAACATCAGTCGGAGGAATTCCGATTACCATAACACCACACAACAATAAATTCATCGAAGGGTGTCATTTCAGAGTAGGACCTTCTTGAAGTCACAGGAGGAAATCCTGCTCTGAACTAAAATCACAGGGAGCGATCACTGTTAAAAGAATTTCCATGCATAGGGATGGGAAACTTGTTCCCATTAGAAACATCATTCTTATGTTCAATTCACTGATGTCTCCTAATGAGAACAAAGCTGGCTGCATCAATTGTCCAGTGCATCTCTATGTCCCAAATCCCTTAGTGCTTTAGATGCCAGAAATATGGACCATGAAGTTAATGCAGGTGAGTTTTATGGCTGAACATGATGTTCAGCCACAAAACTCACCTGCAAGGCCCTCCAGCAAAAGCATGAGACAATTTGCTTTTGTTTGTTTGTTTTGTTTGAAGGCAAATGAAAACTCTTCCTTTCAGAATACTACTATCGTACATAAAGATAGAACTGGGGATGGATCTGTCCTCCACGGGGAAGTTGCTAACTTGGACAACCACACCCCATTTCAAAATGTTCTGCTGTCCATCAACACTGAATTGGTCACAGTTCTCCTTATGGTAGGGGGATTTATTAACCATCTGTTCAGCTTATTTTCCATCTGGTGCTGACATTTCCCAGAAAGACTTGATAATCTAATTATGCAGCTGCCCACCCCTCTCTTACTCATTGGTGATTTCAGTGGATAACACCCTGTGGCGTAGTGCTGATGTTAATGGAAGGGGATGTGTCATAGAGTATATGCCGACTATGACCTCTCCCTTCTAAATGTGGGAACTAACGCCTCTTTCCATATCCCTACCTGTATGGTCTCTGCTATTGATCTTTCTATATGCTCCCCCTTCTGTCTTTCCTTTAATCACTTGGAAGGTGGAGGAGGACCTCTATGGAAGTGACCATTTCCTCATGATAACCAGCCTACTTAACGGGAGGCTGTGTCTTCCTTTTAGGTTACTGTGGTGGAAGATTGGTCAAGCTGACTGGAACACCTTTCAACATATGGCATCGTTTAACATCAGTACGGTCAGCCTATCAGTGATGCAGTGGCGTATATCACAGATAATATTGTCCATGCAGCTGCAATTAAAATTCTGAAAACATCTAGCCAGTTTCTTCCATTTCCAAAACCTTTGTGGAATCATGAATGTGCAGCAGGAAAAAAAAAAAAAGGCACAAAACAAAGTTTGGAGAATATTTAAACTATATTCTACCATGGCCCATCTCTTAGCCTTCAAAAATGCACATGCCAAACCATGCCATATACACTGTCAGAGCCAAAAGGAATTGTGGATCCGCTTTGCATCCACTATTACTCAATTGACCAGCACTAAAGCTGTCTGGGACAAAATCCGGAAAGTGAAGGGGAAATATACATTGCATCCTTTATCAGTCCTGGAGTATGATGGATGCATTATTGCAGACCCAACTGCAATAGTCTTGGTACTGCAGTAGCCTGCTGTAGTCTTCCCAAGAGCAAATGGTATTGGGGAGACTTTCTCTACCATCTCTTCAACATCTGCTTACTCCCTAGAGTTCCTGGTCCTGAAAGACCAACACCAAAAGCAGTCAATCAACTTCAAATCTAAGGATTCTCATTCTTATAATGGACCCTTCACCACAGAAGAGTTTAAAGCAGCTCTTACCAAGGCAAGTGCTGCGGGACCAGATGAGATCTGATTCAGCAGCACTTGCCTATGCCAGATCTATGAAATGATCAAACATCTGTCAGCAAAATCTATGGACCAACTACTCCTTCTGTATAATAGAATCTTTCTAGAAGAGCATTTTCCAGATTACTTGCATAAGGTAATCATACTTGCCTTTCCTGCACCAGGAAAAGATTCCAAAATACCAACCAACTACTGATCTATCACGTTGACCAGCTGTCTGTGCAAAATCCTGGAGAGAATGATCAGTATCACTTTATATGGTATTTGGAAGTAGATGGCCTCCTCTCTACAGTACAGTACAGTGCAGTGCAGTGCAGTTTCTGAAGAAACAGGTCCACTCTGGACCACTTAATTAGGTTGGAAACTTCCATCCAAGATGCTTTCTTAAAACGAGAGCACTTGGTGTTCATGTTCTTTGATATGGAAAAAGCATATGACACAACTATGAGATTTGGAATTTTAAAAGACCATTATAGCATCGGCCTTAGAAGTCATCTACCAACTTTTATTAGAAATTAGAAATTTTTTATCCCATTATTCATTCCAATTTTTTTGTGTAGGATCTGTCTTCTCTCGGCCCTTTTGCCAAGAGGAAGGAGTACTCCAAGGATCAGTTTTAAGTGTTACGTTTTTTTCCATCAAAGTGAATTGCATCACAGAACAACTTCCTCCAACTTTAAACTGTACCATCTACGTTGACAATCTTAATATATTCTCTTAATCCTGCAACATAACCTAAAGGTAATCAAGAGACAACTGCAACGTGTGCCATTGATTACCTGAACCCATGGGCAATGAATAACGGCTTCAGGTTCTCCTCTCAAAACACAGTCTGCATACATTTTTGCTGTAAGCATAACCATCACCTTGAACTGAGGCTCTTGGACAAAATGCTATTCCAGTGGTACATGAGACTAGACTCATTTTCGGGACTTATACTTGATAAAAAGTTGATCTTTTTACAACACATCCATCAACTGCATGTGAGGCTAGAATATTCTATCTGCAATCTCATCTAATTCTTGGGGTGCTGACCAGTGCACTGTGTTGTACCTCTATCGTGCACTTGTGCGATCTAAGTTTGATTACAGATTCCAGGTACACGCACTTACTAGACTCAGTGTACTCTGATGACTGGTTCCCATCCATCAGGTGATTTGTATTGCTACTGGAGCATTTCGAACATCCCCTGTCCAGGGTCTCTGTGTTGAAGTGAATGAGCCATCATTTTTGCTTCGTAGGAAACAGTTGTCTCTACAGTATGCTTTCAAACTGAAATCCCTGCCAAACAACCCCATGTAGACACCATTTTTTGAGCCGTGTTGGGAAAATCTCTCCCACACCTGTAACTGTGAATCATCCATTTGATATTCATACCCAATGTCTACTCAAAGATTTGGTCATCACATTAGACAATATTGCCCCATCACCAGGGCAGCCTTGTCCACTCTGGCATGGTTCTGTCCCTGCCTGCGATTTCTATCTTAACAACTGGGGAAAGGACAGTACTCCATCTGCTGTTTACCTTCAGCTCTTTTCAGCACTGATCTTGAACTATCTGACTTCTTGCCAGTCTACACAGATGATTCAAAGTCGGAATGTTTGTGGGATCTGCAGTTGTATTCTCAGACCAGAC
Organism: Mastigoproctus giganteus; assembly: GCF_048544385.1. Lineage (NCBI taxonomy): Eukaryota > Metazoa > Arthropoda > Arachnida > Uropygi > Thelyphonidae > Mastigoproctus > Mastigoproctus giganteus. The sequence goes on from NC_143579.1 coordinate 104,329,842, forward strand.
ATTACAATATCTTTTTTTTTTTTTTTTTTACGAGAACCCCAAACACGAGAGGTATTATAACCTATAGTACTTAGTACCGTGCTTGGGTTGGAGGTTGCGAACACGAAAGAAGATATTTGTTGATATTGGACTTGAACTTCTGTAGATTGTAATTTTCAGGAAATACGTATGAAGGAAGGTTGTTCCAGAAAACGGCAGTTGAATGAATAAATGAGGAAGATGAAAAGTTGGTTCTGTGGGTTTGAAGTTGGACAGTAAATGGATGTTGGCTGGTGGTGGCACGTGTTCGGACTGTTTTGAAAGAGAGAGTGGGAATTATAGAAGCCAATTCAGAAGAACAGTACCCATGGAAGTATCTGTAGAAGAGGCATGCAGCAGAAACAGTGCGTCTATGAGAAAGCGAGTGGAGAGACTCTGTTAGAGATGAATCATTAATTAACCTAACTGCCCTCTTCTGAATGGAATCAAGAAGCCTGAGAGAGGTTTTGGGGGCACCACCCCAGATGTGGGAACAATATTCCATGGCAGGGCGGATTTGCGATTTATACAGAGTGAGCAGCTGTTTGGGAGAAAAGTAACGCCGAGAGCGAAAGAGAAAACCAAGTTTTTTAGATGCAGAGGAAGCAATATTTGTAATGTGCTTGTGCCAAGAGAGATTAGAAGTCAGGGTAATCCCCAAAAGAGATATATCATTTTGCCTAGAAATCGGAGTGTCACTAAAGATAAGCATAGGAGCAGAAGAATCATTTTTGCGAGATATAAAACAAGATTGAGTTTTAGAAGGGTTGAAATCAACTAAGTTGTCTTTGCCCCACTGGAGAATTACCTGAAGATCGGCATTTAAGGAATTGGCAGCAGATTTTCGAGAACTTGAAGCTGATTGAGCTGGACAAGGTTTCTCAAAATGGAAAGTTGAATGCAATGTGCTATCATTGGCAAAACTATGGATAGGATTTTCAGTCAATGGAAGAAGGTCATTGATATACAAGAGAAAAAGAGTGGGGGAAAGAACTGAACCTTGGGGGACACCGGCATTAGTGGAGAAGTTAGAAGACAGAGAGCCATCTACCATCACCCTCAGTGAGCGATCAGAGAGAAAACTGGATAACCAATTACTAAAAACAGTTGGCAAACCATAAGATGGAAGCTTGTTTAGAAGACCTTTATGCCAAACACGATCAAAAGCCTTTGAGATGTCAAGAGCAACTACTTGTGTTTCACCGAACCTTTCCATTGAATTAGTCCATAAATGGGTAACATAAGCCAGAATATCACCAGTGGATCGACACTGATGGAATCCATGCTGGCGATCGTTGATCAGACGGAAGGTTTCTAAGTAGTTTAAGAGTTGGCGGTTAATTGATTTCTCCATTACTTTAGAAAGAGTAGAAGTAATTGCAATGGGACGATAATTGGATGGAAGGGATTTGTCACCCTTTTTAGGAACTGGCTGGATATGAGCAAATTTCCAAGCAGAAGGAAAAACACCTTTGGAATAAGAAAGTGAAAAAAGGTGGTAGAGAATAGGAGTAAGTTCAGGAGCACAGGTTTTGAGAACAAGTGGAGAACATCAGGACCTGGAGCTTTCTTAGCATCAAGATTCATCAAAATCCTTCTGATATCCTTTTGACGGAAGACCACAGGAGGCATTGAATGGAGCGTGTTAGGAATGGTGGGAGGTGTTTTACCAAGATCATTAATACATGAGCTCAAAGAAAAATGGGATGCTAGCAGGTCAGCTTTATCCTTGGCTGAAGTGACAACAGAACCATCTGGTTTGGACAGAGGTGGGAGCAGAGATGGGCAAAAGTTGCGGCCAATAGCTTTGGCAAGAGACCAGAATGCTCGGCTACCATTAGGGCAAGAAGCAAGTTTTCTACTCTTAGCCTGTTCAAACTCTAGTTTGGACTGATTAATAACTGCTTTACAATTGTTGCGAGCTTTGGTGTAGGCAGAAAATGAAACTGAAGAATTAGAAACAAGCCAATTACGATATGCAACGTTCTTCTCTTGGACAGCCTTAGCACATTTATTGGAAAACCAAGGTTTAGATAAAGGATGAGATTTTAAAGTGGGAGTGTGGGATAAAGGATTCCATTCCTGCAAGAATAATTTCACTGACACGATCTGAGCAAACGTTGACATCAGAAGTTTTGAAACAGTAATCAGACCAAGGAAAAGAAGAAAAGAAGTCTCGCAGGTCATCCATTTTGCATTCTTGTAATGCCAAACAATACGAGGTTGGGAATAGCCATGAGATAAAGGTTCCATTGGAGAAGAGGCAATCACCAAGTTGTGATCTGAAGTGCCTAAAGGACCTCTCACTTCAACCTTGTACTTAGAAGGGTTGTTTGTGAGAAAAAGATCAAGCGTATTGGCTGTATGATTAGGATTGTCCGGTATTCTTGTAGGTAAATGAACAATCTGTGCTAGGTCATTAGTAATTGCAAAAGCCTCAGCATCTCGACCTGCTGGGTCGGTGTGACTAGAAAAGGGAAGCCAGCTGGAGTTGTGAACGTTAAAATCACCAAGGAAAATTACCTCACTGTTAGGAAAGTTGGACTGGAGAAAGTCAAGTTGCAAAGAGAGGAAGTCAAAGAGCTCCAAGTGATTAGTGGAGTTGGGAGGACGGTAGAGACAACAAATGAATTTTACACAATGAGGTAGAGAGATTTTAAGCCAGAGAAGATCAAAGAGAGGAGATTCCAAATTGCCAAGTCTCTGACAGGGAATATCAGAACGGACATATGCACAAGTACCACCTTTGAGGCGAAAGGAATCATACAGCAAATAATTTGGACATCTGAGATGAGCAGTAGTTGAATCAACTGATAACTGAGATTCAGTCAGAAAAAGTACATGGGGTTTGGAAGACTGCAAGTGGAAATGGACATCGTTGAGATTAGAATTGAGACCACGTATATTTGTGAAATGAATTAGGAAGTCCTTGTGTGCAAGGACTTCCTAATTTTGAATGCAGTTCCTAATTCTTCCTAATCACTGAATGCAGTGTGTTTACTGCATTGGGGGGAATCCCTTGATCTCTTCCGAATGCAGTAAACTACTCTGCAGTTGAGCTACCCTTGGATCATATAGAAACCAAAAATATATTATATATACAGTAGACTTTCAGAATAACAGCACCTTCGGGGATTCAAGGTGCCATTATTTCAATTTTTCCTTTATCTAGAAAGTTTTATTTTTAATATATTTAATGCAGAAATAATGAGGCTAAATAACAGATAGAGAGATTAAGAATGCTATTTTATTAACTGCACATAAAAAACAAACATGTTGATGATCCAATGTTATATTCTTTCATTAATACGCTCCTGCTTATGTCCTGTTCTATTTTCTTTATTATATCAAGTCCAGTCTGCGTGGTAGCACAGTTGTATTGCCACCGTCCTCCCCACACCAGGTGGAAAATCCTGTTGATGACACAAGGAACTTTTATGGGCCTTTTTTACTCCATGGCTGAGTTAGTGGTCTCAGGCATAGATAACGTTTTTTCCCCCAGAAACTGGGTTTTTTATCCAGCAAAACAAGCAAATTGACCAGAGAACACACGCGATTTACAGACAGTACACATGGGTATATGAATTAACTTTTCAGGTGACCCTAATGTAACAATTTGGATTATATAAAGTTTGTCATTAAGCTTTAATGTTGTTCTTCTTTTCTTCTCTGTATGATGTTTATTAACTTTAGTTTAAGGACCATAGTTTAAGGACCTTCCACGATTCCGCTGATCACTTGAATCCCAATTTGCTATTAATGGTCAGCGTTTCCTTTCCCATTCTTCATTTTTTGCTTTTACTACCAACTGATTGGCTATTTTCTTCTTTTCAACATAAATGTTCCTATATGCATCATTCCTATCAGCCATTTCTGATATGCAAGTTTCTTTTCCTCTACAGCAGCTCTTACTTTCTCTCTAATCCAGGTCTTTTTTGGTCCTTGGCTCATCTTTTTGCCTAGGATTTCATGAGCTATTTTTTTTACAATATTTTTTAAATATTCGTAGAATTCTTCAGTATTACCTTTGGGCTCTGTGGAGTAATTTTTTTGTGAAATTTTTAAAACTCATAAAAATGAAAACTCCATGCAAATACCTTAAAATTATAATTTTGTTTTAATTTTGGCTTGGTTGTCCAATATTGAGTAAAATAATATTGGAATTTTTTAAAAATTTGGAAAAAAATTATAAAATATTACAAAAGAATCATAATGGAATTGTAAAAAATTGCAAACAATCATAAAAAAATTGTAAAAGAATTCTGTGGTGATTCTGGAAAAGAATGCAAAAAAACTCATTGTTACTTCTTTATGTATTCAGTTTCATCAACTTCTGAATCTGAATTCCAGAGAATTTCAGCTTTTGTAATTTTTGTAAGCCAAAATTGGACAATGGCTGACAGGTGTGATCTCCTGCTACTTAGATTTTAAAATCTATTTTTGTGCTGACATCTATTCCAGACTATGTCCAGAATTACTTAAAAATATATGAGAGCCAACGGCATGTACTGGAAGATTTGTAACATACTTTGAAATGTTATTTGAAATAATAATAATAATAAAAAAAAACTTGAAAGAATGTATATCTACACAAAATGTATTAGAAGACTAAATGCACAAGGCATAATTTCTTATGGGTTTTGGTAATTAACTATATAATGTCAGTGTAGATACACCATAGTTTACCCATAAATTTGAATTACGTATGTAGCGTAAAGGCATCGTTTTAATTGTATCTCATATTGTGGATGCCTTCACAACGAGATAGCTGATATTGCACTACTTCAAATAAATAATGCTCCTCTAATAGAGAAGACTACTGTTATTTATTTTCAGTGGATACCACCACCCTGACGATCGTTTCGAAGCTAGTTGGCTTCATCATCGGTGGGTGGGCAGGTACCCTGGTAATGCAACGTGTCGTCACATGTGCTTATCAATAAATAATATTTTATATACATCATGCTTTAATTCAAAAAAAAAAAAAAAAAAAAAATTATGAATTACCACTACACTACATACGTAGTGCAAATTTATGGGTAAACTACACTGATATTATATACAGTAAACTCCCGCTATTCGCGGGGGTTATGTTCCTGAGAAATGCTGCGAATACCGAAAACGCGAATACTGAGTTATGGCTCCCATAGTAATAAAGGAGTTCCGTTCCAAAGTATAAAATATATAAGAAAAACTAGTCTAAAATTTTGTGTATATATGTATGTATTATATGTACCTTCATAATATGATTATGTACATAGACAGTACATAGTGAAATGCAAGCATATGGCATCGAAATGAAAATAAGAAACAATTTAATATTAAATGTAATATTTATTAGAAATTTCAAACGAATCTTCAAACCAGCATGTTTGCTAACTAAAAAACTTATCCTGTCAGTGCTATCACCTGTTTTGCTAAAGTGTTGATAAAGGAGTTTTGCCTTTAGCATTAGTAGAGGCATATGATGCAAGAAAGCAAGCTTATTCAGCATCAGCAAAAAAAAAAAAAAAAAAACCCACTCCCATTTCACCCCTCCGTTCGTTTGAAATACCTGTCCAGTTGAGCCTTAAATTTGTTTAGGCTATCAATTTCAACAACAAGTGATGGAAGTCGGTTCCACCAACCACCCGCTGGCCAAAGGCAAATTTCCGCACATCTATCCGACATTCCTCCTTCCTCAATTTGAATTTATGCCCTCTGAGGTGATTATTCAGAGCAAGATGAAGAATCCCATTGGCATTGAGCATGCTCAAACCATTCAAAGCCTTATACACCTCTATCAGATCACCTCGCCGGTGTCTAGTCTCCAGACTCTGTAATTTGCAAAACTTAAGCCTTTCTTCGTAAGAGCAACCCTTTGTTCCATTCACTAATCTTGTTGCCCTTCTCTGTACCCGTTCCAGCAGCTCTACATCCTTCTTGAAATGAGGCCTCCAGACCTGTATACAGTACTCAAGATGTGGCCTAACCATTGCCTTATACAAGAGAATAATCACCTCCTTATCCCTGCTAGAAAAATTCCTGTATATCATTGACAAGACACCACGAGCTACTCTTGCAGCTCGTCTGCACTGCTCAAAGAACTTCATATCTGCCTGCACAATTACCCCCAGGTCCTTTTCATTCTCCACCACTGTCAGTGTAGTACCGCAGAGTTGATACGTTACTCTGGGGTTACTGTTTCCCCTATGTAGTACTTTCCATTTGTCAATGTTAAACTTCATTTGCCACCTCTCAGCCCATCTGTTCAACCTTTCCAGATCCTGTTGCAGCAGCATAGCGTCAGTAGTGTCCTTAACAACCCTGCCAACCTTTGTATCATCTGCAAACTTGGACATTAAACTTGATATCCCATCATCAATATCATTCATAAACACCGAAAACAACAACGGACCCAACACTGAACCCTGAGGAACTCCACTAATAACATTAGTCCACGTTGAGCAGTGTCCATTAATTACCACTCTCTGTCTTCTGCCACTCAACCATCCCCTTATCCATAGCAGCAATTTGCCTCCAATGCCACACTGCTCCAATTTGTGCAGCAGTCTTCCATGTGCAACAGTATCAAAAGCCTGTCTAAGATCCAAATATATAATATCAAAGTTATTCCCTGCATCCAGTTCTTTTGTGACTACATCATAGTATCCAATCAAATTGGTCAGGCAAGACCTGCCCTTAACAAAACCATGCTGCGTCTGAGCTATGACTGAATTCTTGTCTAGATGATCCTGCAGTGCTTCTTTAACCAGTGCTTCCATTAACTTACTTGGAACAGAAGTTAAACTAACAATTCTATAATTACTTGTGTCAGCCTTTGATCCTCCTTTGTGAATTGGGGTTACTTTTGCACATCTCCAGTCTATGGGTACCTCCCATGAGTCAAAAGAAGCTCTCATAATTATGGCTAGGGGTTTGCTTACTTCCTTTGCTGCCTCCTTTAATATAACTGGATAGATCCCATCCACCCCAGGTGCCTTTTTTATGTTTATCCTCAACAATCTCTCCTCCACTTTCCTTTCAATTATTACAAAATCATCCAACTCACTGCCAATGTTTACTTTACCTACATCATTCTCCTTCCTGAATAACTCCTCATGCGTGAATGTAGATGCAAAATACTCGTTTAGATTGTTAGCCACCTGAGCAGGATCCTCAACTGTTGAACCATCAGTATCCAGTGGACCAATCTGATTCATCCCTTTCCTTCTCGAGTTTAAATATGTAAAGAACTCTTTTCTGTTTTTCTTTGCATCCTTTGCCAAGGATTTTTCGTAGTCTGCCTTTGCCTGCCTAATCTCCTTTGTGACTTGGTTACAGACCAACTTATATCTATCATAGGTTTCCATGTCACCCATTAATTTGTATGTATCCCATGCATTTTTCTTCTCTGCCACATGCCTCATTAGTTCATCTGACAACCATTTAGGCCTAAACCTTGAACAATATTTCTTAGTTGGTATGTAAAGCCTGGTAGCCTCCAAGATTAGTTCCTTGAATGCTTCCCATTTTGAGTTCGCTGTTGGTAACATCATCAGTTGTTCCCACTGTATAGAATTTAAATACTGTCTCAGACCATCATAGTCGCCTTTACAAAAACAAAAACCCTTCCCTTTACCTCTGATGGTAGTTACCTCCTTGAGTAAATCCCACTTCAACACACTGTGATCACTGCCACCTAGTGGTTCATTTATCTGCAGATTCTTAATGCATGAAGAATCACTACTGATAATCAGATCAAGAGTATTGCTTCCTCTTGTTGCCTCACGAACATGCTGATGTAGAAAGCAATCATCCAATAAATCCACAAAAGCCTTGCTAGTGTGCGAGTGACCAACCCACAAATTCCAGTCAATATCTGGGAAATTAAAATCCCCCATTATAAGACTCTCTGATTTACTGGCCCACTCTATTTCCCTGTACAATATCTTATTATACTCATCAGAGTCATTAGGCCTATAGCACACTCCTACTCTCAATTTTGATTTCCCTATGGTTATGTCACACCAAATTGACTCGACACTGCCCTGTCCATCGATGTCGACTGGCTTCACTTCCTTGGACCTTATGTGTTTCTTAATTAATAGCATAACCCCTCCTCCCCTCCTGTCCTGTCTATCCTTTCTATACACATTGTATTCCCCAAATTCCGGTTCCGCATTACTTATATCTGTGTGACACCACGTCTCTGATATCCCAACAATATCTGCCTTTGATGTTTTGAGCAATACTTCAAATTCATCAAATTTATTTACCAAACTCCTATCATTGGTGTACATGCAGGTATACATGCACCTGTTTCTATTCTTAGCTACCCTAACACAACCCATGTGTTTACTTGTACCGCAATGACTCCCAGCAGTCTCTGAAATATCCTGCATCTTGTTTTTCAGGCTTCTGCTCATTTCAATAGAAGCAGTGCAAGAATCACTTCCACCTCTGCCAGTGGCTACTGTTAATCTATTAGTCCTTGTATCCCCCCCAACTAGCAGTTTTCCGACCCACCTAACACTGCCTCGACAGCATCAGCAAAAATTCTTGCACCCTTTCTATTTAAGTGTATCCCATCCCTGTAGAAGCAATCTCTCCTGTTAACAAGTACAGTCCAGGCTGAAAAAAATTCTACCCCTTGAGCCTTGCACAATCCCTCCAGGGCCGAATTGATTGACAAGGCTCTCATCATATACTCCCTCCTATCGTGTCTGGGCAGAATTGCAGACACTTTCAAATTCAACCCTAATTCACGGCTTTTTTTGAACATTGACCTGTACTTGCTAATTAATTCCGCCGGTCTCCTTTTCACGAATGATGAGTGAATACGGTTAACGGAATTTTATTTTGAGTTCAGTTTTCTATCCACAGATTTAAAGCTTTTTCTGTTTTTTCTAATTTAACATCACGAGTTACAGAGCAAATATTTGAAGCAATTAGCGCATTTTCACGGACACTACGGCGGATTTTTTCTTTTGATTTCTTGATTGATCGTACCATTGACTCATCAATTTTATAATGTTTTGCCACTGAGGAGACACTTTCACCATTAGAAATTTTATCTAATAACGCAATTTTATTCGCTAATGTCATCACCTTCTTTCATCTTTTCACATTTCCCTTGTTATTCGTAGCCATATTTTTGTATGGGTTAGAAAGAACTTGTCCAAATAAAGTCACTTTCTTCCATTAACACACTCGAAAAAGCCTGTTTTACACTGCAAAACGGTAGATTTATCACTTTTGTAAGCATATCAATTTATAAATTGATTTATAAATTTATTCAATTTATAAGCATATAAATTAAAAGAAAACGATGAAACCTTCCACGACAAGCGCATAACACATTCTGAACAAGGATTAGCGAGAAACATCCAAGCTCGCGATTTTGTCACCCCTTTCCCCCCACCCACTGAGCGCTGTTTTGACCGGGAAAGATAATTTTAGCCACGCCCATGTTTTTTATGGCGAAAAATGTTCACGGCACTTTAAAATTCACATTTTTTTAGGTTTCATTCTATATTAAATCAGCGACCGCGAATAGCGGGGGTTTACTGTAGTTAATTACCAAAACCCATAAGAAATTATGCCTCGTGTATTTAGTCTTCTAATACATTATTACTTATTCACCATTTGGCATCTCTCATATTGTGGAAATAACTTTGCAACTGTGATGGCATGTTGCATTACCAGGATGCCTGCCCACCCACTGATGATGAAGCTAACTAGCTTCAAAACGATTATTTGGGTGGTGGTATCCACTGAAAATAAATAGTAGTCTTCTCTATTAGAGAAGCGTTATTTATTAGAAGTAGAGCAATACATCAGGCACAGGACTGATTATATGTAAGTCAGATGTTCATGGAGCATTTTCCTATTACAAGGTGCTATCGCTGCCTCAGATTTGGCCACACGACTCACACATGCACTGAAAAGCACTCCCCACTCGTGGACATTTTGGAGTCCAAGGCCATAGATATAGCATATGCTAAAATTGCCATGCAGAACTATTGCTATGCAAACTGCAGAATGGCAAAACTATGCTGCCAACATTGTGCGAGACTTCAAATGATCTATTTACCAGAAAGTGCCAAAGCAGTTCAAATCAAAAATGAATTATAGCCAATAACCATAATGTTCCTCCAACCAAATGCACCGAGAGTTAGATCAGTGGTTCAAGAGATAAAGATCAAATTGGAGGAGAATATTGACATACTAAATGTCCAGGAACCTTACACCCATAGAGGTAAAATCCAGTGGTATCCCCCCCCACCCCACCAACTTAGTAATTAGAAATACTTCTGTTACAGTAACCAAGATCAACGCACTGTGCATACCACTGGCAGACTGTGCTCAGGTTAAAAGCCAGCTGGTATCCCTCTATTTCTATTTCTATTGCATTTCTACTGCAGACCAGGCACAGACACAACCCCTAACATTTGTTATCTGCAGACTGCTCTCATCATACTCCCTGACAGGCTGGTGTCAATGGATGCAAATTGTTGTTCAAGACTGTGACATAGCTGCACTAATGACTGCAGTGGCACCAACAATGGATAATAATTGGAGGACTTTTATTGCTAAAACTCCCTTTACTGCATTGAATAGACCTTAATTTGGCAACATTTTGCAGCACTGAATGGAAGAGTGATATTGATGTCACTTGCCACAAGCTCTATTGCTACAAAATTCACTAACTAGTGGGTCCAAGAAGCTTAGACAACTTCTGACCACCTGGCCATAGCTTTTAGTCTGGTGCACCATCTTGACTAGACACCAATGTACGACATAATCAGTTCTAATTTGAAGAAAGCTGACTGGGGAAACCTTTGCGGAATCCCCTTACACGTAATTTAAAGGGTGTTTCCCCAGAGGCATGTAACCATCTATACCCAGACCACCATGCTGGAAAAAAAAAAGCAACTTAGAAAATATGCAGTCCCCTGGTGATGCCCTGAACTTGATGCTCTCAAGTGAAGGGTCCACCAGACAAGAAAGACCTTCCAAAAGATTCAGAGACCTTGGCCTCTCATTGAGTTAAATGCTGTAAAAGACAGATATAAAGCCCTGAGGAATTCCTACACTAGCCTGCTAAGAAGCAAGAAAGAAAAGCCTCTTAGTTTTGGATGTCTGGAAACACTGTCCTCTGGATCTGTTTGATTGGTAAAAACAAGCTGCCTGAAAAGGAAACTATGAATACAACATTGACAACCGATGGGTCCCAAACCCATATCTGGGAGGACAATGTTATTAATATTCTGAATGCACTCTTCTCCACTGATAGTCCACTTATGGAGGGGCAAATTGAGATCTGTGACAGGAACAACTATTATTACAGTGAACAAAGAGAACACCCCCTCCCTTTCATGTTGGAGGAACTTAAAACAGCATTAGAATGAACAAAAGAAAACAAATGCCCAGGCCATGACCTCATTGAGGTTGAAACAATTAAGAAGTTAGTCTCAGCCTAACTGAGACTAACTTCTTAATTGTTAGAATTTACGGGCCTTGACCATCTGCTGCAGCTGTATAACAACTCTCTTACTGCTGGCAAATTTCCTGCTGCGTGGAAGCAAGCCAACCTACTCATCATACTTAAAAAATCCAGAAAAGCCACTTGATCAACCCAGATGTTACAGATCCATAGCCCTGCTACCTGTATTAGGAACAATTTTAGAGAGGTTAAACCTGTCCTGTCTGACTACCCACTATGTCAACTCTAATCTGCATACCAGTAAACAATATGGCTGTAAACAGAACAGTTCCACAGTGGATACAATGAATTACATAACTGTAGCCAACACAACAGAGGAAAAATACCTGCTGGCTATCTCAGTGGAGGTGCATTTGATGCTCTCTGGAAGTCCTTTGAAGGTGCATTTGATGATCTCTGGTGGCCTAGCATTCTTAGGAGACTGAGCCATGCAGAGGTGCTCTTAAACCCGTTTAAGATCATCATATAGGACTACTCAAAGAATAGATATGTCATTATACGTACCAAATTCAATGTAATCATGTGTGCAGTGACAAAAGGATGTCTGCAAGGGTTGGTACTGGGACCCTTTTTTTTTTTGGAACTCAGTGCTAGAAGAATATCTGACTGCTGGCCTAGATCTTGTTGACAAGGTCACCTTTGCTGACTACCTTTTTCTCCTTGTGAGAGGTAACAGCAGAAGGGCACTGGAGGAGAATGCCAGTCTTGCATTACAACAACTAGAACAGTGGACAAGTTCTCACATACTCACCATTTCAGCAATCAACACTAAAAGCATTCTGCTTACAGGTACCCTACAGAGATTGTCCTTTTTTTTTGTGCTCTTTTTCAGATTAGCTGGAACTGCAATAAAAATTGTCACAGAAATGGAGGTACTTGAGGGTGATGGTTGGTAATAAACTGTCTTTTTATACCCACCTCAAGTACTTAGCAAAAAAAAAATATAAACTATGCAACCACGATAGCCCACATCAGTCACTCCGAATGAGACCTAAAAAAATAAAACTGTATCTGATGCATAAAGCAGTATTCCTTTCAGTAATTACCTATGGTGCTAGTGTCTGGTTTTCCAGAGCCATCATAGCCAGAAATAAACCAAAAATTAACTGCATATAGAGAATCATTGTAACCTGATCATTGGAGCCTGTTTCACTGTGAGCACCATTCCCTGCCCTGTAAGTGTTGGCTGTCACCCTGCCATTGGATCTGGAGATCATAAAGACTGAACCCTACTATAGACTTAAGAAACAAATACTGACTGAATTTATGGGCATTACTCTAAACCTAGAAAACTCAAAAACAGGAAGGAAAACAGATAGCAACTAATAGATGCTGCTGAGATGGCAAGATGACTGAGACCAGACAACTAAGAGGGGAAACAACCAAAGGTGTTTATCCCTCGAATTGCACTGGTTTACCCTAAACCACTAACTTGGTTCTCTCCAGGAAGGTACACTAACTTTTTCTCGAGAGGCTATGGGTCCTTCAAGGCTAAATTATTTAGCCTTACATAGCTGATGACCCTAATCCCCACTGCTCCTGCAATATCGAGGATTGAGCCCATATGCTCTATGGTTGTCCTCTGTATGTTAATCTTATAAACATATCATGAGTAAAACAGACTGTCCTCTACCCAGGAATTATGAAAATCTGTTCAAAATGGAAGTCTACTACAAAGCTTGTGTTATGTTCAGTTGGGGTGATTCCACCACGTTCGACTGCCATCTCTTGTAAACACAGAGGCGAATCGTGCATAAGGGAATTCGGTTCATATTATATGCAACATTGTTTCCCTATTTATAAATAGTGTATGATTGAATTCGTGTAGTGCAAACATGTGTTATAAGAGGACTGACTGTATATAATTATTTATTCAAGGAATTAAGTGGGAACATATAAAAAAGAACAAAATATACTATATAAATTAATGTGAAGAATAGCACTGCTTACTTTCAGAAACCACTAAAGGTATATCTGGTTCCAAGCTGGAGAGTTTTAATCTCATATCCTGCTCCATGTTTAGCTGATTTCTGTTCTTTGTTTTCACACTCACAAGTAAAACCAACTTCACAGTTATAAGTTGAGAGTAATGGCAGTAAGTACTTCATTGCTATGTCGGTGAATCCAGGATATTCCGACTGTATGTGGAACCAAAAATCCACCAAACTTTTTTTCCCTAAAAACGAACTTCAATGACATATCTGAGGCTAGTTTGACAAGATTGTCTATCTCTTTTGACAAGAGCTTCCCCTTTCCTGATCCTGTTCCACTCAAATCCTGTTTCTGGAAAATATTTTTTGAACTGGTTGCCAAGTCCTCGTAAGTGCTCTTTCAAGTCTTTGATGATCATATCAGAAATTTTTTTGCCAGATATCAAGAAATTATTCAGTGTAGGAAAACTCCCAAAGTCTTGTTTGTCAAGGCGCTTCTACCATAATTTCATTTTCATACATATTGCTCTTACTTTATCTTGAACATTAAAGATGGTGACATTTTTTCCTTGCAAAGTAAGGTTCAAACCATTCAAGATGCTGAATATATCGACTAGGTATGCCAGTTGAGCAAGCCAGGAGATATGCATGCGATCGGAAAGGTGAAACACTTGACATTCACTATCATGGAGATAGATTTTGATTTCGTCTTGCAATTCAAAGAAACGGTAAGTACTTTTCCACGCGAAAGCCAGTGAACTTCAGTATGAAATAGAAGTTGCGTGTGTTCGCTACCCATTTTGTCACATAATATTTTTAAAATATGTGCATTCAAAGGGCGATCTTTGATGTAGTTTATAATTTTTACTGCTTCATTCATAATTGTTTTAAGGCTATTTGGCATATTCTTAGAAACAAGTTGTTCATGATGAATGCTGCAGTGCATTGCTGTTACCAATGGTGCAACAGATTTAAGGCATGCAGAGAGGCCCTTCCTTTTGCCAGTCATTGCTACAATGCCGTCAGTGCAAATACCGACACATCATGTTTAATTGACTTTATAACTTATCAGAAAATCATTTAATGCTTTGAAAATATCTGCTCCTGTAGTCCCACCAGGCAGAGTTTGGCAGAATAAAAATTCATCATGTACTTTTCCTAAATATTCATATCTGACATATGCAAGGAGATGAGCTTCGCCAACCAAATTGGTAGACTCATCAAGTTGAAGCAAAAAGTGCATACTCTGACAGCTGACATTTCACATTTTCAGCTATGCATGTTATTCGACATTTAATTGTATTATTAGAAAGGGGTGCTTTTGAAATAGCATTCTTTGCTTTTCCCCAAGCATAAACTTTGCCATTACTTTTGCAACAGGTTTTATCTATAGTTTTCTGCTACAGTGTGATCTTTAAAATACCTAGCCACCAGTAGCGATACTCTGTATGAAGCCTCCGTAGCATTGGTATTTTCTCCATCAGCAGAAATAAGAATCTAATCAAATGCATTAGATTCTTATTGTGGTTTAGCTCTTTGGATTTGTTCCGAAAAAAATTGCAGAGGCTTTCCGGTGTATTCCTTGTGTTTAGCTTCGAAATGATGCTTTAATTTGGAGAATTTCATTACCTCATTGGAAAGAGTTTTGTAACACAAAACACCTTTCTTCTCTTATACAGGAAAATCACAATTTTAAAAAAAATCAGTGTTATACTTTCTCTTTACTTTTGTGTTTTTCTTTCCAACTGTCATTTTATTGTCTTGTTGATCACTGTTCATTGTAATACCCACGTTGAGAATTTTTTCAGTCATCGTTTTCACAAACAGGATAATAATCATTTACATTAAGTACATTTTTGTCTTGACTGTTTATTGTATTCTCACTGTTTTGCACATGTTTATCTTGATTGTTCATTGTGTCCCCACTGTTTAGCATATTTTTTTCACTATTCTCTTCACATCTTTCACCAGATTTGCACTTCAAAGTACCAGTTTCAATCCAGCATTCCATAATGTTATTCCTAAAAAATATATAATTTATTTTTTTATTTAAATTAATAGGGATAGCTAAATAAGTAAAATTTAATAAACCAAATTTTAATCAATAGACTTAGAGTGAGTATTGACACGCATAACTCTCAATCCTCTCAAACATGAGACGCCAACAGACAACTATTCCTGATTACACTTCAGGTGACACTGATAAAAGCAATGATGCGGTAAGCGTGGTACGACTGGATACTGCGTGGTTTTCTCACTATATGATGGAAACACCTTCCTATCTGGCGCGAGCACACGGATGTCTGGCCATAGCGTGGGGAATCATATACAGTTAGGGGATCCTGGGCCATGAGCTACTCTGTCCACCCGGACCCCGTCGGGTGCATGACACAAATATAAATGCACCAAACATAAACAGCACTTAGATGAAGTGACCAGAACAAATATTTATTTAGTAATAAAATTTGCAGCCCACCAGTGGGCCATGGAACGCACTTTGAGAAAGGCTGTTCTACAGGATTCTGAGATGTTTCGGAATAGAAAGGAATGTAGGCAACACTGGCGGGGCAAGTCCTATGGGGGAAGAGCAATTTGTGACATTATTATCATTATTATGTTTTTCATATTATAGATAGACTCCAATAATTAAGAACTGACTCTGAGTAAATGCATTTCCCTGAGAACTAATTTAACCCTCTCAATCTCTTTTTTAGTACAAAAAAGTATATCTGTATATACTTTTTAATCTGTATATATATCTGTATATCTGTATTTACTATATCTGTATTTACTATATCTGTATTTACTATATCTGTACTTATATCTGTATATACTATTTAAAGTATATTTGTATATCTGTTTTGATGGAGCAGTGAGACCACACTGTTTATTAGTGCTTGGACAATGCTTTGTTTGGATAGCTAAGTGAAATAAGTCTCTATTAGTGCATGGACAATGCACTGTCATAAGGCAGTTGTGTGAAATTAGTTCTTCCTCCTGCCCCCCAGGCCTTCATTCTAGGCTGGCATATTACTTTTTGCTTCCCCTCGATTTCTCCTCCATGATTCATGCTTGCTGATATGATTAACCATATGATGTATTACCATGTATTTAAACCACTGCTAGTCACTTGTACTTCAGTTTATAAAGGCTGTCTATGGTAGCTGAATGCTACTATATAC
The DNA here is from genome assembly GCF_048544385.1 of Mastigoproctus giganteus. Lineage (NCBI taxonomy): Eukaryota > Metazoa > Arthropoda > Arachnida > Uropygi > Thelyphonidae > Mastigoproctus > Mastigoproctus giganteus. The sequence continues at coordinate 104,346,461 of NC_143579.1, forward strand.
TTATTTATTGTGTTAGTATTGTTGATCCTATTAAGCATATTGCCTATCTCTCCAGACCTTTTCAAGAAACTGAGCTTGAAACTTTTTTTTTTAAAGTTGCAGTCTCTATCCTTGGACACTGAGTATGGAGCTTAAGATTACAACTAAATATTCCAAGGATAGTCTTACAGTTGCCTTATGCAGTGGGATTATGACTTCCTATCTGTACACACAAATTACTTAGTAGTGGCAATAATGTAAGAAAGAAAGCTGAAACAGCATCAACAAAAAAAAAAACTTCCCATTATCACCCTGACCATCCCCTCCAGTAGTTTGTCTAGTTCTTCCTTGAATTTATTTAACCTACCCACCTCTACAACACCAAATGGGAGTTTGTCCAACAATCAACCATTGTATGAAGGAAGGCAAATTTACACATATCTTGATGTACAACAAGCCTTCCTCAGTTTGAATTTGTCCCCTCACATGTGTATAAAGTTTTTTCGTTTTTATGCATTTTTTTGTTAATGGCTTCTTGTAATCTGCCTTAGCTTGTCTAACCTCCTTCATGCCTTTATTGCAGACTAGTTTATATCTATTGCAGTTATCTGTATTACCTGATAATTTATATGCATCCCATGCATTTTTCTTTGTGACGTGGCACGTTATAACTGTATTTTTGGGCCATAAAAAAAAAAATAATAAATAAAGCATTTTCTACTCTGCCATAAGTCGCATCTTGTCAGTTCATCTGACATCTATTTAGGCCTTTTAACAGTATCTTAAATGGTGTAAAAACCCATTAGTTTTTATGATTACTTCCCCGAATGCTGCCCATTTAGAATTTGCTGTTGGTAGCATTATCAGATAAATGTTTGATAAATTATCAGTAGGACACCACGGGCCATCCTCACTACTTGTCTACATTGATTTTGGTGTAGATAGATGGAAAGGAGGATCTATAGTTATCACCAAATCCCTTTCTGAGTGTTATTTTGGAGTTGCTGTTTTGCAAGTATGCTGTTTTGCAACCTTGCATTTAGCTGCATTAAAACATGTTGCCACTTTTCTGGCCTATTTAAAGTATATTCAAGTTGTAATAAATGTGTCCAGTTGCCTTCTTTGTCATTTAACTTTTACATATCTCTTCATCTTATGCTTCTGTATGATGTTCCATACAGTGGTTTGTGAGAAATACAGAACTTTCTAAATTTCTCTAAATACATGCATATAAAAGCCCAGCAATGTTGCACCCAAGTACTTGTCTATATTTAGATTAGCTGTGCTGCATTTGTTTCACTGAATGATATGCATTTTGCATTCAACAATGATTTTAATATTTTCAGGTTACAGCAGACTCTCAATTTACTGGGATCAGATTAACCGGGACACTTCAAGACTCCAAATAAAAAAAATAATAAAATAAAAAAAAAAAAAAAAATCAACCAGAAATCATAAAATTCAAGTAATAACTGGAATAGGTATAAACAGATGTTTTGCAAGTTGTAAATAAGTGACAAGAAGCGGTGTTATAAGTCGTCATTGGGAGGTTAATGTGCCTGTTATCTTGCACCCCCCCCCCCACTGTCTTCTCATCCGCCGCTCAAAAAAAAAAGAGACTAAATGTTTAGTTTGTTTTAGTTCGTCCCGTTGATTTTTGTGTTCCGTTGCACCGCAAAAAGACAAATTTTGTTTCGTTATTTATGTCGGATGTCAATTTTTTTTATGGTAAATATATATTTTTTTTAATAAATTGTGAAAATGATGGGTAAACGCAAAAGAGTTGTGCTTTCAGTTAAACAAAGGCTTGAAATTATTCAAAAGTTTGAAAACGGTGCATCTGTTATATCTCTAAAGAACCATTATAATGTTGGTGACCAAACCATATGCGACATTATAAAAAATAAAGGAAAGCTATTCGATATAAAATCGACATCACAAAAAATAAAGGGAAGCATCGTATTGGACACAAGAGTAGTACGTGTTAAGTATTTTTATCTATTGCCATATTTTTTACGTAGGTCGCAGTACATTTTTTGATACAGTAAGTCCCCGACTTACGTAACTACGGATTTACATAAATTTGTTTTCACTCAATTTTTAAAAAAATGTTTTTTTAGGATTGTAAAATTTAAAATAACAACAACAAAATAATAAGCAAACAATAATGACGATCACGGCACACACAAATTGCACAAGTGAGATCGGAGTAACAAGAAAAAAATAGGAAAGAAGAGAAGATTCTTACAATTATTTATGGTTTTTTATATGATTTTTTTTTTTTTTTTTTTTTATGTGAACCCCAAACACGAGAGGTATTAGAACCTATAGTACTTAGTACTGTGCTTGGGTTTGAGGTTAAGAAGACGAAAGAAGATATTTGTTGACATTGGACTTGAACTTCTGTAGATTGTAATTTTCAGGAAATACGTATGAAGGAAGATTGTTCCAGAAAACGGCAGTTGAATGAATAAATGAGGAAGATGAAAAGTTGGTTCTGTGGGTTCGAAGTTGGACAGTAAATGGATGTTGGCTGGTGGCGGCACGTTTTCGGACTGTTTTGAAAGAGAGAGCAGGAATTATAGAAGCCAATTCAGAAGAACAGTGCCCATGGAAGTATCTGTAGAAGAGGCATGCAGCAAAAACAGTGCGTCTATGAGAAAGTGAGTGGAGAGACTCTGTTAGAGATGAATCATTAATTAACCTAACTGCCCTCTTCTGAATGGAATCAAGAAGCCGGAGAGAGGTTTTGGGGACACCACCCCAGATATGGGAACAATATTCCATGGCAGGGCGAATTTGCGATTTATACAGAGTGAGCAGCTGTTTGGAAGAAAAGTAACGCCGAGAGCGAAAGAGAAAACCAAGTTTTTTAGATGCAGAGGAAGCAATATTTGTAATGTGCTTGTGCCAAGAGAGATTAGAAGTCAGGGTAATCCCCAAAAGAGATATATCATTTTGCCTAGAAATTGGAGTGTCACTAAAGATAAGTATAGGAGCAGAAGAATCCTTTTTGCAAGATATAAGACAAGAAGGGTTGAAATCAACTAAGTTGTCTTTGCCCCACTGGAGAATTACCTGAAGATCGGCATTTAAGGAATTGGTAGCAGATTTTCGAGAAGTTGAAGCTGATTGAGCAGGACAAGGTTTCTCAAAATGGAAAGTTGAATGCAATGTGCTATCATCAGCAAAACTATGGATAGGATTTTCAGTCAATGGAAGAAGGTCATTGATATACAAGAGGAAAAGAGTGGGGGAAAGAACTGAACCTTGGGTGACACCGGCATTAGTGGAGAAGTTAGAAGACAGAGAGCCATCTACCATCACCCTCAGTGAGCGATCAGAGAGAAAACTGGATAACCAATTACTAAAAACAGTTGGCAAACCATAAGATGAAAGCTTCTTTAGAAGACCTTTATGCCAAACACGATCAAAAGCCTTTGAGATGTCAAGAGCAACTACTTGTGTTTCACCGAACCTTTCCATTGAATTAGTCCATAAATGGGTAACATAAGCCAGAATATCACCAGTGGATCGACACTGACGGAATCCATACTGGCGATCGTTGATCAGACGGAAGGTTTCTAAGTAGTTTAAGAGTTGGCGGTTAATTGATTTCTCCATTACTTTAGAAAGAGTAGAAGTAATTGCAATGGGACGATAATTGGATGGAAGGGATTTGTCACCCTTTTTAGGAACTGGCTGGATATGAGCAAATTTCCAAGCAGAAGGAAAAACACCTTTGGAATAAGAAAGTGAAAAAAGGCGGTAGAGAATAGGAGTAAGTTCAGGAGCACAGGTTTTGAGAACAAGTGGAGAAATACCATCAGGACCTGGAGCTTTCTTAGCATCAAGATTCATCAAAATCCTTCTGATATCCTTTTGACGGAAGACCACAGGAGGCATTGAATGGAGCGTGTTAGGAATGGTGGGAGGTGTTTTACCAAGATCATTAATACATGAGTTGGAAGAAAAATGGGATGCTAGCAGGTCAGCTTTATCCTGCAACAGAACCATCTGGTTTGGACAGAGGTGGGAGCAAAGATGGGCAAAAGTTGCGGCCAATAGCTTTGGCAAGAGACCAGAATGCTCGGCTACCATTAGGGCAAGAAGCAAGATTTCTACCCTTAGCCTGTTCAAACTCTAGTTTGGACTGGTTAATAACTGCTTTACAACGGTTGCGTGCTTTGGTGTAGGCAGAAAATGAAACTGAAGAATTAGAAACAAGCCAATTACGATATGCAACATTCTTCTCTTGGACAGCCTTAGCACATTTATTGGAAAACCAAGGTTTAGATAAAGGACGAGATTTTAAAGTGGAGTGTGGGATAAAGGATTCCATTCCTGCAAGAATAATTTCACTGACACGATCTGAGCAAATGTTGACATCAGAAGTTTTGAAACAGTAATCCGACCAAGGAAAAGAAGAAAAGAAGTCTCGCAGGTCATCCCATTTTGCATTCTTGTAATGCCAAACAACACGTGGTTGGGAATAGCCATGAGATAAAGGTTCCATTGGAGAAGAGACAATCACCAAGTTGTGATCTGAAGTGCCTAAAGGACCTCTCACTTCGGCCGTGTACTTAGAAGGGTTGTTTGTGAGAAAAAGATCAAACGTATTGGCTGTATGATTAGGATTGTCCGGTATTCTTGTAGGTAAATGAACAATCTGTGCTAGGTCATTAGTAATTGCAAAAGCCTCAGCATCTCGACCTGCTGGGTCGGTGTGACTAGAAAACGGAAGCCAGCTGGAGTTGTGAACATTAAAATCACCAAGGAAAATTACTTCACTGTTAGGAAAGTTGGACTGGAGAAAGTCAAGTTGCAAAGAGAGGAAGTCAAAGAGCTCCAAGTGATTAGTGGAGTTGAGAGAACGGTAGAGACAACAGATGAATTTGACACAATGAGGTAGAGAGATTTTAAGCCAGAGAAGATCAAAGAGAGGAGATTCCAAATTTCCAAGTCTCTGACAGGGAATATCAGAACGGACATATGCACAAGTACCACCTTTGAGGCGAAAGGAATCATACAGCGAATAATTTGGGCATCTGAGATGAGCAGTAGATGAATCAACCGATAACTGAGATTCTGTCAGAAAAAGTACATGGGGTTTGGCAGACTGCAAGTGGAAATGGACATCGTTGAGATTAGAATTGAGACCACGTATATTTGTGAAATGAATTAGGAAGTCCTTGGGAGGTTTAGATCTTTTCGCAGATAAGCTTGCTCTATTAGTTTGACAATTCATGGTGTATTCAATAGTAAGAAAAAGTAGGTGGGACATGCTGTATGAAGTAATGAAATTTTTGGATATGGCGTACATGTGGTAAGAATATACCCAGATCCTTGACATAACGTGGCCTCGACAATGCTCCCCGCACACACACTACTCGGACTCCCTCCAGCCACTATCTGGCAGAGTAGAGGCAGCAAGATTATACACTAGCTGATCAGGAAGCTTCCTAGAGAGTTACCAATAGGTTCAGTCCAGTGTACTAACTAGCGGCCAGCCTGCAAACACCGTTTTAGAGCTGTACCCTCAAAATGTAAGGAATATTGGATCTCACCACGACGTTCATCATAACCTCAAAAGTCATCAATCATACTGCATGATGGAAGAGATAGGGAAAGGTTGACCGGAACTTAGCTCTAGAGACTAAACATGGGTTCCACCATTTCAAGCCTCCAATAAGCAAAGTGGTGGTATTTCACCGGTTGATGACAGTTATCTACCACCTAGTACTGCCTGGTAACATAGAGGGGCGGCGTTCCTCCATGTGGTGTGGGCGCCACACCTCGACCCCTGCTTACGTTGGTTCACACCTGGGTGGTCACCCACCATGTACTTGTGCATGGAGGTTATACCCAGGATTACTAACAGTCCCACCATCGTGAAGGTGCAAGCAGAGGATTTGGCTGTCACAGACCGTCCGGACTTCGCCGAACTTGGGTCCACTTGACTTGAGTGTCACCCGAATATCAGTTCCATCAGCGTTTTAGACTCCCAGGTAGCAAGTACAGCTTGTCTGGCATATCTGAGAGAATGTCTGTGACAACCTCAAGGACCTAATATTGAAGATTTCAGTGAAGGGGATACACACTTCACCATAATAATGTAAAAACCAACAGAATTCCAGCTATCGGTATCATCGCAAATGCAATAAGATCGAGTTTACTACCTGCTTATAATAGATTGCGCTAACAGAAAAGCCCAATAAAATGGAAAGTGCAAATTTTTTTTTGTTGACCTCCAGAAATATGCTTTAGTAAAATGTGAACTCGTGCGGGGTGATAATAGTGAGTTTTTGCCTTAACCCTGTGAAGTTCTTTTAAGAAAATTTAATTTCGACTGTTATCATGGTGCCGACTATCAAGAAAAGGAAAGTGATAGATTTGAATTAGAAAATTAAAATAATGATGTATGAAAATGGCCAAACATTAACAAGTATCACACTGAATTCAGATTTGTCAATAATAATTAGCAGCAATATGTTATTAGTCATTCCCGAGTTACGTAAAACTCGACTTAGTAAGAAGTCCTGGAACGTATCTCTTACGTATGTTGGGGACTTCTGTATTTTTAGATTAACCGGGAAATCGATTATCCAGGATTTGTTTTTTACCATCTATCCTGGAAAATTGAGTCTATTGTATTTGTGTTTTTTTTTGTTATTACTTTTTTGGGGGGGGGGTTATTAGCCTGGCTTAATTAACTTTTACTATAACTGCTTCTATTTTATTTTTAATTACTGGATTATTTGTGGAAGTAGTTCTAGTTGAAAGGAGCAGTTAAAGACTAAAGTGCCTTCTTTATTTATGACATTTCAGAATTTATTAGATAGTTTATTTTGTTGATGTAGTTTTATTAGACAAAATAAAGTACTGACCAACATATATTTCTATAATTTCAGTTCATTTTTTCAGAGTGTTTGTGTGCTGGGATATTGCCTTTTAGCCCCTTCAGTTGCCCTAATTATATGTGAAACTATTAACTTGATATTCGAACAGTCTTTAGGTGTTTTTCTTACAAGATTTGCCATAACAATGCTGGGATTTATATGGGCTACTTTTGGTGAGTATTTTTACTCTTTCTGGGTGAATGATGATTTGACTGTCATATTTCTTTGTCCAAATGAGCAGTTAGATTAGCTAAGAAGCTAGTCAAAATGATGATTGAGTTTACATTTACAAAAAAAAAAGTCAGCATTTTAAACAAAATTATTGGATGATGCTCATAGACTTATTAAAAAGTTACTTTCATTATCCCATTCAGTAGCTGATGTGATGGATGGTGAAGCTAGTGTGTATAATTGTATCTGTACTCTCTTTTTTAAAAAAAAAAACAAAACAAACAAACCAAACTTTCTTAAAGAAAGTTTGGTTTGTTTGTTTTGTTCTGTAAAGCTTATGCACTATTTGTCATAAAAAATATATATAAGAACTAGGTAACAAAAAAAAAAAAAAAAAAAAAAAAATGATGTTCAAACTGTTTCTTATATATATTTTGTGTGCTGAATCCAGTGGTTTCCATGGGGTTTTTTCTAGTGTTAATAACTTTGGAAACAATTGAAGGTTTAATGTATTTGCAACATTTATATGTGTACATAAGTGCTATAGTATATAAGAGTTGTAATATTAACAAGTTTTTTTTTTTTTTTTGCTACCAAATGAAGATTTAAGTTATCTTCAGACTCATTCTCCTATGTGTGTGGGTATTTTTTTTAGTTCCAAAGCAGTGAAGCTTAACATCATTGGTGGCAAAGTTTTTCAGTTCACTTGATGCCTATTTTGGAATACCTGTAGGTGATCAAGGCAAGTTGTATCTCATTTCTGCTCTGTTAGTTGCAGATCAGTATTAGAGGGATGTTTCATGAGTGAGCCCCACAACCATCATGACGACTATTACTTTTGTTTGTATAGTGATAATATCAAAGTCTAAAAAGTCTGTGGATCAAAAAGCTGTAGTGTACCCCAACATACCATCCTGTATTGCTCTGGTGCCACAAAATTAAAATTTGCTAATTCCCAATCCATCTTCCAGAGAAAAGTCTTGAGAATTGGATGATGAATCTAGTAAACCAGTTAATTGGGATCACACCTTAGAGCCTGTTCAAGTAAAGTACTAATTTCTCTAATCAGCAAAAATTGGATGACTTAGTGAAGGACTTGGGTTTAACCACATCTATTGCAGAGTTCCTAACGTCTTTTTTAAAAGAGTGAATCCTTGGGAGGTTTAGATCTTTTTGCAGATAAGCTTGCTCTATTAGTTTGACAATTCATGGTGTATTCAATAGTAAGAAAAAGTGGGTGGGACATGCTGTATGAAGTAATGAAATTTTTGGATATGGCGTACACGTAAGAATATACCCAGATCGTGGTAAGAATATACCCAGATCCTTGACATAACGTGGCCTCGAGAATGCTCCCCGCATACACACTACTCGGACTCCCTCCAGTCACTATCTGGCAGAGTAGAGGTAGCAAGATTATTACACTAGCTGATCCGGAAGCCTCCTAGAGAGTTACCAATAGGTTCAGTCCGGTGTACTAACTAGCGGCCGGCCTGCAAACACCGTTTTAGAGCTGTACCCTCAAAATGTAAGGAATATTGGATCTCGCCACGACGTTCATCATAACCTCAAAAGTCATCAATCATACTGCATGATGGAAGAGATAGGGAAGGGTTGACCGGAACTTAGCTCTAGAGACTCAGCATGGGTTCCACCACTTCAAGCCTCCAATAAGCAAAGTGGTGGTATTTCACCGGTTGATGAGATTCATCTACCACCTAGTACTGCCTGGTAACATAGAGTGGCGGCGTTTCTCCATGTGGTGTGGGTGCCACACCTAAGCTAAATTAAATGTAGAAATCATAAAATTTAGCCCTAGTCTAATTTAAACAACAAATTCAAAAATTTCAGCCCAAATATGACAAAAATGGTAAGATGACAAATAGCCTAAACCTAAAAATAAGAGAAATAGATCCCTGAATTTTGATACATATATGCATGCATAAAATCTTGGTAATTTAAAATCCATTATTCCAAAAGTTATCCTAATTTGGATTTTTATAGAAATTTGAGACTGAAAGTATCAATTTAATACAAAAATACTTTAATTCAAAAATTTCTAGCTTTAGGAAAATATTCATGAAATCATCATCATCATCAGCCGTTTTCAATCCACTGCAGGATGAAGGCCTCTCCAGCAACTTTCCAGTTCCTTCTGTTTTGAGCACTGGCCATCCATTTACTACCCACAAACTCATGAATTTCATCTATTCATCTCCACCTTTGTCTTCCAGGTTTTCTTCTAGCTCCTCATGGATACCATTCTGTTATTTTCTTAGTCCATCTGTCATCATGTCTTTGAGCTGTGTGTCCTGCCCAAGACCATTTTAGTTCTTTAGTTTTGATAAGAATGTCCTTTACTTGAGTTTGTTGCCTAATCCATGTGTTTCTCTTCTTATCTAACAGTCTGATTCCCAATATGATTCGTTCCATTCTTCACTGTGTAGTTCTCAGCTTCTCTTCCATTCTTTTGGTAAGTGCCCAAGTTTCACTTCCATAAGTCATGGTGGGGAGTATACATTGGTTCATTATTTTACGTTTCAGACAAACTGGGATATTGCTCTTCAGTATGTGACTATATTTCCTGAATGCTATCCATCCAAAATTTATTCTTCTCTTGACTTCCAGCCATTTATCATTATTACAGCTAATAACTTGTCCCAGATAAGTATATGGCTCCACCTTTTCAATTACTGCTCCTTCAATCATTATTTCCCTTTCTGTGGCATACTTGTTCATCATTACTTTTGTTTTAGCCATATTCATTTTTAGTCCAAAATCCTTACTAGCTGTGCATAACTGATTAAGATTTTCCTCTAATTCTTTGGGATCATGGCTTATGACCACAATGTCATCTGCAGATCATAAATGGTTTAGGTACTCTCCGTTCACATTGACTCCTTTCTGCGACCAGTCTAATCTTCTGAAAGCTTCCTTAAGGGCAGCAGTAAACAGCTTCGGAGATATTGTTATCCTTGTCGAACTCCTTTCTCAATTTTAAATTTCCTACTGTCTTTGTCTAGTCTAAAAGAGGAGGTAGCACTCTCATATATTTTCTTCAAAATCATAATATATGTGGTATCAATGCCTTGTCTTTCCAGTGCCCGAAACATTGCCTTATGCTGTACGGAGTCAAATGCTTTTTCGTAATCCACAAATGACAGGCATAATGGTGTTTTATATTCATTTGCTTTCTCCATTAGCTGTGATATTACGTGAAGGTGATCCATAGTTGAGAATCCTGTCCTAAAGCCAGCTTGCTCTTTCGGTTGATTCTCATCAAGTATTCTTTCTAATCTGTTAGTAATGACCCTTGTGAACAACTTGTAGATGTGGGATAACAAGCTAATTGGTCTATAATTTCCAATTTCTTATTTATCTCCTTCTTATGCAGCAAAACTATGATTGCATTATTCCACTGCTTAGGCATCACACCTTTTCTAATGCACTTTGTGAAGAGCCTTGCCAGTTTTTGTGTTATCTCTTCCTCCCAATTTTAACAACTCTACAGTAACTTCATCTTCCCCCGGGGCTTTCCGATTCTTCATTTTCTTCAATGCATGTTCTACCTCATCAGGAAGAATATTGGGTATGTTGTATGTATTGCTACTTTGCAATCCATCTTCCCCACTGCTGGCATCATTCCCCTGATCCTTGTATAATTCTCTATAGTAGTCTTCTGCTATTTGAATTATGCCTTCTCTGCTGTTTATAAGTACACCATTGCTATTTTTCAGTTTCAGTATCATTTGTCTTTCTGTATTACTGCTCATGGCTGCTGATTTAAATCCTTTGTTTTCCCTTAATGCTTGTTCTACCTTTCTTGTGTTAAATCTTCTTATGTCCTCTCTGAGTCTCTTTCTAATGGCTTTGCATAGCTCAGTATGCTCAATTTTCTTCCTGTCAGTGTTTTTCTTGCTTTTCATTTGTCGTCTTCGGTTCATCATGACAAGTGTTTCTTGACTAATTTTTTTCTTCTTTGGATTTCTTTTTCCCTATAGGTTTCTTGGGCTTTATCACTTTCAAAAAGTTGTAATATTCCTCGTCGATATCTTGGTCCTCAGCAGTCTGCAGAAGCTCATACTTGTTCTTAAATTCCAGTACATACTGCTTTTTCTCCTCCTCTGTTATCACAAAGACCTTTGTATTATTTACTCGAGTCAGTTTTTTCCTTTCCTTTCCTACATCTATATCAAGTGTGCATCTTACCATTCTGTGATCACTTCCAACATTTACCTTATTCAGGATGGTAACATCATTCACAATATATCTTCTGTTAGTGAGGATGAAGTCGATTTCATTAGTAGTTAATCCATTTGGACTCTTCCATGTCCATTTTCTGTTCACCCTTTTCTTGAAAAAAGTGTTCATTACTGACAGTCCTTGAGATTCTGCAAATTCCACAAGTCTTTCACCTCTTTCATTTCTTTCACCAATTCCAAAATTTCGTATAGTTCCCCTTTCTGCGCTGTTTTGTCTTTTTCCAACCTTAGCAATGAAGTTTCTCATAATAATAGTGTAGTGTAGTGTAGTTTTCTGCTCATCTAGAAGACTCAATTTCGGTGTACATTTCTTCAACCTCTTCATCATCATGGCTCGATGTTGGTGCATAAATCATTATAATCTTTAGTTGTATCTCTTAGAAATCTTGAGTATTAGTCTTGACACCCTTGGTGATGTACTTTTGAATTCCAAAATGTTGTTTTTAAAATCTTTATGGACCAGAAACCCAACTCCGCCTTCACTCCTTTCACTGTTTCCATTGGTGTACAGCAGATTTCCACTTGATAAACTTATAAGTGATTCATTTCTTCTTCTTGTTTCAGCCAAACCGATGATATTCCAATTCACATTTTCTAATTCCTTTTCCAGCTCTAATATCCTGTCTTGACCGATGAGTGTTCTTACGTTATAACAGGCCAAGTTCAGTTTCCGTACATGGCAGCCTGGTCGTACCCAGAGATTCTTAGCACCCTCTGTTTCCACTCTAATCCTCTCACTGCCGTAAGAGGGAGAGTGAAAGCTGCTGGGGACTGAGGGCCATTTGTTTCGTCGTGCTTTCATATGCTGGAGGGTTTGGTCTTTTCCTCTTCACGCTGATCAGGCGTCTTGAAGAGAACCACTTTACACGTTCGTTGCCACCTAAGTGACGTAACAGGGCTTACCATCGAGAAGGTGTGCATGAGTGGATTTTAGGGAGGCAGGCCAACCGGACTTCTCCTAAATCTTCTGTAATAGAGAGATATTGGATCCATCAGTGTTTTAAGCTGAGTGTCTGATAACACGCAGGATACCTGTTCCCCTCTAAGCCCCCATTCATGAAAAGTGAACAATAAAACAAGGGAAACCAATATGTGAAAGAAGAGAAATGTGGAAAAAAAGGGGAAACCAGTGTGCTGAAGGAGCAGACAGACTGTGCAGTGGTCTCGTGGTCATTTGCACTTTGTGTGTGTGTGTGTGTGCAAACTTGTGACATCTTTTCATTTGGACTGCAAATGCATGTTTGCCACTTTGGTTTATTGTTTGCTTCATTTAATTGCATTTTCTGTACAAATGTATGTTCAATGAATAAATCTGTTGTGTTTTGATTACATTATTTAACAAAAAAGTCCATATTTATCTATTTCTTATTTGTATTCTGAATCCAATTGTATGATTGGTTTTTCTCTAATGCTAATATTATTATTATTAGCCATGTGGTGCAAGGAAGCCTGAGGGCTTGAGAAAGTCAAAGAGCTTCAAGTGATTAGTGGAGTTGAGAGAATGGTAGAGACAACAGATGAATTTGATATCATGAGGTAGAGAGATTTTAAGTCAGAGAAGATCAAAACGAGGAGATTCCAAATTACCAAGTTTTTGACAGGGAATATCGGAACAGACATATGCACAAGTAATTGCTACCAAACCAAGGTTTAAGTTATCTTCAGACAAATTCTGTATGTTTGAATGTTATATAGTCCAAAACAAGTGAAGCATTGGTGGCACCAAGTTTTGCAGTACATGTGAAGCTTATTTTGGAATCCCTATGGGTGATCAAGACAAGTTGTGGGTCAGTATTAGAAGGGTGGTATATGGTAGTTGGGTGTGTATTTTTGCTGTACCTTAAGTGGAGAGAACTCACAAACTATCATGACAAGTGCTACTTTTATTATGGTGGACATTTCACAGTTTAAGATGTGCAGATTGAAAAGCTGTAGTGTATTGCACATATCCCAACATACCATCCTCTATTGCTACATAATGAATACCTTCTAGTAGATCCAATTCACATTCCAGAGAACAGTTATCAATGGATGATAAACATAGTGAACAGTATAATTAGATCTTAACTACAAGACCTGTGCATAATAGAAAGGGGAAAAAAAAATATAAGGTCACTTATGCATGTTTTTACACAGCTGCATAATCTGTGTGGTTTTTTTAATAGCTTGTTTTGATCACAGTTCAGGAGAATGTAAGGTAATAGTCCCAAACAGTGTGCACTCTCCAAATTTGGGGTGAGCAGAAGAGTGGGAGAGCAGTGATTGACAAGTTGTGACCACGCCCACTCACTGCATTCCCCTTCTCCCTCACGTTACATGCGGATGTCACATGACATATCATTATGTTGTAGCTGAAAATTCATAAAAACTAACAGAAAAACAAGATTCCACATGAGCTAATGACGAAATAGCTCTTTCTCAATCTATAAAATGTCTAAATAAATACATTTTGAAATAAAATATTCAGGGCTCCTGCCCCCAAACCTCCGCTTTTGCAACGCACCATTACCAGACGATGCCACCTGCATTTACAATGAAATTACTCTTTGTACACGCAAAAAATGTCCAAAAAAAAAAAAAAAAAAAATGCTTTTTTGTGCGGAAAAAGCATTTTATTATTATTATTATTATTATTATTAATATCCATATGATGCAAGGAAGCCTGAGGCTTATGCTGCACCAGGAAAAAAAAAAAAAAAAAAAAAATGTTCCCGAGTAACCCTGAGAGAGAGAGAGAGAGAGAGAGAGAGAGAGAGAGAGAGAGAGAGTCAAAAGTAGAAGGGAATCACCAAGAAAGAGAAGAATGATGATATCCAGCTCAGGACCCTGGGTGTGCCAAGCCCATACTCACCAGATGTGAGCCCCATTTCACCACTTTATTACCACCACCACCACCGTTGGTAATAAAGTGGTGAAAGCTTGCAGCAGAAGTTCAAGGATTATTTGGAGAGAGTGTTGAAGATTTCGACTGGATTCCTGATCCATTTGTTGCAGATACAAAATCTCTTCCGATGAATGTACAAGAGGAACTAACAGATCTGAAGGTGGGTAGAATACTGCTATTAAAACATCGTGAAGTGCAATTGGACACATTTTGGTTGTCAATAAGGAAAGAATACCTGGCTAGCTCCAAGATGACAATTAATGTTATTACCATTTTCAAGTACATATTGTGTGAGCTGGACTTTTCGACCTTGACTGAAATTAAAACATCAAAGAGGAAGAGACTCAGATCCATTAATGAAGAAATGAGGCTTGCATTGTCAACAATTCTGCCACACATCAGCCTTCTGTGTTCAGCAAAGCAGGCACAAGTATCACATTTGAAGGTATGCATAGTTATTTGACTTAATACTAATAGAATTTTTATTAATTTTGGCAATACTTTTGTACAGTGATTTAGGGTTCATAAAATATTAATATATGCAGGAGCCAATTTCCGTTGGATTGTAGGGACAATAATAATTGATTCTATTGTGACTTATAGCATATTCATATTAACATTGCCATAAACTATGCTTTTTGGGGATTAAGATTTTAATGTGCCGTGTTGTGTCATGGATAACTTAAGGTGTGCTGCAAAGAGAAAAAGGTTGCAGAACTCTGCTATAGTGGGTGACTAAATCAGAGTTTTTTAAAGCTGTGCTGCACGGAGCCCACGGGAAAATTTTAGAATGTTATTATTTTTTTCTAAAACTATAAAATTGAATCAGAATACGTGTGCATAAAAAGTAAAAAGTAAATTGGGCCTTTTCTGAGTGACCTTGGACTGTTAACGTGCATGTTATCACATGTAAAGATCTGGTGCTAGTGACCGACTGTTTCTGTTTTTAGTGTATTTTATTTTTTTAAATTTTTTTTATTAAGGCTCCAGAATGTTTCTCCTTTCTGATGTGGGGCTCTGCATGTCTAAAAAGTTTGGGAACCCCTGGACTAAATCACACCACAAAGTATAGATGTTCAATTATACATTTCTAAGGAAATTTTTTTTGATTAACCCAAGGTGGATTTTTAATTTTGACTTTTTTAGCTTGTTCACCTGTAGCAAGCATTGTATTCTATACAGAAGATAAATATTGCTAATAAATCTGATATACTGTTATCACATATTTACTTTTTTTTCATTAATTTCTGGGTAAATTATTGATGCTGTACAAAAATTAAGGTCATGCTTAGAATTAGGATACCCATATTCATAAACATCAAGAAATGCAGATAGAACCTTTTTTGAAAATTTGTTACACAGTATTACTCTTTTGATATTTAATACCGGGCAATGAATTTTAAATTAAGAATTTTAATGTGAAATATTAACATTTTTTAGTCTCTAGAATTTCAAATTAATAAGGTTTTACTGCTTACATTATGTGGTCCTGATTTTTTTTTTTTTTTTTTTTTTTTTAGCTTCAACGTCATTTCTCAGAGATTGCCAGTCACCAAGGAGAGTGGTACTTGCAGTTTACCCCATTTTTCTCTTTTATTTTGTAATCAGCTGGCTTATCCTTTCCCATACTTAAATGTCTTTTAAAAGTAACTATTTGTGTTGGATATATATATTGTAAATTAAACAAGATGATATCATCTAATATTTTATCTAATACTGGCAGTGATTGCATGATTCACTTACTGTAAATAGTTTTACACGCTGCTGTTTATGGTTTGACTATTTGTTATTCAGTTGGTTTTTTTTTTTTTTTTTTTTTTACAGTAACAAAATAAATAAAATGATATCCCAGTTTTTGTTTTTAGTTATTTTTCTTAAGCTGTTATTAGTACCCTTCTTGTTACATTACTGGCTGCTCTTGATCCCAAAAAGTAGAACCTTATGGATATTATGAAGACTTCTCTTTTCCTGGTCAATAGTAATATAAGTATGTAAAATAAAGTCTCATATTCATTATTAAAAAACTCTTGGATAATGGGAAACCCTGACATAATGAAATTCCTTGTGACAATTAACAGACCATTTGAAAAAATATAAACTCATTAAAAATAAAATACTGGTAGAACACTAAAATAATAAAATATACACACATACAGTAAAGCAAATGCACATACAGTCGGGATTATAAGTGCAGGATGCAAAATTTTATGCTCTTCAAAATGGATAAGGTTTTTGGAAATTATTAGCCTTTTAGATTAAGTAGATCGTATATATAGCTTAGTTTAATTTTACATACGATCTAGTTATTACATTACAGCACATAAGGACTCCTTAAAAATCAAGAGCCTTTTAGATTAATTAACACATTAAATTGTGTTTTACAAATATTTTGAATAGTCTTAGTCACTTTCGTTAGCATATTTTTAAATTTAGCTAGTGATTTTGTAAATTATTACTTACTACTCATACCACTATTGTATCGGTGTTTTGGTGCAAATATTGTAGTACAGAGGAATAGTAGGTTTTTAATTGTGATAAATAAGTAGCTCAAAGGTTTTAATCATTTGTTGGGAATATACAGGCTGGCCTCAATTAACACGATTAATTTGTTCCGCGAGCGCATCGCACAAAACAGAAACGCGTTAATCGAATATAATAGTCAATAGGAAAAATTATAATTGGTCCTTGACCTTCTGGAATGTCTATAAAGAATTTTAAAAATACCTTTTAAATAATTTTTTAACTGTATATAATGTAAAATATAATGAAAATAATTATGGAATTAAATGTTTATTGCATAAAACAGCGGTTCCCAAACTGTGCACTGCGGAATATTTTAAATGTTCGAGGGAAACACAGCGATACTCGACATCTGTCGGACACTGCGCGAACTACTAGCTGGAGGTAGTTCACAATTTCAACATTTCTTATTAAGTTGTTTGGACCTAACTACTAAACGGAACTGTTAGGTATTTCTTTTGGCTGGGTGTGCCGTGAAAAAATTACTGAGACACTAAGGGCTCTGTGAACCGAGAAAGTTTGGGGACCTCTGACATAAAATACACCAAGAAGAAATGACTGTTGCAGAAATATTTGAACAGCGTTGACTTTCTCTTTTCATTAGCATTAGTAGAGGCATTTGATGCAAGAAAGCAAGCTTATGCAGCATCAGCCAAAAAAATAAAAATAAATAAAAAAAATAAATAAATAATAAATAAATAAAAAATAACCACTTCCACTTCACCCCTCTGTTCGTTCGAAATACCTGTCCAGCTGAGACTTAAACTTATTTAGGCTATCAACTTCCACTACAAGGGATGGAAATCTGTTCCACCAACCAACCACCTACTGGTAAAGGCAAATTTCCTCACGT
Source organism: Mastigoproctus giganteus (assembly GCF_048544385.1). NCBI lineage: Eukaryota > Metazoa > Arthropoda > Arachnida > Uropygi > Thelyphonidae > Mastigoproctus > Mastigoproctus giganteus. The sequence continues at coordinate 104,364,029 of NC_143579.1, forward strand.
CTATCCTACATCTGTCTTTCCTCAATTTGAATTTATGCCCTCTCAGGTGATTTTTCTGAGCAAGAGGAAGAATCCCATCAGCATTGAGCATGCTCAAACCATTCAAGGCTTTATACACCTCAATCAGATCACCTCGCTGGTGCCTAGTCTCCAGACACTGTAATTTGCAAAACTTAGGCCTTTCTTCGTAAGAGCACCCCTTTGTTCCATTCACCAATCTTGTTGCCCTTCTCTGTACTCGTTCCAGCATCCCTACATCCTTCTTGAAATGAGGCCTCCAGACCTGTATACAGTACTCTAGGTGTGGTCTGACCATTGCCTTATACAAGGGAATAATCACCTCCTTATCCCTGCTAGAAAAATTCCTATATATCATCGACAATACACCATGAGCTACTCTTGCAGCCCGTCTGCACTGCTCAGAAAACTTCATATCTGCCTGCACAACCACCCCCAGGTCCCTTTCATTCTCTACCACTGTCAGTGTAGTACCACAGAGTTGATACGTTGCTCTGGGGTTGCTGTTTCCCATATGTAGTACTTTACATTTGTCAATGTTAAACTTCATTTGCCACCTCTCAGTCCATCTGCTCAACCTTTCCAGATCCTGTTCCAGTAGCATAGTGTCAGTAGTGTCCTTGACAACCCTGCCAACCTTCGTATCGTCTGCAAACTTGGACATTAAGCTTGATATACCATCATCAATATCATTTATAAATACAGAAAACAATAATGGACCCAATACTGAACCCTGAGGGATTCCACTAATAACATTAGTCCACGATGAGCAGTGTCCATTGATTACCACTCTCTGTCTTCTTCCCCTCAACCACCCCTTTATCCATAGCAGCAATTTGCCTCCAATGCCACACTGCTCCAATTTGTGCAGCAGTCGTCCATGTGCAACAGTATCAGAAGCCTTTCTAAGATCCAAGTATATAATATCAAAGTTATTTCCTGCATCCAGTTCTTTTGTGACTGCATCATAGTATCCAATCAAATTGGTCAGGCAAGACTTCCCCTTAACAAAACCATGCTGTGTCTGAGCTATAACTGAAGTCTTGTCTAGATGATCCTGCAGTGCTTCTTTAACTAGTGCCTCCATTAATTTTCCGGGAACAGAAGTTAAGCTAACAGGTCTATAATTATTTGTGTCGCCTTTTGATCCTTCTTTGTGAATTGGGGTCACATTTGCACATCTCCAGTCCATGGGTACTTCCCCTGAGTCCAAGGAAGCTCTCATAATTATGGCTAAGGGTTTGCTTACTTCCTTTGCTGCCTCCTTTAATATAACTGGGTAGATCCCGTCCACCCAAGGTGCCTTTGTTGTATTTATCTTCAACAATTTCTCCTCCACTTTACTCTCAGTTATAACAAGATTCTCTAGCTTACTGCCAGAGTTGAATACACCTCTGGCATTCCCCTCGCTGAATAACTCCTCATGTGTGAATGTCGATGCAAAATATTCATTTAGTTTGTTAGCTACCTGAGCAGGATCATCAACAGTTGACCCATCAATATCAAGTGGACCAATATGATTCATCCCCTTCCTTCTAGAGTTTACATAAGTAAAGAACTCTTTGCTGTTTTTCTTTGCATCCCTTGCTAAAGATTTCTCGTAATCTGCCTTCGCCTGCCTAACCTCCTTTGTAACTTGGTTACAGATCAACTTGCATCTATCATAGGCTTCTGTGTCACGAGTTAATTTGTATGTATCCCATGCATTTTTCTTCTCTGCCATGTCTCATTAGTTCATCTGACATCCACTTAGGCCTAAACCTTGAACAATATTTCTTAGTTGGTATGTAAAGCCTAGTAGCTTCCAAGATAAGTTTTTTGAATGCTTCCCATTTTGAATTTGCTGTTGGCAACATCATCAGTTGGTCCCACTGTATAGAATTTAAATACTGTCTCAGTCCATCGTAATCGCCTTTACGAAAGCAATAACGCTTCCCTTTACCCCTAATGGTAGTTACCTCTTTGAGTAAATCCCAGTTCAGCACACTGTGATCACTGCCACCTAGTGGTTCATTTACCTGCAGATTCTTAATGAATGCATGAAGAATCACTACTGATAATCAAATCAAGAGTATTACTCTCTCTAGTTGCCTCACGAACATGCTGATGTAGAAAACAATCGTCCAATAAATCCACAAAAGCCTTGCTAGTGTGTGAGTGACCAGCCCCCAAATTCCAGTCAATATCTGGGAAATTAAAATCCCCCATTATAAGACTCTCTGATTTACTGGCCTACTCTATTTCCCTGTACAATTTCTTATTATACTCATCAGAGTCATTAGGCCTATAGCACACTCCTACTCTCAATTTTGATCTCCCAATGCTTATGTCACACCAAACTGACTCGACACTGCACTGTCCAGCAATGTTGACTGGCTTCACTTCCTTGGATTTTATGTATTTCTTAACTAATAGCATAATCCCTCCTCCCTTCCTATCCTGTCTATCCCTTCTGTAGACATTGTACTCCCCAAATTCCAGTTCTGCATTCCTTATATCTGTGTGACACCACGTCTCTGAAATCCCCACAATATCTGCCTTTGATGTTTTGAGCAGTACCTCAAATTCATCAAATTTATATACTAAACTCCTAACATTGGTGTACACGCAAGTATACATGCACCTGTTCTTTTTCTTAGCTACCCTAACACAACCCATGCGTTTACTTGTACCCCAATGATTCCTAGCAGTCTCTGAAATATCCTGCATCTTATTTTCCAGGCTGCGGCTCATTCCAATAGAAGCAGTGCAAGAATCACTTTCACCTCTGCCAGTGGCTACTGTTAATCTATTAGTCCTTGTATCCCCCCCAATCTAGCAGTTTTTCGACCCACCTAACACTGCCTCAATAGCATCAGCAAACATTCTTGCACCCTCTCTATTTAAGTGTATCCCATCCCTGTAGAAGCAGTCTCTCCTGTTAACAAGTACAGACCAGGCTGAAAAAAATTCTACTCCTTGAGCCTAGCACAATCTTTCCAGGGCCGAATTGATCGACAGGGCTCTCATCATATACTCCCTCCTATCGTGTCTGGGCAGAATTGCAGACACTTTCAAATTCAACCCTAATTCATGGCTTTTTTTCAACAGTGACCTGTACTTGTTAAGTAATTCTGCCGGTCTCCTACTTTTCATCAGTCAATTTCCAATAGCCGACAACAATCTTCTCTGGGCCCTGGCGAAATAAATATCACAGAGAACCTCAAACCTTTTGTTTGAGGTTCTCTGTGATACGAAAGATTTCATCAAGTTCTTTTACCGTTATCTCCTTCACGGTAACATTTTCATCTGGCTCATTTAAAAATTTGAAATTTTAAATGCAAGTCTGCATTGACTTTATTAGCAGGGGACAAACGAGAAACACGTCTTTTTCCGATGGTTGGTGGAACACACCGAGGTGGGCAGCAGGCAAACGTTTGTTTATTGCCCGTCCGACGCGTGGTAAACTTAACGCATGATTCAAATCTTTTTCAACAATCACATAAAAAAAAAAGATCGCATTAACTGGAAATTTGCATCGTGTAAAGTGAAAAGTGGTATAATTTTTTCAAATAGTGGTAACTGAAACACGCGTTAATCGAACTCACGTTATGTGAGGCCTGACTGTATATCTTTTTTGAGTTTAGCTAAGGAATTTTTTAGCAAGGATATAATTACAAGAATACCTCGCATAGCGTGGTTAATTCGTGCCAAAAAAATACCGCGCAATGCAAAACTGCGCTGATCGAGGTATTATTAGTATGCATTTTAATGTAATGCGTTCTGACAATTTGATTATATGGATCGAGTTGCGAAAATATATAGGTGTTTGTTTACTATAAATTGATGCACATGAAGTTCTTGCAAAAAAAGAAATTAAAATGGTAAAAATGAAAATACTAGTAAGTACATTAGAAATGATTTTTATTGCAGTATGTACATACCAAAAGAATATAAGTGAAGTATGTACTGTATTTTTATTTTGAAAAATAACTGATCAGCTTAGTTTGCACAGTTTTTTTCTTCTTTTTATCTGCATACAACTCTTTATAACATCGAATGTCATTTTGCAACGCCTGCCTTACTTTCGTACCTCATTCGATGTTTGGATCTAGAAGAACACTCAGCGCCATTACATTTCTTCTTTCCACTCATATTTGCATATAAAGGTGTAGCGTTTTTGAAAAATAATCTTTAATAAAAATACACAACAAAAAATATTTGTACAGCTTACGCACAAGCAATGACCTCACCGCTCGGAATCTAGAGTGTTTACTAATGTATGAATGCGAGCAGAGTCCGTATATAATGGGAGTTTCAACAACAGTCAGCGTGGCCTTGAATCCATAACGCATTGGCCTACGTGCTGGCATTATAATAAATACATACGTACATACATATCAAATGTATTGGTGCGTAACGCAGTCAATTTTTTTTCAATTTGTAAAGTGCGCTATAGTGAAACCCGCGCTATGCGAGGCATTCCTGTATCTCAATTGTTACAGTATAGTAATTCACATCACTGTATTTAGGAATCTATTAGCTTAATGTTGTCAATTAAATTTATTAATCTTATTAATTTTCATTGCTAATAAATTAAATTGTATTTAAAAAGAAATCGATTCCCAGAGTAAAGCAGCAAAGCAATGGGCATAAAGTAGTGGGAGTACTGTGGCTCATGGTAGAACCGAAGGGGGCAATTCTCCAATGCATCGCAGCCCAAAAAAAATATGCAACTTGTGATATGTTTACAGATCTTTCTGGAACTGGACATGATCCAGCCAAGGTGAATGTCATTGTGTGTGTGTGTGCTAGGTGCAGAGAGTGTGAAGAAATTAGGTGCCAACTCAGTGTTCTGATGGGAGGTTATGAGAGTTTGAAGAGTAGGGTAGTTGCCCTCAAAGGAATTAAAGTGAGGGCTCCATAAAGCTCTCAGCTGCCCAACTCAAAGCCAGATTTCACTCTTGTCCATCAGACAACACAGCAGCAATCTTCAAGGCAGAATGCACTGGTTCCACAGGAGCTAGTTATTGTGGGTGACTATTGTCAGGAAAACAAAAAATATTTGTGCAAGAAGGATCGGTGAAATAGGACCAGGTTATGTCTGCCAGGGTCAAAATTAGATGACCCTGGCAGACAAAATTAGTTAGAGCAGATAACATCTTTTAAGGGCAAAAAAACGTGATGTACATGCTGGCACTAATGATTAGAGTAAGAGATTTGAGGACTTAACAAGTACAGGGCAATGTCGGCAAAAAGTCATGAGTTAGTGTCTGCAATTCTGCCCAGACATGATACGAGGGAGTATATGTTGATAGCCTTGTCCATCAATTCAGGCCTGGAGATAATGTGCAAGGCTCATGGGGTAAAATTTTTCCCAGCATAGTAAGTGTTTGTTAACAGGATAATAGTAGTAATTGCAAATGATGCAAGAAAGCAAGCTTATATAACAACAGCCAAAAAAAAAACACTCATTCATCCATCCATACCTTCCAAGAATTTGTCTGGTTCTCCCTCGAATTTATTAAGCCCATCCACTTCGACAACAACAGATGGAAGCCTGTTCCAACAATCAACCTACTGGCTGAAGGTAAACTTCTGCACATCTATTCTGCAACCATCCTCAATTTGAATTTATGCTCCCTCGTGTGTGGTCTCAACAAGTGGAAGAATACCATAAACATTCAGCTAACTCAATCCAGTCAACACCTCAGTCAGACCTCCATGCATGTGCTGGTCTTGAGACGACACAATTTGCAGGACTGAAGCCTTTCTAGGTAAGGGCGCTCTTTTGTTTCCTTTACCAATCTGGTTGCCTTTCTCTGCACCCTCTCCAGCAGGTCTACATCCTTCCTAAAGAGAGGCCTCCATACCTGTATACAGTACTTAATGCAGCCTTACCATGGCCTTATACAAAGTGATAATCACCTCCTTATCCCCACTAGCAAAGTTTCTGTATATCATTGACAAAACCTCATGAGCTGCCCTCGTAATGTCTCTGCATTGCATAGAGAATTTCATGTCTAACTACACAATTATTATTATTATTATTATTATTATTATTAGCCCTATGGTGCAAGGAAGCCTGAGGCTTATGCTGCACCAGCCAAAAAAAAAAAAAAAAAATTCCTGAGAGAGATCCCCAAGTCTTTTTCATTCTCCATTACCCTAAGTGTAATACCACACAGTTGATAAGTAATCTGTGGTTACTGCTACCCAGGTGCAGTACCTTTCATTTCTCAATGTTAAAACTTCAACTGCCTTTTCTCAAACCATTGACCCAATTTTCCTAGATCTTGTTGCTGTAGCTCACCCTGTTGATTGTTGCTAACCACACTGATGTTTTGTAACATTTGCAAATTTAGACATTAAGCCTGATATATCTTCATCAATATCATAGATAAATAATGAAAACAGCAATGGACCCAGCACTGAATCCTTTTTTTTTTTTTTTAGTTGTTGGCACAACGGCTTCTGTGGCCATATTGCACCTCCCAAGGTTTTTGCATATTTCTACTCTGATCCAAGCCAGAGGCAGGATTCGAACCCGCGTCCTTTGGGTTGCCAGGCAGGCTGGCTAGCCCAGTCGGCGGAACTCCACTAATTACGTTGGTCAGGCCCCATTGATAACCAATTTCTGTCTTCTTCCACTTAGAAATCCCTTTATTCATAGCAGTAATTTATCTTAATGCCACATTGCTTAAGTATGTACAACAGTCTTTTATGTGTAATAGTATCAAAAGCCTTCCTAAAATCCAAGTATATCATGTCAAAAATATTTTTTTATATCCAGTTTCTTAGTTACAGCATCATAGTAACTATTACATTGGTTAGACAAGACTGCCCCTTAACAAACCCGTGCTGTGATTGCAGTATAATTGCACGCATTCCCTGGAACAGATGTTTAAGCTAACAGGTCTGTATTTACTCATGTCGCCTTTTGATCCCCCTTTATGAATTGGGGATATTTTTGCACTTCTCCAGTCCATAGGGACTGGAGAAGTGCAAAATGATCCCAAGGATGATCTCGTAATTTTGGCTAAGGGTTAGCTTACCTCCTTGGCTGCCTCAATTAATATATAATTGGATAGATTCCATCTGCCTCAGGTGTCTTTTTTTATGTCCATCCTCACAATTCCTCCTCCACTTGCCTTTCAGTTGTCACAAAGTTGTTTAGCCCCTTGTTAGAATTTGATAAACTTCTGGCAACCCCTTTCCAAAGAATTCCTCACTTGAATGTAGATGCAAAATACCTAATCATTGTCTGCAACCTGAGTAGGTCATCAACAGTTAACCAACCCATAAATATCAAGTTGGCCAATGTGATTCAACCCCTTCCTTCTACTGTTAATATACACATAGAATTCCTTGCTATTTTTCTTTGCATTCTTTGCCAGAAACCTCTCATAATCTGCCTTAGCTTGACTAACCTCCTTTGTGATTTGATTACAGACTAATTTATATCCGCCACAGGCTTCTGTATCACCTGATAATCTATATGCGTCCTATTCACTTTTCTTCTCTGCCACGTGTCCCAATAGTCCATCTAACTTCCATTTAGGTCTAAGCCTAGAACAGTATTTCTTTGTTGGTAAGAAATCCCTAGTAGCTTTTTTCATTACCTCGCAGAATACATCCCATTTAGAATTCGTAACGTCATCAGCTGGGCCCACTGCACACAATTTAAAAATTGTCTGAGAGCTGCGTAGTCACCCTTACGAAAGCAAAAGCCTTTCCCTTTACCCTTGCAGTAGTTGTGTTCTTAATTAAATTCCACATTAGTACACTGTGATCACAGTCTTTTACCTGCAGATTCTTAATGCATGAAGAATCACTGCTGATAACCAGATCAAGAGTATTGCTTCCTCTTATTACCTCTCTAACATGCTTCTGTAGAAAACAATCATCCAAGAAATCCACAAAAGTGTTGTTAGTGTGTGAATGACCAATCCACAAATTCCAATCAATATCTGGAAAGTTAAAATCACCCAGTAGCAAGGACACGATGCAAGAAAGCAAGCTTATATAGCATTAGCCAAAAAAACACACACACACACACACCCCCATCTCATTTCACCCATCCACTCGCTCCAAATGTTTGTCTAGTTCTGCCTTGAACCTGTTTAAGCTATCAACATCTACGACAGACAGAAGTTTGTTCCAGCAATCACCCACCAGCTGGCTAAAGGCAAACTACCGCACATCTATCCTACAACTGTCTTTCCTCAATTTTAATTTATGCCCTCTCAGACAATTATTCTGAGCAAGAGGAAGAATCCCATCGGCATTGAGCATGCTCAAACCATTCAAGACTTTATCACCTCAATCAGATCACCTCGCAGGTGCCTAGTCCCAAGACACTGTAATTTGCAAAACTTAAGCATTTCTTGGTAACACCAACCCTTTATTCTATTCACTAATCTTGTTGCCCTTCTGTGTACTAGTTCCAACTGCTCTACATCCTTCTTAAAATGAGGCCTCCAGACCTGTATACAGTACTCAAGGTGTGGCCTGCCATTGCCTTATACAGGGGGATAATCACCTCCTTATCCCTGCTAGAAAAATTCCTGTATATCATTGACAAGACATCATGAGTTACTGTTGCATACCAGCTGCACTGATAAGAAAACTTCATACTGCCTGCACAATTATCCCCAGGTCCTTTTCACTTTCACAGGGGGATAATCACCTCCTTATCCCTGCTAGAAAAATTCCTGTATATCATTGACAAGACATCATGAGCTACTGTTGCATACCAGCTGCACTGATAAGAAAACTTCATATTGCCTGCACAATTATCCCCAGGTCCTTTTCACTCTCTACCACTGTCAGTGAGTACCACACAGTTGATACATTACTCTGTGGTTACTGCTTTCCATATGCAGTACTTTACATTTGTCAATGTTAAACTTCAGTTGCCAGCTCTCAGCCCATCTGCTCAACTTTTCTAGATCCTGTTGCAGCAGCATACTGTCATTATCAATCCTGCTGACCTTCGTATCATCTGCAGACTTGGACATTATCAATATCATTAATGAATACAGAAAACAACAATGGACCCAACACTGAACCCTGGGGGACTCCACAAAGAGCAGTGTCCACTGATTACCAGTCTTCTCCCACTCAACCATCCCTTTATCCATAGCAGCAATTTGCCTCCAATGCCACACTGCTCCAATTTGTGCAGCAGTCTTCCATGTGCAACAGTATCAAAAGCCTTTTTAAGATCCAAATATACAATACCAAAATTATTCTTCACATCCAGTTCCTTTGTAACTACATCATAGTATCCAATCAATTTGGTCAGACAAGATATCCCCTTAACAAACCCATGCTGTGTCCAAGCTATAACTGAAGTCTTGTCTAGATGATCCTGCAATGCTTCTTTAACCAGTGCCTCCATTAATTTCCCTGGAACAGAAGTTAAACTAACAGGTCTGTAATTAACTGTGTCTTCTTTTGATCCTCCTTTGTGGATTGGGGTCACATTTGCACATTTCCAGTCCAAGGGTATGAGACCTTCCTCGGACTCCAGAGTCCAAGGAAGGTCTCATAATTATAGCTAAGGGTTTGCTTACTTCCTTTAATATAACTGGATAGATTTCATCCACCCCAGGTGCCTTTCTTATGTTTATCTTCACAAATTTCTCCTCTACTTTACTCTGAGTTATTGCCTAGCTTACTGCCAGAGTTTTATACACCTCTGGCATTCCCCTCCCTGAATAATTCTTCATGTGTGAATGTAGATGCAAAATATGCATTTAGTTTGTTAGCTACCTGAGCAGGATTATCAACAATTGAACCATCGGTATCAAGTGGACCAATCTGATTCATAACCTTCCTTCTAGAGTTTACATAAGTAAAGAACTCTTTGCTGTTTTTCTTTGCATCCTTTGCCAGCCTAACCTCCTTTCTGACTTGGTTACAGACTAACTTATATCTACCATAGGCTTCTGTGTCATCTGTTAATTTATTTATATGTATCCCGTTCATTTTTCTTCTCTGCCACATGTCTAATTAGTTCATCTGACATCCATTTAAGCCTAAATCTTGAACAATATTTCTTATTTGATATGAAAAGCCAAGTAGCTTCCAAGATTATTTTTTTGAATGCTTCCCATTTTGAATTTGCTGTTGGTAACATCATCAGTTGGTCTCACCGTATAGAATTTAAATACTGTCTCAGACCACCATAGTCACCTTTAGGAAAGCAAAAACTCTTCCCTTTACCCCTGATGGTAGTTACCTCTTTGAGTAAATCCCACTACAGCACACTGATCACTGCCACCTAGTGGTTCCTTTATTTGCAGATTCTTAATGCATGAAGAATCACTATTGATAATCAGATCACGAGTACTACTCCCTCTAGTTGCCTCCTGAACATGCTGCTGTAGAAAACAATCATCGAATAAATCCACAAAAGCCTTGCTGGTGTGTGAAGACCAACCCACAAATTCCAGTCAATATCTAGGAAATTAAAATCCCCCAGTATAAGACACTCTGATTTACTGGACCACTCTCTATTTCTCTGCACAATTGATCATTACACTCATCAGATTCATTAGGCCTATAACACACACCTACTCTAATTTTTCCTTTCCCAGTGCCTAGGTCACTCCAAACAGACTGAACATAATGTCCACCAACATCAATTGGATGCACTTCCTTAGATTTTGTGTTTCTTAACTAACAGAATATAACCCTTCCTCTGTCTATCCTTTCTGTACACATTGTACTCCCCAAATTCCAATTCTGCACTGCTTATGTCTGTGTGACACCATGTCTCTGATATTCCAACAATATCTGCCTTTGATGTCTTGACTAGCACTTCTTGACTGCCACATCGTACTTAAACATTGTTGCTGACTATTTTCATGTTGACAGTTTATCCTCAGTTAGATGATTACTTCCAGCAGGATAATGCGCCAGTGCACAAAGCCCAAATCACTATGGAATGATTCCAGGAACATGGCAATGACTTTTCTTTGCTGCAGTGGCCCACTCAGTTTGCAGGTCTCAATCCTATTGAACATTTTTGGGATGAGCTGGAAAGGGCTGTTCACTGCAAGCCTACACCTCAGTCGAATCTCAAGGAACTGTGTGACATACTCATGTCTGCATGGTACTCTATTCCTGCACGTTTTCAGCATCTTGTTCAGTCCATACCAGATGAATTCTGGCTGTTTTGAAGGCTAAAGGAGGCTCAACACACTACTAGGTAGGTGTTCCTAATAAAGTGGCAGCACAGTGTATCAATTTTGTTTACCCTCACTTCTAATCTCTCTCTTGACATAAGCATGTTTCGCTTTCAGTGTTACTTTTCTTCTAAACAGCTACTCATTTTATGCAAATCTCAAATTTGTTCTATCATGGAACATTGTTCCCACATCTGGGATGATGCCTCCATAATATCTCTCTTTCTCTCTCTCTCAGGCTTCTAGACTCCATCCAAAGGAAGGCATTTAGGTTAATTAATGACTCATCTGTTACAGTCTTTCTATTCTCTGTCTTATAGACATTGTTTTTGCCACATTCCTTTTCTACAGATACTTCCATTGGAACTGTTCTTCTGAATTGGCTTTTACAATTTCCCCACTTTCCAAACCAGTCAGAACACCTGCTGCAGATAGTTGACATCCATTTACAGTTCAACTTCAAACTCGCAGAATAAACCTTTCTTCCTCATTTATCCCTTCAACATGTGGTTTGTGGAAAAACTTCCCTTTGCATGTATTTCTAGAAAATTACAATCTTCAGATTTTCAAGTCTAATGTTGACAGTGTCTTCATTCAATTAAAAAATAAATAAATAAAATAACATTGTGCAATTCACGAGTTAGAAAATTTGGTGAGCAAAAGTACATGGAGGATTTGATTTCATTTACAATTTAAGAAAGAAAGTGGCAGCAATCTCTAAGACACCATACTAGTAGGGAAGGTTAAAAAAATATATATAGTATAGTGAAACCTCAATATGATGCAAGTATCAAGCAACAACTTTAATAGCTGTGCTATAAGTGAAGCACATTAGAGCCAAAAAAATTTTACTAAGTAAATAAATACTTTATTTTGAGTATTTATGAGTATACACACTAAATGACAAAGTATTAAAGTTTATATCATTACCTTTACGTTCTACTAATACACAATACTGTTATAGACTTTTTTATGCATCCATTCTGAAACAGTGATGTAATTTAGTTTGCTGGAACTGATGATAGCATTTTTAGTACATAATTCTTAATAGTGGTCAGCTACAATCAAAGATTGTAGCTGACCATTGTAGCTGACCACTATCACTCTGACATTCTAATCACGTTAAAACTTCATTAATATTTTCAACAACTTTGTTAATTCCTAGTGCTTTTTATTTACACGAGTAATCCCCATTTTCCTAAGTCACTGGCCTTCTGTTTGTCTTCCTACTGCTAACAGAAGCTGTGAATTTCTTCCTCGCTTAAGTAATGCATAACTGGAGCTTCCACAGCTACCTCAATCCAAGCAGACAGGTCATTTTTTCCAAGACTGCCACATGTTACAAGCAGCCTTTACTTCTTGATCTGAATATGTTACTAATTCAAGGTTATTAATAGTGATCTCATCTTTTCAAAATTCATATCTGGTGATTATTGGCACACCCAGTTTGCTGAGCTGGATATCATCATTCTTCTCTTTCTTCGTGATTCCTTTCTGCTTCTAACTCTTGTTTTCTCTCTCTCTCTTAGGGTAATTCAGATTTTTTTTTTTTTTTTTTTTTTTTTTGGCTGGTGGTTGCATCATAAGCCTCAGGTTTCCTTGCACCATATGGCTAATAATAATAATAATGCTTTTTTCCCAGCAGTTTTCAATTGCTGTTGAGCATACTTTCTCTCATCAAATCCAATATTGTATGCATGTCTTTCAGTGTTAATGTTTTCAGAAATTCTAAACTTGAATTTTTGAGTTCACAACACTAGCAAGTAACACACCATGATAGTAGGCTTTGAAGGCTCAAATAATGCCCTGAATTATTGCAGTTGTGTTCCTTGGCAGAAACACATCATTGATCTTGACATCTTTCTATTTCAGGGATGAGCCAAGCACTGATCAAACAGTAACAGAGCCTTCAAGTTTATTTTTTGGAAAGCAAGTAGCATCATTGATGGTATACACTCTCTTTAAAACCATGAAGCAAAAATATCACTAAATATCAGCATTGGAGCTATTTTTATAAATCACATTTAGAGATTTCATACTGATGTGCTTAAAATACTGGGGACTTTGACTTTTACTGATGCAAATGTCTTTAGCTTGTGATTTCCAGTCTTGTTTGCACACAGTAACTCTTCTTTGTTAGTTTTCATGCCCACTTTGTTTGGTGCCTTTTTAATATCTTGTGACTTGTTGGGAAGTTTATAGTGCAATACTGTTTTGTCACAGTTGTATAACTGTTCATCTGTGAATTGACCACCTTGAATCACACTGTGTAGAAATTCAGGAAATGCACTTCAAATGCAGATTTGCCTACAAGACTAATCTGGGATATCCCATGATGAGCCTCCCATCTCCAAAGCCACCTTCACAAGCTTCAAATGTTTTATCATCAAATAGGTTATGAAATTTAAGTTTCTCTGTTTTCAAAATAACACCATTTATCGGTCCTCCTTCATTGCACAAGCATTGGTCCACATCACTGTTTTCACAAAGTCTAGTTTTCTTTGGAAATCTGTTTCATCTTCTATGAAGTCTACGAATGAATGCAGTTTTTCTTTCTTTTTCATCCAACTCTGGATTGTTCCTTCTGGAATTCCACATTCATGAAATATACTGCATTTTGTTTTGCTACTCTTAACTGTTTTGATAATCTAACTTTTCTTCAAATGTATAATTTTTTTTTATTTTGGTGGCCATTACTTCAGTCCTACTAATTTTGCCATGTATTTCTTTCTGATACCTTGAATTTTCCGTGTTTTGAAAAAATTTAATCAAAACCTTAACTATCCAGCCTATCATAGTGCTGAAGTGAAATCACATGATTTCTCCATATATCACTTGTCAGTTCATGTATATTTTTCTCTAGTTTAGCCCTTAACAGTTTTGCTATTCTAGTTAAAGAAAGGTTGTATGAGGTTGTTTACAAAAATTTACTTTGTAACTAATGTAATGCACAAATGGTAACCATATTCTCCTCCAGAGGTAGCTGTTCGTAATCAGCTTTCCACCGATATACTCTTTTATTGCATCTCTAGCTAAGGTGTCTACAGTGATTAGTCTCCGACAAGTCCTGTTTACAAAAAATTACTCAAACTGAATATATTGAAGTGAATATAAACCTAATTTTTAGCTAATTTCCTCTCTTGGAAATACAGTAGTAGGATGCACAATATTCACTTTTTCCAATTTCAAGTACGAAACTGATAGTTCTTTGAGCATACTACTTTTTTTTCATAATTCATTTTGGGGGACATGGTCATACCTGAGCTATATTTGAAACCACAGCATGAAGAGGTGTGTTACACTGAGGTTGCACTGTATTGCTTAATTACATTTCTTTCATTATAAGTATTTTGTAATATGTAACTATTGTACTGACTTTTTTATCACATTTCAACACAACAGAATTTCATTATAACAAATATATTTTAGTCACCACACAAATCTGTTTTACATTTCTATGAGATTTTACATTCTGATGGTATGGAAGTCTTCAATAGTGAGCCAGTTAAAATGGCACCAAATCTTCATCTCGAGCACAAGAGAAAAAGGTCACATGGGACAAAGTCAGGTGAGTTGCTACAGAAATGTTTTATGGTGCTAAAAATTCTTGGAGAGTGCAGTATGTGTGCAGGAATATTTCCACAGTTTAGAGGCCATCAACCATTTTCAATCAGATGGTGGCATTCTCTCCTAATTCTTCCTCTCGGTTAAATCAAAACCTCTTTAATGTAGGCCTAGTTTACTACATGACAGTTCTGAACAAATTCATAAATGATACTTTGAATATCGAAAGAAAACAAGCAACGTTTTTCACATTTAACTGAACTGTGCTTTTTTTTAAAGAAAGAGTGCAGCAACAATACAATTCTGACCTTTTCAACTCCTTGCACAGTTCCTGACATCTTTTCATCATTGAACAGTTTTGGAGGTCCTAAAGTTTCATGTCTGAAAACTAAGTATATATAATTATGGTACACTAACCTTACTAAATAACATAGAAAAGAAAGACAGCTTTCTTTAATACCCCCCCCTTTGTCATTTACTAGCCCATTCATTTTTTGTTTGTTCCCACTAAGCAGTACTACCCTTATCTCCATCTGGTGTTGCTGGAAACCTTGAAGAATGAAGCAATATGGGCTGGAGCCAGAAAACTTGGATATGAGTATTAGAAGCACAATTCCCACAGAAGCCCCAAAAGAAGATACAAATCAGTTGAAAAGCAACCAACTTAGAAACCAGTGTGGCAATCAAAAGACAGACAAATACATCCAACTAATGACACAGTATGTTATAATACATACCACTGGAATGCAAACATATGGACACTGCTCTCCCTTTTTAATCCAAAGCAGTCTCAAGTAGCATGTAGGGACTCCAAAACAAGTCATCACTGTTGAAAATTTCACAACACAAGATCTGCTAAGGCCAAGGTGTGTCTTTCAGGGTTATAATTTCTGTAACCATTTTAATGAAGGTTACGTTTTGATAACTATCTATTACGAGTGATTGGATGAAGGATTATCTCCTGGAGCAAGTGTTTTGTGTTTTTTTTTAAAAAAAAGGTGTGTCCAGTATGCAGTAGTTTTCCAGTATTTCTCACTGATTCATCGGTAAACTGGAATACAGATTTTTTTTTTTTTTTTTTTTTTTTTTAAGGTTAGAGGCACACAGAGGAGTTGATAGCCTGGGAGGTTCTGAATCTGTGTTTAGAATAGAAATGTGATTGGGATTTCATTCCCAATCTTGATGTATGTGAGTTGTTAGCCCTATTGGTTTAGTTTCATTTGGCCTGTGATCACAGTTAATCATCCATTCAAGTTCATAGATAATGGCTAAGTTTGAGTGTATTAATTGATTATGTACAGTACGAAAATAAATTTTTTGCTTTCAAATGTGGTGGTGTAGATCATTTTGCATGCCAGTGAGCGGTCACAAGAGGTCTCTAGTTTCACCATACTGAGTGGCACTGTGACTGAACTATCTGTGCAGCACAGTTCAAAATAGTGGATGTTACAGATATACATATCAAGAAAAGAGTGGTTGTTTTTCTTTCACACTTAGTCACAGGTCACAAAACCTGGGTCCGCCCTTATGACCCTGAAACAGAGACAGTCGATGGAGTGGCATCATCAAAATTCACCACTCAAAAAGAAGTTCAAAAGACAGCCTTCTGTCGGTAAAGTCATTGTGACAGTGTTTTGGGACAAAGATGGGGTCTTGCTTGTGGACTTCTTGGAGTGTGGCACCACAATCAACTCAGGTCGATATGTTGGAATTCTGAAAAAGTTGAAAGCCTGCTTCTGTAGTGTACGACCGGGCAAAAACCTTAATGAGGTTCTACACCAGTCTGTGCACGATGGAGTGCACTGTTCTTCCTCACCCCCTCTCATAGTCTGGATCTTGCACCTTCTGACTATCACCTCTTTGGCCCGCTGAAGGATGCACTCCATGGAACCCATTTTTCAGATGACAACTGGCTCAAGCACAATGTTTGCAATGCCATCCAGAGTAAGGACTTTTACAGGATTGGAATACAGCATCTGTCTCAGAGATGGCGGAAGTGCATAGAAAATTATGGCAACTTTGTGGAAAAATAACAGTGTGTTTATTAATGATTGAAAAGGCATAGTTATAGGAATTAAATTTTCTGAGGAAAAAAATAGGAGGTATTAGTTTCATACTGCTCCTTGTACATGCAGAGTAGATAAGCTCATTGACAATGTAGCATAGATTCAGAGGAAACTGAATGTTGGTGATGAATAAGGGAAATTTTAATGCTTGTAGGGCTACGAAAAGGACATTGTGGCGAATGCTCTTGTAACTATTGTTTTTCTTAACTATCCTATATATATTATTTCTTGTACCCACTTCTGTTTTGGATGTGGAGGCTCAGCGATTCAGTGGTATTCAAGATTACTGATTGGATATGAATATTAGAACCACCATTCAATCAATCAAAAAACGTGAATACCATTCTAAACTTGATGGAAAGGTTATGGGCATACATATGAATTTTATTCATTTATTTAACTATTTTATATACAAGTGTTGATGACTAAATTGTTAGGGAAATAGTAAATATATTATGCAAAAAAGGACAGGTGGAATAGGACCAGGGTATGCTTGCAGGGTTAAAGTTGAGGTCATAAAAGGTGATATTGTGGTACACAGTAGTACTAATGATATTAAGAATAGGAGAGCTTCAGCTTTCCTATTCTTAATATCATTTGTGTACTACAATGAATAGCTGTACAGACATTAGAGCGAGTAAGTAAATCAGAATGTCTTATAATAGTGGATTTTAAATTAACATATTTATTGGAACTTCTGGGTTGGTCACTCACAAAGTAGCAAGATCTTGTGGATTTATTGGATGACTATTTTCTACACCAGCATGTTAGAAAGGTAAAGAGAAAGCAATATTCTCGATCTGATCATCAGCAACCACACTTTGTGAATAAAGAATTTGTAGAAAAAAGATCCATTAGGTGACAGTGATCACAGTGTACTTATGTCAGATTAACTAAAAAGATTACTGTCATGGGCAAAGGGAAGGGGTATTTGCTTTTATAAAAGTGACTACACTGGTCTTAGACAGTTTTAAATTTACGCAATGGGACCAACTGATGAAATTACCAATGGCAAATTCTAAATGGGAGGAACATAATCATAAAAGTTATTAGGCTTTTTATGCCATTTAAGAGATACTGTTCACAGCACAGATCTAAATCAGTATCAGATGAACCAGTGAGACTTTTAGCATTAGTTGAGGCATATGATGCAAGAAAGCAAGCTTATAGAGCATCAGTCAAAAAAAAAAAAATCTTCCCATTTTATCCATCTGGTCACTACAATTGTTTGTATAGTACAACCTTAAATTTATTAAAGTTATCAACTTCCACTACACCAGATGGAAGTCTGTTCCAGCAATCAACTACCTGCTGACTAAATGCAAACTGTCTTTCCTCAGTTGAAATTTATGCTCCCTCAGTTTCTTAATCTCAGCAAGTGGAAGTACACCATCAGCATTGAGCCAGCTCAAGGCGTTGTACACCTCAATCAGATCACCAGATGCTGCAGCTGACAGAATTTAAGCCTCTCCTGGTAAGAGAACCCCTTTCTTTCTCTCACCAATCTTGTTGACCTTCTCTATACTCGTTCTAGCAACTCTACACCCTTCCTAAAATGAGGCCTCCAGACCTGTATGCAGTACTCAAGGTGTGCCGTGGCCACTGCCTTATACAAAAGTATAATGAAAAATATATGAAAGGCCGCCGTAGCCTAGGGGGTCAGGCACGCGGGTGCATAAGTACATGTGCCTTGAGTGACCAGGGTTCAAGCCCGTGACTACTAAATACGGTGCTGTTTCTTGTATTCTGTCTATCTTGTGAACTCCTCTGACCGTTTGGTCGTCCTGAAGTATAAACAGAAAATTTATTTATTTATAATCACCTCGTCTCTGCTAGCAAAATACCTATATATCATTGTGAAAATTCCATGACCTGCTCTGGCAGCCCATCTGCACCACTCAGAGAACTTTATATCTGACTGCACAATTACCCCCCAGGTCTTTTTCATTCACCACTTCCCTGAGTGTAGTAACACACAGTTCGTACATTTCTCTTGGGTTACTGCTACCCATATGCAGTACTCTGCATTTGTCAATATTAAACTTCAGTTGCCACTTCTCAGCCCATCTACCTAACTTTTCTAGATCCTGTTGCAGTAGCATGCTGTCTTTACTATCATTAACAACCCTTCCAACCTTTGTATCATCTGCAAACTTGGACATTAAGCCTAATATATACCTTCATCGATATCATTAATAAATACACAAAACAACAATGGGCCCAGCACCGAACCCTGGGAGACTCCACTAATAACATTAGTCCACATAGAGCAGTGTCCATTTATTACCACTTTCTGCCATCTTCCATTGAACATTTCGTTTATGCTATACCACTCCAATTTGTACAGCAGTCTTCCATGTGCAACAGTATCAAAAGCTTTCCTGAAATCCAAGCATATGATATCAAAATTATTTTTTGCATCCAATTCCTTTGTGGCCACATCATAGTATCCAATCAAATTGGTCAGACAAGACTTCCCCTTAACAAACCCATGCTGGGTCTGAACTATTACTGCAGCCTTGTCTGGGTGATCCTGCATCATTTCTTTAACCAGTGACTCCATTATTTTGCCCAGAACAGAAGTTAAACTAACTGGTCTATAATTATTTGCATCACCCTTTGAACCCACTTTGTGAATTGGGGATACATTTGCAGATCTCCAGTCCATGAGGACCTCCCCCTGAATCTAACTAATGATGCTCAGTTTTGGGGGGTGGGAAGGTATGTCACTATGGACAAAAGGTGGGTGTGCCACTTTGTACATGAAACAATTGAAGCAGTGAAAAGATCAACTTTTCCTTCAAAAAAGTTTTGAGTGCACAAGTATTTATGCATCTGGCAGACACCACCTGAGTGAATGTATTTTTGTTTACAGAATTAGAGGGAGTAAAGTAATGCCAAATTATGGTTGATAGACAAGTGTTGTATACACATTGATTGCTTCAGGGAGGGTGAGATATGTATTATAAGTATGTGTATGTGACATTTGACATTACCTATAATGTATTTAATGTATTGCTTTCATTACTAGTATAAGTAATGTATTAGGGATGAGATGGAACAAGCCCTTTGGAGTAGAGATCCGCAACCATCCAATTTGCAACAAATATGGGAAGAAACTGAGTCAATACAAACTAGATTTCCTGTGGTGAGTTAGTTCATGCCAGTAACTGAGGGCGCTGACTCTCTTTAAAAATTACAGCTGCGAATTACAGGCTCCGAAAAAGTGATGCGCTTGCCATTTTATTTACCTAATTGTTATTTTATATTGTACTTTATATGTAGTCTTATAGTTCTAGTTACGCTGGTTATTTTTAATTTAGATAAGAGTTTTTGTAGATTACTACTTAATATACATAAAACCGTTGTTTCGTTCAAATCTTGCAGCCATTGTTTTTGTATAGAGTGGTAGGGAATTCAAATTTTTAAATGTGCTAACTAGGTAGATCTAACATAAAATTATAAAGCATAATACGCATCACTGTATTTAGGATTCTATTAGATAGTGTAGTATTGACAATTAATTAATTAAATTTGATCTTATTAATTTAAAATATCATTTCCCAGACTAGAGCAACAAAGCAGCAGGCACAAAGTGGCAGGAGTGCTGTGACTCTGGGCAATTCTCCAATACATCACAGCCTAAAAAAATGTGCACCTTGTGAAATGTTTGCCGAACTCTCTCGAACAGAACATGATCTAGCCAAGGAAGATGTCTTTGTGTGTGCCCCAGCTGCAGAGAGTGTCTAGAAATTAGACAGCAACTCAGCATTCTAATGGGCAACTATGAGAGCTTGAGGTGTAGGGTAGATGCCCTCAAAGAAATTAATATGAGGGGCCCACCAAGCTCTCAGCTGCCCAACTCAATGCCAGAGCTCACTCCTGGGCATCAGACAACACAGCGGCAATCTCCAAGGCAGAATGCACTGGTCCCAATGGAGTTAGTTATTGTTTTTGACTCTATTGTCAGGAAGACAGGGAATATATTGTGTAAAAAGGATAGATGGAATATTTTCAGGGTATGTCTCCTAGGGGCAAAAGTTGATGACGTAAAGCATATATCTTTTAATTCTGCAATTCTGCCCAGACACGATAGGGAGTACATGATAAGAGCCTTGTCAATCAATTCGGCCCTGGAGGGAATATGCAAGGCTCAAGGGGTAGAATTTTTTCAGCGTGGTCTGTGCTTGTTAACAGGAGAGACTGCTTCTACAGGGATGGGATACACTTAAATAGAAAGGGTGCAAGAATATTTGCTGATGCTATCGAGGCAGTGTTAAGTGGGTCGGAAAACTGCTAGCTTGGAAGGATTCACAGACTAAAAGTAGCCGCAGGCAGAGGTGAAGGTGATTCTTGCACTACTTCTATTAGAATAAGCAGCAGCCTGGGGTGCTGGGGGTTTCAGGGACTGATGGCAGTCATCATGAAACAGGTGGGTATATGGGATGTGTTAGGGTAACTAAGAATAGGAGTAGGAGCATGTATACCAATGCTAGAAGTATAGTAAATAAATTTGATGAATTTGAAGTGTTGGTCAAGACATCAAAGGCGGATATTGTTGGGATATCAGAGATGTGATGTCACACAGATATTCGGAATGCAGAATTGGAATTTGGGGAGTACAATGTGTAAAGAAAGGACAGACGGGATAGGAATGGAGGAGGTGCTATGCTGTTAATTAAGAAAAACATAAAATGAAAAAGTGCATCCAGTTGATATAGATGAACAGTGCACTGTTGAGTCAGTTTGGGTGTGACATAAGCACTGCGAAAGCAAAAATAAGAGTAGGAGTGTGTTATGGGCCTAATGACTCGAATGAGTACAATGAACAATTGTACAGAGAAATAGTGGGCTAGTAAATCAGAATGTCTTATAATGTGTGATTTTAACTTCCCAGATATTGACTGGAACTTGTGCTTTGGTCACTCGCACACTAGTAAGACTTTTGTGGATTTATTGGATGATTGTTTTCTGCAGCAGCATGTTTGAGAGGCAACCAGAGAGGGTAATACTCTTGATCTGGTTATTAGCAGTGATCATTCGTGTATTAAGAATTTGCAGATAAAGGAACCACTAGGTGGGAGTGATCACAGTGTACTGATGTGGGATTGGCGCCTCCGTAGCCAGGTGGGAAGGAGCAACAGTGCGTAGCACACGCTTCTTGATTAGACCGGGGTTCGAGCCCGTCACCACCAAATACGGAGGATGCGGAAAGGTCAGCGAATGACCACCGCATATCCGCTGAGCAATATGGCCTTAGTTGCTAATGCTCCTAAAAAAAAACCAAACAACAAACAACACGATGTGGGATTTACTTAAAGATATGATTAACATCAGGGGTAAAGGAAAGGGTTTTTGCTTCCGTAAAGTACAGTGGTCCCAGACAGTTCTTAAATTCTGTACAGTGGGATCAACTGATGATGTTACCAACAGCAAATTCTAAATGTTTAGAATTTGCAAATTCAAGGTTTAAGCCTAAATGGTTATCAAATGAACTAATGAGACTTGTGACAGAGAAGAAAAATGCATGGGATGCATATAAATTATCAGGCGACACAGAAGCCTATGGCAGATATAAGCTAGTCTGTAATCAAGTCACAAAGGAGGTTAGGCAGGCGAAGGTAGATTACGAGAAATCTTTGGCAAAGGATTTCTTTACTTATATAAACTCTAAAAGGAAGGGGATGAATCTGATTGGTCCACTTGATATCGATGGTTCGACTGTTGATGATCCTGCTCAGATAGCAAACAAACTGAATGAGTATTTTGCATCTACATTCACACATGAGGAGTTATTAAGGTTTGAAAATGACAGAAGGTTATCAAATTGTAGCATGGTGCTTAATGATTTTGTAATAACTGAGAGCAAGTGGAGGAGAAATTGTGGAAGTTAAACGTAAGAAAGAGACCTGGAGTCCTAGGGATCTAACAAGTTATATTAAAGGAGGTGGCAAAGAAAGTAAGCAACCCTTAGCCATAATTATGAGAGCATCCTTGGACTCAGGGGAGGTCCCCATGGACTGGAGATATGCAAATGTATCCCTAATTCACAAAGGGGGACACGAGTAATTGCAGACCAGTTAGTTTAACTTCTGTTCCGGAGAAAATAATGGAGTCACTGGTTAAAAAAGCCTTGCAGGATCATCTAGACAAGACTGCAGTAATAATTCATACATAGCATGGGTTTGTTAAGGGAAAGTCTTGTCTGACAAATTTTATTGGATATTATGATGTGGTTACAAAGGAACTGGATGCAAAAAAATAATTTTGATATATACTTGGATTTCAGGAAAGCTTTTGATACTGTTGCACATGGAGCACTACTGAACAAATTGGAGCAGTATGGAATTAAGGGAAGGTGCTACAATAGATAAAAGGGTGCTTGAGTGGGATATGACAGAGTGGCAATCAATGGACTGTGCTCTTTGTGGACTAATGTTATTAGTGGAGTCTCGCAGGGTTTGGTGTTGGGTCCACTGTTGTTTCGTATATTTATCGAGGATATTGATGAAGGTTTAGTGTCGAAGTTTGCAGATGATACAAAGGTTGGCAGGGTTGTAAATGACAGTAATGGCAGTGTGCTGCTGCAACAGGATCTAGTAAATTTGGGAAGATGGGCTGAGGAGTGGTAACTGAAGTTTAACCTTGACAAATGCAAAGTACTGTATATGGGTAAAAGTAACCCAAGAGAAACGTACCAACTGTGTGGTACTACACTTAAGGTGGTAGAAAAGGAAAAAGACCTGGGAGTAATTGTGCAGTCTGATATGAAGTTTTCTGACAATACAAACAGGCTGCCGGGGAAGGTCATGGGGTTTTGTCAATGATATATAGGAATTTTGCTAGCAGGGAAAAGAAGGTGATTGTCCCTCTGTATAAGGCTGGAGGTCTCATTTTAGAAAGGATGTAGATTTGCTTGAGCATGTAACAGAAGAGTAACAAGATTGATGAGGGTAATGAAGGGATCCTCTTACCAAGAGAGGCTTAAGTTCTGCAAATTGCAGTGGCTGGAGACTAGGCACTGTAAGGTGATCTGATTGAAGTGTAGAAGGCCTTGAATGGGTTGAGCACGCTGAATTCTGATGGAATTCTTCCACTTGTTCAGTGGAAAATTCAAATTAAGAAAAGACAGATGTAGAATAGATGTGTGGAAATTTTCCTTTAGCAAGTGGGTGGTTAATTGCTGGAACAAACTTCCATCTGTTGTGGAAGTTGATAGGGTAAATAAATTTAAGGAGGAACTGAACAAACATTTAGAGGGATTTGTTTTGTAATTTTTTTTTGGCTGATGCTACATAAGCTCATACACTTGCTTTCTTGCATCACATGTCACTACTACTACTATGAATCCAGGGGCTGTTCTAAGGCTGGGGTGGGGTGACCTACTTGCTATTAAGTAGGTTTGTCTAACAAAGTGTCACTTCATCGATTTTATCATGTACACTTTCTGAAATATATATATATATATATATATATATATATTTCATTATGGGTTAAGAAATTGCTCCTTTACACACACTCAAGCAAATTTATCATTTATTTGTTTACAAAGATGACAAATTCATGTTTAAAGCAGTGAATTATTTTTCCTAACCCAATTGTTTCATTACACAGTTGTAGTGAAATATTTGGTAATATATAATTCAAAGGAGCAGTAAAATCTTCAAAATAAATACTGATTTTTATTTTTAATATGCTAAAAAGCCTGTGATGCCTCAGATGCTTACTGACAATGTAGTGACAGCAATGTCATCATAGTATCTGATACTGATCCATTACTTCTAGAGTCCATCACTGGCTGGGAAACAACACCATGTTTTCTCTATTACCCACAAACAAATTGTGAATCACTTCATAACAGTTAAAAAAAAATTTCAAGAAATGTTTGTCATGAAGGAAAGTGGATGAATGCAGCTCAAGTGTTAAAAAATTGGAGTCTGTAACATGGCCCTGGCCAGACTAAATATTGCAGAAATGTTGTCATGCCACACAGCATTTCTGCTGCTGAAAGTCTCATCTGGAAATGTGTACTAAAATGAAAGACACAAGTGAGGTATTGTGTACACCAAATTTGTCCTGAAGACTGAATGCACTTCAGTTAAACCATCTGAAGCCTGCAACTGAGACAAAACATTGAGACTTAGCCGCAGCATTTTGTCTGGACTGTTTTCACAGAAGTTAACATAGTGCTTACTGTGCAAGCACAGTACTTGCACAACTGATGCCACTGAAGTGCTATCACACTCATCTTATTATGACTTGTCTTCAAGTGACCAGTATTGTTTTCAACCATTCAAAAAATTATTGAGGAAAAGCAATTATATTCTGATGAATTTCAAAGTAAGGAAGGCATGTATGTAAAGAGGAGACTGTGTTGAAAAACAGAGTTCCCCTACTACCAGTTTGAATAAAGAATTGTTAAACTTTTACTATTTTCAGCTGAACCATCCTCATACATTAAAAAAAATAATAATAATAAAATAAAAAAAATTCATATGAATGTAGACTACAAATCTATACTGAAAATTTTAGTTTTGTTCATAGAGGCTGGCTCGGATTTGAAAGTAGTCATACTGACATAATTCAAAAATGCCTCCTTTAATAAAATTTTCTCTTTCATTCACAATAAATCTTAATTGCTCAAAAGAAATATTTCCCGAAAACACCACCAATTCTCTAAGCACCGACTGTAATGCGTATGATTACAACAAAAAAGTAGAGGCCTAATTCTCAAAAATATTTACAAGCTCAACAGGCAATAAACCAATAAGGATTATGATGAATATCTAGGAATAGCCAGCCAGAATAACATTCCAGATCTGGCTGGTTAAAATAAAAATGGTAAAAAACAGTGTCATCTATGCTTCCCATCAAAAGGCCTGTAAAAGTACCCACTGCAAAGTCTAAAATCTGATAAATGAAGCTGGAATTTACTAATTCAATTAGCCTCAGTCAATAATGTCAAATGAAATTACAGTAAGTGCCAGTTATAGTGATCACTGCTTATTAGAATCAGCCACTTATAAAATCAAATTTCAAAGAACCAATTCAAATCAATAAAATGCATACACTTTCATCGTTTATTAGAATCACATCTTCGGTTATTAGACTCAATTTTGAATGCCTATGATATTTTTCTAAAGCATATTTCTAGAGGTCACAACCATAAAACAAATTCAATTTGAAGTTTTCGGTTTATTGGCCTTTTTTTGCTTGTACATTCTGTTACAAACATTCAGTGATTTTATTTAATTTGCGATAATACTGACAGCTGGAATTCTGTGTGTTTTTATGTTATTATGGTGAAATCTGTTTCCCCTTCACTGCAATCTTCAATAATATAAAAAAACATAAATTTTCAGAATGTGCTCTTCATAAACTTTTTACTCCATATCTCAATTGTGCATGTCATGTTAGTTCAAATATGTGCATGCAATATGCTTTGTTTTTGATTGATGCTTATCTTTTTTACTGTTTTAAATTTTACTACCCCCCCCCCCAAAAATGTCAGTGAATATGAGTGTAAAAGATAAGTTATGAATTATGGTAATGTGCTACAAATTAAACTTAAACAATATGTCTCAAAGGGAAGTTAGTGAAACCAGAAAAAGGAAGTGTGAAGGGAAATGCCAAACAGTAGATAAAGCTCTGTTCGTTTGGTTCAAACAGGCCAGCTCATTTAAGGCACCAATCAATTGTGCCATTCTCTTTCAAAAAGATAATCGAAAAAACTACACAAAGAGTTTCAAGGCAATGGATGGATGGCTGACAAGATGGAAGGAGAGGCATGATACTGTTTACAAAACCTTCATGGAGAAAAACAGTATTCTGATGGTTATGCAGCTGACAACTGGTTGAAAATCTCTTGGTAAATTGTGTTGAGTGCTTATAACCCTGAAGACATTTTTAATACAGAGGAAACAGGGTTGTACTACAGGACTACCACAGACCACTGCATGATTTTTAAAAATTCCTGAGTCTGCAGGAAAGAAGATCAAAGACAGCATTACAGTTCTTTTAACATGCAACATGACAGAAACAATCAAGATGAAGCCATTAGTTATATGCAAGACCTAGGTGTTTTAAAGGAGTAAAACAGCTGCGTGTTGAATACGGCAATGCTTGGATGACAGCTTCTTTATTTGAAGCTTATCTTTGTAAATGGGATTTACAATTGGATAAGGAAAAAAAAAAGCATTGGTTTTGGACAACTGCCCAACTCATTCAAAGTTGACTTCCAAAAACATTGAATTAGTTTTTCTACCTTCAAATACCACATCACTGATTCAACCTCTCGACCAGGGAAAAATAAAAACCTTTAAGACCTTTTATAGATCAGATATGAGGTGAAGAATCATCCAGTCTATAGATGATGGTTTGGGAACATCATCTGATATCACAAAGAAGATAATTGTTTTAGATGCACTTCATATGACGAGTGCCTGGAATGAAGTTTTCGAAACCTGCATTATCAACTGTTTCAAAAAAATGTGGACTAATTATTCATGATGGTCAACTAAGTCATGTTACTGATCATGTTGAAAAGCCTGAAGACATGGGTGATTGGGTGGACATACATAGTGATCTACAAGTTATTACAGCTTTAATAGATGAAAAAACTGCCCAAGGAGGAGTAAAAATCAAGATGAACCTGAACGAATTTCAGTTACAAAACGGCAAACTCGTGAAGTTATAGGAAAGTGTTGGAAGAAACTGGTGCAAGTGATTGTGAATATAGACTTATCAATATTCAAAAATCTATAAATAGACTTTGTAGGGATAATTTAAAGCAATCTCAAATAGGTGACTATTTCAAATTATAATCATGTTTAATTAAAATTTATATTCGTTACGCTATGTACGTAAGTATAAATTTCTTTTTATTTTGCTAACTTGTGGATAATATTCTTCCGATTTTCATATATCATTTAATTGGGAATAAAGTGTAAATATGTGCTTTTATATCTTTATTTTTATAATCTATGAACAATATTCGTCGATTTTCGCTTATTAGAATCAAAATTCAATTTGCAGATGTGATCACTATAACTGGCACTTACTGTACTTTGAGATTTGTTAATGATTAAGCCACAGCGTACGTTATAGGGGAAATTTTAAACATGCTGTCTAATCTAACTGATTAAATAAATAAATACACCGATGAGCCAAAACATTGACCATCTATCCAATATGTGTGTACATGGTATGATGTTGGTCCTCCACGTGCAGCCAAAACAGCTTGTACCTGGCGAGGCATGGATGCTACAAGATTTCTAAATGTGTGTGTGGTATCTGGTACCAACATGTAACCAGCAGATCTTTTAACTCCTGTAAAGTCTGGGGTTGAGACACCGCAGATCGAAGTTACTGTTCCAACACAAACCACAGATGCTCGATGGGATTGATGTCTGTGGAATGGAGGCCAGGGCAATACCTGGAAGTCTTCCTCATGTTCTGTGAACCAGTCTTGAATAATCTGGGCGGTGTGGCATGGCGCATTATCCTGCTCAAAGACGGCACCACCAGAGGGGAAGACCATTGCCACGAAAGGGTGTACCTGGTCAGCAATGATGTTTGGGTAGGTGGTAGACGTCAGAGTGCCTGGCACATGGATGGCTGGACCCAGGGTATCACCCAAAGCATAACACTGCTGCCAGTGGCTTGTTTTCATCCCATGGTGCACCCAGGCGCCATCACTTCCCCAAGTAAACGATGCACACATACCCTGCCGTCCACATGGTGCAACAGGAAACGTGATTCATCGGATCAGATGACTTTCTTCCAATCACTCAAGGTCCAGTTTCGATGATCGCGTGCCCATTGTAGGCGCCGTCGCCGGTGAATGTGGTTAGTATGGGCACTCGGAGTGGCCTGCTACTTCGCAGCCTCACTTTCAGCAGGGTTTGATGTACTGTATGTTGTGACACATTACTCCCATCAACAGCATTCCAATTATTGGTGAATTGCACCACAGTTGCCCTTCTGTTTCCACATACCATCTGTGAGAGCCTTCGCTACCTCGAGTATCGATGAGCCGTGGTCGTCCAACACCTCGCTGGCGGTTCGTGGGTTTTCCCTCCTCAGACCACTTTTGGTAGGTACTAACCACGGTTGACCATGAGCACCCCCACCGGCTGTGCCGTTTCAGATATGCTCTGACCCAGTCATCTGGCCATTACAATTTGGCATTTGTCAAACTCGCTTAAGTCCACTACCTTTCCCATCTGAAGAACAAGAGTAACACTGATTAACGGAGCTCAGTATCAGGTGTTTTTATAATGTGTCCCGGCCCGCACCATAGTTCACCTGTAGTTGCTTCGATTTGCATAACAACTTGCTGGTCATAATGTTTTGGCTCGTCGGTGTACAGTGGATGCTGCTTATTGTGATCACTTTGGGACTCAGCTAAAGTAATAACAATAACTGATGCAAAGTAGACATCTGTACATAAAAAGGTTTAAGTGGATAGAAATAAAACATGAAAATCAAGCAATATAAAATACTTTTGACTGTCCACTATTTCTTTGAGAAAGTCGTTAAGAAAAATGACATGTTGTTTCTGGAAATCCATACAAACCATTAAAAACAAATAGACGATATTAAAATCAAGAATTAGAAAAGGGTTAATGCTCTGCTGTAAAAGCCATATTTGTAGGAGTAGAGAATACAATACTTTTTTTTTACAGGGTAATGACAGTGACAACCATATGAATTGTATGAAGCAAAATCAGTAACTAGTCACACAATGTGTTGGAGTTCAAGAACAAATCAGGATGTTATATAATCACTTCCACTCTACATGCACAAACTGCGATAAGGCAAAAAAGTTAACATAAACTAAAGCCTGATTACAATAAAGAGCATTTTTTTTCTGTGTGTTTGTATATATCCAATCGGGACTTCATAAAAGTGATGACATTATCTGCTTGGGCAATACCTGGAAGTCTTCCTCATGTTCTGTGAACCAGTCTTGAATAATCTGGGCGGTGTGGCATGGCGCATTATCCTGCTCAAAGACGGCACCACCAGAGGGGAAGACCATTGCCACGAAAGGGTGTACCTGGTCAGCAATGATGTTTGGGTAGGTGGTAGACGTCAGAGTGCCTGGCACATGGATGGCTGGACCCAGGGTATCACCCAAAGCATAACACTGCTGCCAGTGGCTTGTTTTCATCCCATGGTGCACCCAGGCGCCATCACTTCCCTTAATCATGGATAATGATAACATTATCCATGATTAAAATAAGTGCTGTGCATTATTAATTTAATCAATTGTCTTAAAAATAAAAAAAAATCCTTAATAAATCTCAAACGATTTTCTGGGATTCATCATTAGTATTTATAAGTACACCTAATTCTGTTTTTGCACGAACTTTTTTTACACGAATTTGATTTAACACGAATTCAAAATAAATATTTCATTCTCTTTTTACACGAGTCATTTTGATTTAACACGATTTCTATGAATTTTTTTTTGCCTAAATTGTAAGAATTTTTGTTTTATTTGTGGCATATTAGTATCATTTCTATATTACACGCACCAATAGATTGGATAACAGCTAGTGTGTGCGTTTTGAAACGCGTGCTTTTGCTTACCAATGTGTACGTCTAGGTATCTATGAATCATCAACGTTTTTATTGAATTTGGTGCACATTTACGGTATTCGTGCATTGTACCTTCGGAAGACATGTAGTAGTAAGCTCTATTTCAAAGTGAAAGAATCTTTAGTGAAATTTGTGCACATATAAATTTATTAATTTTGCCAATAGTCAATAAATTGTAAGTTTACAAATTTTTCATACCTTTTTTTATTAATTATAACTGAGATATTTTTCGGTAGCCCTTATATAATGTCGAATAATTCGCCTATTACCAAAATGAAAAGGAAAACGATTTCTTTGGAACTTAAAATTCAAATTTTAGATCGTCTTGCAACTGGACAAGTGGCTACGTCTCTAGGAAAGCATTTTGGTGTACATGAAGATACCGTAAGAACTATTAAGAAAAATGAAGCTGCAATTAGGAAGTCGGTATGTTCTGGAACAAAAGTAAGTGTTAATTCATCATCATATACAAGAGATATTGTCAAGGAAAAAATGGAAAAGGCTCTGGTAATATGGATAGAAGATCAGTCACAAAAAAGAGTACCAGTAGATGGAAATGCCATCAAGCAAACAGCACTAAGAATTTACAGACAGATTAAAGAAAAGGAGCCAAGCATTTCATCTCAGTTAAACAGAAAGTATGAATTTTCTGCGAGTACAGGTTGGATGACAGGGTTTCTTAAAAGGAATGCTCTTCATAATATAAAAATTAAAGGTGAAACTGCATCTGCAGATGAATCGGCTGCTAAAGTATTCCCGCAGGAACTTGCAAAAATTATTGAAGATGGAGGATACACTCCTGATCAAGTGTGGAATGCAGATGAAACTGGTTTCTTCTGGAAACAAATGCAACAGAACGTATGTAGCCAAATCGCAGAAAACTGCTGGTGGTTTTAAGATAGCTAAGGATCGCGTGACCTTATTATTTTCCTCCAACGCTTCAGGAGATTGTATGTTGAAACCACTGCTGGTAAATCGAGCCCTAAACCCACATTCAATGAAAGGTGTGGATATCAATAAACTGCCTGTTCACTGGATGGCAAACAAGAAGGCCTGGGTGACCACTACTATTTTTACAGAATGGTTCAACAAATGTTTCGTCCCAGAAGTCAGACGTTATATGAATTTGAAAGGTCTCGAATTTAAAGTTCTTCTGATTCTTGACAATGCACCCGGCCATCCTGTCTTGGAACACCCAAACGTACAAATTTTATTTCTGCCACCTAATACTACATCTTTGATACAACCGCTAGACCAAGGTATAATTGCGACAATTAAAACATACTACGTAAAACGAACATTCCAACACGTTTTGGACAAACTGAATGATGAAACACTAACAATCATTGATGTGTGGAAGAAATTCTCAATTATGGATTGTATCAATCAAGTTGGATTAGCGTTAACTGAATTAAAACCAGCAACTTTAAATGCGTGTTGGAAAGCGGTTTGGCGACAATGTGCAAAAAGCAAAGATCCCATCATCCCTAATACGACCGAATTTCCCAACATTATTACAATGGCACACAGAATTGGTGGAGAAGGATTCGATGATCTATCGTTTGAAGATATTGATGAATTGTTAACCGACAAAGCCCTAAGCGAAGATGAAATATTAGAGGTTGTCCTTGGGACTCCTTATCCCACAGAACGTAGTGATAATGAAGAAAATGATCCTGTTCTAAATGCAGATTTAATAAAAGAAGGTCTGGAATTGGCCAGAAAATTAGGTAATCATTTTGTCAAAAATGACCCTAATGAGGAACGCGCTGGGAAGTTTCAACGTGAACTGAAGTTGTTGACAGCCTCTTAACAGAGAATTATATAACGAACACGAACACAACGATTATATAACCAAAACACGAACACAACGATTAATAACTGAATTCGTTCGTAAAACCGGTGAAACATCAGCACCAGAGGAGACGCGTGCTGATTTTGCTCAAGAGATCACAGAAAGAATTTCATTAATAGAGGAAGAAGACGATGTCCACAACATTTCTAGTGATGGCAGTGATATTCCAGTCGTACGCAAACATATGCGCCGTTTATTATCAGAAAGTGAAAATGAATAAAATCTTGTTATGTGTAAAACAGATTTTTTTTGTTCATGAAGAATTTTTTTTCATTTCATATGCATACAAATTTATTTTAATACATTTTAATTACATATTATTACATGTGTATTTTGTTTAAATAAAATAATAAGCTTAAAACGAATATTTTTATGTGTTTTTTTTTAATTATTTTTACTGATTTTTTTTAGATCCGGAACCAATCTTCTTTTCTTCCATAAATACAATGTCTTTTTTTACACGAATTTTTTTTACACGAATTTTTCAGGAACGTATCTATCGTGTAAAAACAGAATTAGGTGTATATTTTTAAGATGTGTATATTTTTAAGACATTAACTCCTGATGTGGCTGCTCACAAAGGCAATATCTACCCTACTTTTTTTATTCCAAAAATCTCTACAATAATGCAAATTTGCAGTACCTTAATACAAAGAAATACTTATCATTAAAATTGCTCTACCCAGAAAGAATGGATGGATTTAGCAGGCACACAAAAGGGTAAGAAAACAACTATCTAAGGGTGTACAGTGCTTTTTACATGTGTAAAGGCAAGCTATATATAGCTAATGTACTTTGAAATGGGTTAGATTATGGGGTTGTCAGAAGCTGGATGATAAACACTGCAAATTGCCATTCGTGTGGGCCATGAGGATCAAATTGTTTGTGTTGGGTAAAGGAAATACTTGAGCATGTTACCAGTGCCTGTTGGTGTCAGAATGGGATCAACTTTGGGATAGAGAAGTGATTGGGTAGAAACAATAGTCTTACAATGGTTTTAACTTAATGTCTTACTGTCAATAATGACCAGGTATTTATAGCTATTGTCCGTAATGGCTCCTCATACCACAATTATGGGTATCAGCCTAGTATACTGGTCCCTGATGCAGGTTCAATTGCCTCTATCCCCCAGACATGTACATGGCCATCACTGAATTCTAAACAGAAACATGATTCATTACTAAAAAATGACTCAATACAATTCTTTTCCCTAAGGAACTCTCCTTGCAGTACTGCAGCCTATTTCTCCTTATACAGGGCACAGACAGAGATGGTACTACAATGTTCAAAATTTGGTGGCCTGTAACACATCTGTTTCCTATTACTAATCAGTCAATTTGCCAATCCTCCCATTCTGACATTCTTCTGATTCCACGAGTATCCAACTGTTTAGATGCCATGATACACACAAATAGTAAGTTGCTGCATTGATCATCTTCTGACAACTCACTGATTTGACCGTACTTTCCAAGTCCACTAGCTGTACATAATGTCATCTTATTTGTGTTAAAAGGCATTACATACTCTTAAAGGCAATTCACTCGTTTTGTTTGCCTGCTAATGTTTACTAACATTTTTGTAGCACCCTCTGATTCCTATGTCAAGGCAGTAACAGACACATTATTGGACATTCTACTGCAATGATAAACATGACATGCTAATTATTTATTATTATTAGTCATATGGTGCAAGGAAGCCTGAGGCTTATGCTGCACCAGCCAAAAAAAAAATTTGAGTTACACAGAGAGAGAGAGAAGTAGAAGGGAATCACCAAGAAAGAGGAGAATGATGATATATAGCTCAGGACCCTGGGTGTGCCAAGCCCATACTCACCAGATGTGAGCCCCTGGGGTTTATGATCATGTATGTCAGTTATGCATACAAATTATTTTCAGGTAAATGTGTCTATTCTTTCTAAGTGGAGCAATTTAATGAAGAGCAGCATAAAATTATTAAAAGATGGCTATTTCTAATAATTAATGATTCCATTTCTGATTACAGAAGTGGAATCTTTTTTCAATTTAAATCTTTTAAAAAATAATTCTGCACTGAAGTTGGGAGCAGAATAAACTTAAACAGTAAATTAACATCAATCTAGTCCTAGATAAAATGGATCTTTTTCCTTTTTTTTTATTTTATTTTTTTCAAGAACCACCTTAGTGATTGGGAGGGGGATCATTTGAATATTTTAAGCATGATATCTCTTGGTACCTTTATTTTGGAAACAAATTAAATACACCATTTAATTATAATATAGTCTTTTATTTTTGTCAAATACTGGAATGCTCAAACTTAGTTAAATAGTAATATATGTATTTGTTAGGTGGGTTAAAGAAATATATATGTACAAAAAAGACACCTTAGCAAATATTCTCTATGATCGGTAGTGCAGAAAATGCACTATATTATTTCAATTATAATACATAATATGTAATTAAATAGTGCTGTGCAATAAAGTAAAAGCACATGAACCTATATAACAAAAACTATTAACACCTGCCAAAAGTTCGCCTGGCAGAACAACACTGATATAACTTTACATATTTTCTAATGAAATGTTTTTCTTAAAAACTCTGTTGGTGGGTTGAGGCACTGGCTAGAAGGTTTATTGCAGCAAATTCAGATATGTGATTGGCCACTGCAACAGTCACTTGATGTTCCTGAGAATTAGGAATGACACTGTCAGTGTTGTTCTGTACTACTGTCATTTCACTTCCCACTTCTAACGGAGCATCAGTAGTATGAACAAGAACTGTAAACTTTTGTGCATCAATGTCATCAAAGGCAGTCTGATTTACTTTAATCACTTGATCAACTGTAGTTCCTACTGGTAGCTGAAGGCTTGACATTGAAACTTGTTCTGCAGTAATATCTGCTAATCCCTGGGGCCCCTAAAGTAAAATATATGTCAATAAATCTGTTAAAAGAAAATCATGGGAAATGAAATCTGCATTTAGTCTACATTAAAATATCAACCACCATTTCAGATGTTCACAGACAGAAAACTAATTCTGAATGATATTCTGGCCATACAAAAATAAGTAATTTGAGGGGAAAACTCAACAGATGGAGCTTTTTCTAACATGCAATGCCTTTGAGCAATAGAAGCATACATTAATCAAACTCAGTATAATGAAATTTGTTCTGGAAATTAAGGTAGCTAGTTTTGAAACAAATTTTCAAAAATAAGGATGGGATGAAAACACATTCTTTAAACATTCTGCACCTTCATATGTTGTTTGTTATTTGGTTTTTAGGAGCATTAGCAACTAAGGCCATATTGCTCCGGGGATATGCGGTGGTCATTCCCTGACCTTTCCGCATCCTCCGTTTTTAGTGGTCATGGGCTCGAAGCCCAGTCTGATCAAGAAATGCATGCTATGCACTGCTGCTCCTGGCTACGGAGGCACCCTTCATATGTTGTAATGAATACAGTATTTTATTAATCATGTGTTGGCTACCTGTTTATGGTTAGAGTTAAGGGGAATAAAGGCTGGAGGAAAGGAGGAAGAGTTCATTTAAAAGGATACTCTATAAGTGGGATCATTACACTTATCAAAACTGTATTTAGTGTGTATGTTATGGTCAGTTTTATCTCTTTGCAGAATGAAAAACCTTTTTCTAGAGAGAAAAAGGATGAAATCAGAGTCTGATCCTCAGTCACAATGTCAAAACTATCCTCCAACTTTGACCAGTGACAGAAACTGAAACTAAGCCTTACCCACACTGTTTGGAAAAGCAGCAGAGGTAATAGCTGTCTTATAGGTATTATGATTTTTTTGTGTATTCTTTTTTTAACTTTTTCTTGTTAAGCAACTCACATTCAGTTTGCAATGGCTGAAAATATCCTTATAATACAGTTATATCCGTTTTCATTAAGATGTTACTATTAATGGGACGTTGCACTTATTCCCAACAAAAAAACATGATAGTGTGTCAGATAAACTGCTCAACAGACTGTCAGTATTCAAGATATGCCGGAAATTGGCAAGTACATTATCAGGAACTGCTCATTCACAACACCCTATGATGCTGTTCTTCAAGTCAGCAGTTTTTCATAATAGTGTTCATTTCCTGCAGATCATTAAGGATTTTAACCTCTTGGAGGATGAAGTCATGGTTTCTTCGACATTGTCTCTGGACAGGGATTCCATGCTGAAGGACTGGACCCCTCTCTCTATAAATAATATTTGATGCCTTAAATATTTGGTTATCTGGTTTCAAGATTGTGTTCGGTGATTCCTTGTACTGGAAGTTCAGGGTACAGCTAGGGGTCCACTAAGTGCTCCCATAACTGATATTACTATGGAAGCCTCGGAGGAAGGATTTTTTTTTGATTCTGCTGGTGCCAATTAAGCTCTGACAAAGATATATGGATGATGTGTTTGTAGTCATTCCCTGTAGGGCAGAGGTACTGTTACTCCAGTATTTCGTCTTCTTATATCTCTTTTACTGTGGAGTTAAAGGTGGTTAATGCTCTCCCATTTCTAGATGTCTTAGTTCAACATGTGGGCAGCTCGTATGGTGACCTCAGTATACAGAAATCCAATATGCCAAGGACAGTCCACCAATTATAAGTTAGCATGTATACCAAGATATATGTATAGCACAGCACGAGCATTATTTAGTTGAGCATGGTCCCACTGTAATTCTGCCGCCAACAGGGGTGTGTTGAAATCCCCAGGATAAGGGTGCATTTGTCTGTCTGGTTGGGGATAAATTTCAGTTGAATGGGAATAATTCAGTTTCCGACCATCTAGGCATTTCTACATGTCGCGACACTTCCATATTGGTTGTCTGCAGCTTCCAGTCACTGGTTTCCAGAGTTAAATCTGTCAAAATGCAGATTCTGTTTATTGGATCGCATTCCTGGATTGTGGGATTGGCAAGTCAGATCGTAGGCTTAACAATCACATCTCACAGCATGGGGCCCCGCTATCTGTCAAGTCAACTTTTCCCACTCTGCTGTTGCTGAGCATTATTAGTGTAAGCAGCATGTTAACTGTAATGCATGTTCCAATGTTTGAAAAACCCTGTGAGGTTGGTATTTGGATGTATAGTGATTTCTTGCTTGCACTGACCAGGTGAAAAGAACTTAATTTGTAAGTGAGAGAGTAAATGTAGTAATACATAAAAAATTTACACAAGGCATAGATATTAAGGAGATAACATATATTGAATTTAGCAAATACAGAACATATATAGAAGCTTTCGGCTACTGTATGTAGTCGAAAGCTTCTATATACCAGATCACCCTTTCGTGGCAACGGTCTTCCCCTCTGGCAGTGCCGTCTTTCAGCAGGATAATGTGCCATGCCAGATTGTTCAAGACTGGTTCGCAGAACATGAGGAAGACTTCCAGGTATTGCCCTGCCCTTCAAATTCCCTAGATATCAATCCCATTGAGTATCTGTAGTTTGTGTTGGAACAGCAACTTCAATCTGCGGTGTCTCAACCACGGACCTTACAGGAGTTAAAAGATCTGCTGGTTACGTGTTGGAACCAGATACCACAAGACATTTAGAAATCTTGTAGCATCCATGCCTCACCAGGTATAAGTTGTTTTGGCTCATCAGTGTATATTTGCCATGTTATAAGCTCACTCTCTCATCATGCTGTAAAATAACCACTTCCATAAATAATATGGTGTGTGTGTACAGGTTCCATCAATTTGATTAATGCTAGAATCCAAACAGTGGTGATGACGAGAATCACATGCACAGTCCAAAATTTAAACTTTGGAACATGTATAATGATTTCTTGCTTGCACTGACCAAGTGTAGATGACTCTCATCAACTGGTGCAATACCACCGCTTTGCTTATTGGAGGCTTGAAGTAGTGGAACCCATGTTTAGTCTCTAGAGCTAAGTTCCGGCCAACCCTTCCCTATCTCTTCCATCATCCAGTATGATTGATGACTTTTGAGGTTATGATGAACATCGTGGCGAGATCCATTATTCCTTACATTTCGAGGGTACAGCTCTAAAACGGTGTTCACAGGCCGGCCGCTAGTTAGTACACCGGACCGAACCTATTGGTAACTCTCTAGGAGGCTTCCGGATCAGCTAGTGTATAATCTTGCTACCTCTACTCTGCCAGATAGTGACCGAAGGGAGTCTGAGTAGTGTGTATGTGGAGAGCATTGTCGAGGCCATGTTATGTCAAGGATCTGGGTATATTCTTACCGTGTGTACGCCATATCCAAAAATTTCATTACTTCATACAGCATGTGCCACCCACTTTTTCTTACTATTGAATACACCATGAATTATCAAACTAATAGAGCAAGCTTATCTGATCTAAACCTCCCAAGCACTTCCTAATTCATTTCACAAATATACATGGTCTCAATTCTAATCTCAATGATATCCATTTCCACTTGCAGTCTGCCAAACCCCATGTACTTTTTCTGACAGAATCTAAGTTATCGGTTGATTCAGCTACTGCTCATCTCAGATGCCCAAATTATTCTCTGTATGATTCCTTTCGCCTCAAAGGTGGTACTTCTGTATATGTCCTTTCTGATATTCCCTGTCAGAGAATTGGCAATTTGGAATGTCCTCTCTGGCTTAAAATCTCTCTACCTCTGTGTCAAATTCATCTGTTGTCTCTACCGTTCTCCCAACTCCACTAATCACTTGGAGCTCTTTGACTTCCTCTCTTTGCAACTTGACTTTCTCCAGTCCAACTTTCCTAACAGTGAGGTAATTTTCCTTGGTGATTTTAATGTTCACAACTCCAGCTGCCTTCCGTTTTCTAGTCGCACCAACCCAGCAGGTCGAGATGCTGAGGCTTTTGCAATTACTAATGACCTTGCACAGATTGTTCATTTACCTACAAGAATACCGGACAATCCTAATCATACAGCCAATACGCTTGATCTTTTTCTCACAAACAACTTTTCTAAGTAGACGGTCGAAGTGAGAGGTCCTTTAGGCACTTCAGATCAGAACTTGGTGATTGTCTCTTCTCCAATGTAGCCTTTATCTCATGGCTATTCCCAACCTCGTGTTGTTTGGCATTACAAGAATGCAAAATGGGATGATCTGCGATATTTCTTTTCTTCTTTTCCTTGGCTGGATTACTGTTTCAAAACTTCTGATGTCAACGTTTGCTCAGATAGTGTCAGTGAAATTATTCTTGCACGAATGGAATCCTTTATCCCACACTCCACTTTAAAATCTCATCCTTTATCTAAACCTTGGTTTTCCAATAAATGTGCTCAAGGCTGTTCAAGAGAAGAATGCTGAACCTACACCAAAGCTCGCAACAATTGTAAAGCAGTTATTAATCAGGCTAAAAGTAGAAAACTTGCTTCCTGATCTAATAGTAGCCGAGCATTGTGGTCTCTTTCCAAAGCTATTGGCCGCATCTTTTGCCCATCTTTGCTCCCACCTCTGTCCAAACCAGATGGTTCTGTTGTCACTTCAGCCAAGGATAAAGCTGACCTGCTAGCATCCCATTTTTCTTCCAACTCATGTATTAATGATCTTGGTAAAACACGCCCCCACCATTCTCCATTCAATGCCTCCTGTGGTCTTCCATCAAAAGGATGTCAGAAGCATTTTGAAGAATCTTGATGCTAAGAAAGCTCCAGGTCCCAATGGTATTTCTCCACTTGTTCTCAAATCTTGTGCTCCTGAACTTACTCCTATTCTTTGCCACCTTTTTTTCACTTTCTTATTCCAAAGGTGTTTTTCCTTCTGCTTGGAAATTTGCTCATATCCAGCCAGTTCCTAAAAAGGGTGACAAATCCCTCCCATCCAATTATCGTCCCATTGCAATTACTTCTACTCTTTCTAAAGTAATGGAGAAATCAATTAACCGCCAACTCTCAAACTACCTAGAAATCTTCCATCTGTTCAACGATCACCAGTATGGATTCTGTCAGTGTCAATCCCCTGGTGATATTCTGGCTTATGTTACCCATTTATGGACTAATTCAATGGAAAGGTTCGGGGAAACACAAGTAGTTGCTCTTGACATCTCAAAGGCTTTCGATCGTGTTTGCCATAAAGGTCTTCTAAACAAGTTTCCATCTTATGGTTTGCCAACTGTTTTTAGTAATTAGTTATCCAGTTTTCTCTCTGATCGCTCACTGAGGATGACGGTAGATGGCTGTCTGTCTTCTAGCTTCTCCACTAATGCCGGTGTTCCCCAAGGTTCAGTTCTTTCCCCCACTCTTTTCCTCTTGTATATTAATGACCTTCTTCCATGACTGGAAATCCTATCCGTAGTTTTGCTGATGATAGCACATTGCATTCCACTTTCCATTTTGAGAAATCTTGTCCTGCTCAATCA
The DNA here is from genome assembly GCF_048544385.1 of Mastigoproctus giganteus. Classification (NCBI taxonomy): domain Eukaryota; kingdom Metazoa; phylum Arthropoda; class Arachnida; order Uropygi; family Thelyphonidae; genus Mastigoproctus; species Mastigoproctus giganteus. The sequence continues at coordinate 104,404,613 of NC_143579.1, forward strand.
ACATCAATTTCTCGAAAATCTGCTACCAATTCCTTAAATGCCAATCTTCAAGTAATTCTCCAGTCGGGCAAAGACAACTTAGTTGATTTCAACCCTTCTAAAACTCAGCCTTGTCTTATATCTTGCAAAAAGGATTCTTCTGCTCCTATGCTTATCTTTAGTGATACTCTGATTTCTAGGCAAAATGATATATCTCTTTTGGGGATTACCCTGACTTCTAATCTCTCTTGGCACAAGCACATTACAAATATTGTTTCCTCTGCATCTAAAAAACTTGGTTTTCTCTTTTGCTCTCGGCGTTACTTTTCTTCCAAACAGCTGCTCACTCTGTATAAATCGCAAATTCGCCCTGCAATGGAATATTGTTCCCACATCTGGGGTGGTGCCCCCAAAACCTCTCTCAGGCTTCTTGATTCCATTCAGAAGAGGGCAGTTAGGTTAATTAATGATTCATCTCTAACAGAGTCTCTGCACTCGCTGTCTCATAGGCGTACTGTTTCTGCTGCATGCCTCTTCTACAGATACTTCCATGGGCACTGTTCTTCTGAATTGGCTTCTATAATTCTCGCTCTCTCTTTGAAAACAGTCCGAACACGTGCTGCCACCAGCCAACATCCATTTACTGTCCAACTTCAAACTCACAGAACCAACTTTTCATCTTCCTCATTTATTCATTTAACTACCGTTTTCTGGAACAACCTTCCTTCATACGTATTTCCTGAAAATTACAGTCTACAGAAGTTCAAGTCCAATGTCCAATGTTTTTTTTTTTTTTTTTGGTTTTCAAAATGATGAACTTTCCCTTTGCAGAACACTAATGCTTTTTACCATTCCCTCACTGTCAATTCTAGTGGTAGTTTGCTTCATATAAAATATTTTCTAATGTTGCTAAGATTCTTTTATTTCTCTTTTAAATTGTTGTATTGGTAAATTAATAATAATAATAATAATAATAATTAAATAATGTATTATTGTACAGTATTAGTATTTTTCTTGCTGTTCTGATCACATGTTTAGAATGAGCTTTTTTTTTTTTTTTCTACTATACACATTAGAATAAATATTAAATTCTTAAGTACACTAAAACCTTTTTTTTTTTTTCCTTTCTAAAATGGGGGGGGGAGCATCCTATAAGGTAAAATAAGGTAAAACAGTAAATAAAGTTTTTAAATTTCAGCAAAAATTGCTCCAATGTGGATCTGGACACTGAAAGAAGCTGCACTTTCAAAATAAAGCTGGATTATCTAATGAGTTACATATTTATTTTAGAAGGTGCTCATGAGTAGCATAGTGGTTATAATCACAAGTTAGTTCTTATATGCATTTATCAGTGCAAGTGCTATTAAAGCCAAGATGTCCCTATTCCAGTTTGCCTGTGCTGCAAGAGCATTTTAAAGATAATCTTATGGTATAAAATACTATATATCTGGATCTGATTTAAAAAACTGAAAAGGTCATTTAGAGGTTTGTATCATTTGTGATTAGATGATGTGTTAATGTCAGTAGTTCCTCTAAGTTTGACAGGGATTGTAGAGTTTCTGCTTGAATATTGTGATGATAACCATATGTGACAAAGATATGTCTGGCTGTGAGCTGCACATACGTTGGGGAGGATCTTCTCCCACATTAACTGATAAAAACAAGGCAAAGTGTATGATCAGTGTGTTCTCGCTAATACAACCTCTTCCTGTCGATTTGTTTTGAAACTGGACTGTCGTGGTTGTGGTTTTTGTTTAATCTTGAAAAGTTTCTTGTATTATTATTTTATAATCTGTGTTTGGTATATAATTCTTCCTTGTATTTGAGGAGGTTGGGTGTTTGGCAGTTTTGTCTGCCAATCATTCCCTGGGATACCTGAATGTCCAGAAATCCAACATAACTTCTATAACTGGTTTTTGTTTTTGCAGTCCTGTAAATGGGAAAGAATTTGTTTCGGTATTGGATGTCCAATAGAACAGCTGATCTTTATGGCAGATAATGCACTCAGAGAGTTTGTGTATATTAAGGTCTGTGAGATGGACAAGTTGTCAACAAGTTCAAATGCTAGTTTGATGGCATATAGTTCAATGGTGTAAATACTACATTCAACTGGAAGGGACAGTGATGTGTGAGACACTGCTCGCACAGCAGCATCTCTTTTAGAGCCACAAGTACAAATTTGGTAATATTGGGAATTACCTATGAAATGAGCTGCATGTTGCAAGTAGTAGCTATTGAATTTTTTCTCAATATTCAAAGTCTTTGCAACACGGGAAGATGGCTGTGAACTACAGTGGATCGAGTTGTTCTGCTTCCTGGTAGATACTGTTAAGATGGACATTCCAACTATTCATTAGATCTCAAAGTTTGATTCCAGGGGGTTTATTTTCACTAGGTTTCGTCTCGTAAAAATGCGTCAGTGATGGTCAAAGAGGAATTTCAGAACTGGGTGGGAGCAGACTGGATTTTTGCCACATAGTTTAGCAGTGCCCTTTTCTTCCTGAGGTAGAGTGGAGGTTCATTTGCTTCTGTACATAAGCTCTGAACTGGAGATGTTCAGAAAGTTCCCAAGGCACTTTGTTGGATGATATTCAATATTCTGACAATGTTTTTCTAGTGGAATCATAAATAGGAACTCCATAGTCTAAACAGGACCTGATTAGTGTATGATATATATGTAACAAGGTGCAATGATCAGCGCCTCTATGTTGTTGTTGTGGAAATATTTTTAAGGATGTTTTTTTTTTTTTTTTTTTTTTTTAGATATTGGGTATGCAAATGTGCTATATGTACAGCAAAAGCAGTTTATTGACTTTGGGCCAAAAATGAAATAGAGTTAGTAACTGGAATCAGGTGAGCTTTCAATCATAGTTCAGGTTCTGGGTGCATGCCATGCATTTTCCATAAATGGATAACTGTAGATTTCTGTTAGAGAGAGAGATAATAGCCATTTTACCCTATCCATAAACTTTTGTTTATTGTGGTTTGAAGTTGTCTCTCAATGGAGTGCATATTCTGCAAATGACATGAGATTGTAAGATCATCTGCTGTTTTGTTTGTTTGTTTGGGGATTTATTAGGTGCATCAGCATCTGTGGTCATAGTGCACCAAGATCATCTACATAAAGGTTTCCACAGTATGTGGAATATTTTGCCATATTATTTACACAAATATCAAGCAGTATAGACTCCCATGGAACATCTTCCTCTTGAGCATATGAACAAGATAATATATTTGGAAATTCTACAAAGTAAAAATCTTTGTATAAGGAAAGGTAATTCTCCCTGTAGTCCTAAAGAATGAAGGTTTTGAGGAGCATTTGACACCACTATCTCCAAGTGGTGTCAAATGCTTTTTTTTATGGGGGTAACAAAACCTTTTCCCCCTGAACTTCTGTGTACTCTTTGAATGTAATGTTTTATTGACTGTATTGCTTGTTTTTCATGTTTTACAGACAGTGGTGCGTTACTTTCATGGGGCCCATGGCAAAGTGGAATTCGAGAGACCAATCTATGCCTTCATGGGGCCCATGGAAAAATGGAATTTGAGGGCCCCATCTAAAGAAAAAACTAATAAAGAACATTTTCAATTTAATTTTATTGTGACAACAAAACAAACAAATTATATGACATAAGAACTAAATATAAAATTTCATCAAAATCGGTAAAACCATTTTTGAAAGAAAAAAAAAAAAATTCATATTAATCTTCAAGTAAAGTTTATTGACCTTGGCAGGCAGAAAGTTCAGATACTTTACTTCAGAAAGAAAAAAAGGCAGGCCTGCTAAACTGATCGCTGTGTGTGACAATGATCCTGACCTGTTTTTTTCCCAATTGTTGACTATGGATGAATCACGGATACGTCACTTTGACCAAGAAACAAAACAGGTTTCAAAAAAATGGAAACATCCATCATCACTAATTCTCAAAAAAGACAGAATGCAACCATCTGCAGGGAAGGTGTTTCTGTCAGTTTTCTGGGATTGGATTATTATTATTATTAGCCATATTGTGCAAGGAAGCCTGAGGCTTATGCTACACTAGTCAAAAAAAATTTCTGAATTACTCTGTGTGTGAGAGAGAGAGAGTCAGAAGATAAAGGATATCACCAAGAAAAAGATGAATGAGTATGGGCTTGGCACATCCAGCTCAGGACTCTGGGTGTGCCAAGCCCATACTCACCAGATGTGAGCCCCTGGGGTTAATAATTTGGCTGGATTTGAACTGAGATCAACCTCTTTCTCAGGCAAGTGCCTTAAACCACTGGGCCACTCAATGGGCATTATTCTCACAGATTAACTGGAGAAGGGTAACCAATAATTACCACAGCAATTTAAGAAAATCAATGCAGAATTCTCAGCAAAGGTGTGCAGTTGCTTCACAACAGCCTGCCAGCCAATACTATGTCACAACCAATGATCTTGCCCATAAGTTAGGACTTTGTATCTTGACACACCCACATTATTCCCCCTGACTCGGCATCTTTTGACTTCATCCTCTTTTTGCAGGCTGAAATAATTTTTGTGTGGAAAGCATTTTTTTGGCAATGCAGAGGTAATTTCTGTAATTTCTACAAAAATGGCATAAGGAAATGTGTTGCTCTGGTGGTGACTACATAAAGAAGGAGTAACATATGTTTCAAACCTCAACTTCCTGGGCCACGTTAAATATGGCCAGGTAAAAAAACTTTTTGATAACCTCTTGTACATCAAGACTTACCTTAACTAAATGTTCTTTTCTGAAGAAAACATTATGGCTGTTTGCCTATGGGGTATTTTGTTTCTAGTAACCACATAAGTCACTTATGAACCATTTTTCCAATAGGCTGGTATTTATGTAGGATCAAATGGTCTTTTCCAGGTTTGGGGAAGGCTAAGACAAAACAATAGCTCCAGGATTGTGGATATGAATTTTCCAGTAAAATTCTGTTAAAAAAGATCATTCTAAGGCTATTTCAGATAAATGTTTTAACATAATGTTGTACAAGGTGTGTATCAATAAAGTTCCCAGCCTGGTGAATAAAAAGAACATGAAGTGAAGGAATTCAAAAATAGTTTTATATTTTTATTCAAAGTAATCACCACTTGATTGAATGCACTTATTACACCATTCTAAAGGCTTCAGAGTCAGCAACATTTTTCTTTGTGTCCTCAACATCCTGAAATCTCTTTCCTTTGAGGGCAATTTCCACCTTGGAGGAGGAAAAAATCGTTTGATGCTAGATTGGAAGAGTAGGGTGGATGGTTGATCTGTACAATGCCATGTTTCATCAGAAATGTCTCACAGATAGTGCAGAATTGGTGGGGCATTGTCATGCTAAAAGAACCAGCTACCTTTCTCTTGAAATTGCAGCCTCACTTGATCAGTACTGTCTTGTTCCTGGATGTCTATAAACTAAACTTTTTGGGCCTTGGTGATGATTTTCACTACAGGCTCTGATGCTTTGTTTCGGGTCACTGAAACACCCAAAGCTCATCTCTAGTGACAATACAGTAGAGGAAATTACGATTGTCTCAGTGAGTCTGGATGAAGTTTTTGTATGATGACACTTTTCACTGCTTCTGCTCATCCGTGAGGCTGTGTGGTACAAATTTTGCATGGTCCTTACTTTTCCTTACAACTTCATGCAAAATTTGATGAATTGTTCCTGATTCATATCCAACTCATCGGCCATAGTTTTCTGAAGGTCAAATGATGATCGTTTGCTACAATTTTCCTAACTTTTGCAACTCTGTTCTCATTTTGAGAGGCTGGCAGATACCCACTTCTTACGTAATCGCAAACATCCTCATGTCCATTTTTGAACTGCTTTCACCATTCAAACACACTGGTATGATTTAACATTATCACCATAAATAGTTTTTAAATTTCATGTGTTTCTGTTGCAGATTTTCTATTCATCACAGATTTTTCCAGTTTAAAGCAAAATTTGATATTTGTTGCTCCATTGCAAAAATGTGACACGAAGCATTAATGCAATTATGAAATTGGTACAGATATTGTCAGCCTACTGCACAATATCTGTACAACCATCTGTTGGAGGAAGTTTGAACTAAAACACACCACTTCTGTTTATTTTCAAATTCAACGAACATGACCAGCAACAGCACCAGTCTGGGAACTTTTTTATTGCCACACCTCATATATTTCATCTGGTCTTGCAGCACTGTTGGATGTACTGCTTAAAGCTTCCTTGAGTTCAGTTATTCTGAAGGGCTGATTATAATAACATCAGAAGTTGTTAAAATTTAATTTATTTCATTGGGCTGATGTTTTAACATGCTGAAAAGACATCATAAGCTGCTAAAGCTGACACATTACAAAAGGTTTTGGCAAGGGCATTTGTTATTTCCTGAGGTAATGATATGTCCTCTCTATTTCTAATGAAGATGAGGGAGGAAGCTGGTGGTATCTGCCAATCAGTTGTTTGATTTTTCTCCAAATTAATCTGGTATCTGTATCTTTAGTAATTGTAAAAGCAAAGTGCATCCAGATTCTCTTTTTTTTCTTCTCCCCCTCTCTTCTGTTCGTCTTATTTGTCTTGCTTTGGCCTTTTGTAATTAAGATTTACTGTTGTAGGGTGCTTACAAAAGAAGTTTCATTCTTTATTCCTTTGTTATTTAGCCCTACTGCATGCATCATTCATCAATTGTTGGCAGGTTTGCATTTTTCATTATATATCGAGTCTGGATTATCAGATTGTTAAGAGAGATGCTTGCAAAGAGCAAAGAAGTGTTTTCCAATCTGCTTTCGAGAATTTCCATGTTATTCAGTTTTCACTATGTAATGATATTGATGTTTGTAATTTACAGATTATGGGGAAATAACTGGTGAGTGGGTTAGCACATTCCACTCTATGCAGTAAAATTGAGTGGGGAAAATATATAGAAAATTGATAGCTGAGGTTGATCCTGTTGGAAAATCCGTGTGTGTATGCATGTATATGATCTAGTGTTAAGTACAGTTAGGTTTTGATGATTGAGAAAGGCTTTTATGATCAGTCTATATGCACAGACCCCGATAATGGATGGCACCTATTAAAACCAACCAATGAACAGAAAGGAGTAGGTATGCATGCTGCAAGCTACTTCTAGGTTTTTAAGTACATGGATAATTTGGCAAGAGAGAGAGATACAGAAACAACAGTTAAAGAAAATTTGAGCATAATATTGGAAAGCAACTGCTTTGATTAAGGTTTGAAGAGAGTAAGTCTGGATGGCATTATTGAGTCTATTAAAACTAACATACTTCTGTGAGGTGGAGGAAGTTAAATTTCTGTGGTTTTGATACAATGTATAATTTTTAATCTTGGAGTAACCTGTGGGTAAAAATTAATCTTTTACAAGTAAAAGGATACTTGGTCATATTTGAAGATTATATCATAGAGATCGTCGACACTGTGACATAAATCTCTGCATCCTGCAGAGGTTTATGCCTCTGCATCGTTCTCTTTGAAGGATGTGCTGCATTATTTGTTTTTCTGGAGGAAGGTGAATCTGTCTGTTTTCCAAGAGCTGTTTGCTTATGCCAATCACTTTTACTTTTTTCGGAAAAAAAAAGGGCAGCCACAATCCTAACCTTTTTCTATGTTTGATACAAGACAGCATCCAGCTTCCATATTATCTTCTGCATGTAGATCAAGTACTCTTTCATCTTAGTCAATCATATTAGTATCCGTACTGTTTTGATTTGCTTGTATTGATTCAACAGCATCTAGGCTTTGTGATTTCTTTGCTATTTGATCATGTGAAGTTATTTTTTGGTCTGTTGGACATAGTCTTGAAGATGGTGGTTTAAGAAACACCACCATGCATATGTACACCCTGGCATGAATAATTAATTTTGCATGTTTTCTTGCTTCTTGATAGGATACGTTAATCTTGATCTTATATTTTTGATTTTTTTTCCTAGTGTACAAAGATCACCTACTTTTGAGAAAACAGGATGCTCACTCTTGCAATTAGAACATCGTGAAGATGTGTCAGTACATTTAGTTTGTGCTTTTTTTTTTTTTTTTTTTTTTTAAGATCCACAGCTTGTATGGTAAGTAACACCAAGGCAAATTGTCTGGGAGTGTCCAAACTTGGAGAGTAGGAGTGTGTTGTGTTGTAGACTAAATTACTCTAATGAGCATAACAAACAACTATGCAGAAAAATAGAATGGGCCAATAAATCAATGTCTTATATAGAATATTTTAACTTTTCAGATATTGACTGGAACTTATGGGGTGTCATTCACACACTAGTAAGACTTCTGTGGATTTGTTGGATCACTGTTTTCTAGAACAGCATGATCAAGATGGAACAAGAGGAAGCAATACTAATGATATGATTATCAGGAGCGATTTTTTTATTCATTAAGAATCTGCAGGGAAAATACCCACTGGGTGGCAGTGATCACAGTGTACTGATGTGGGATTTAATTAAAGACATAACTAATGTTTTCGTAAGGGTGACTACAGTGGTCTCAGATAGTTTTAAATTCTATGCAGTGGGAGCAACTAATGATGTCCCCAACAGCAAATTCTAAGAATGGAAAGCATTTGGGGAAGTGATTACAGAAGTTACTAGGTTTTTCGTACCAAGTAAGAAATAACATTCAAGGCAACTAAAGGATGTTTGATAAACTGATCAGGCTTGTAGCAGAGAAAAGAACTGCATGAGATGCATATAAATTATCAGGTGATACAGAAGCCTATGGTAGATGTAAACTAGTCTTTAATCAAGTCACAAAGGAAGTTAGGCAAGCTAAGATAGATTACGAGAAGTCTCTGGCAAAGAATGAAAAGAACAGCAGCAAAGACTTCTATGCTTATATCACCAATAGAAGGAAGAGGCTAAATCACATTGGGTTACTTGAGGTCAATGGTTTAACTGTTGATGACCCTGCACAGGTTTGCTGACAAACTATATAGGTATTTTGCATCTACATTCACACATGAGGAATTCTTTAGGGAAAGGGATGCCAGAAGTTTATCAAACTCTGATAGGGAGCTAAATGTTGTAATAACTGGGAGGAAAGTGGAAGAGAAATTGTCAGAGTTAAACACAAAAAAGGCACCTTGGGTGAATGGGATCTATCCAATTATATTAAGGGAGGCAGCAAAGGAGGTAAAGAAATCCTTAGCCATAATTATGAGTGCGTCTTTGGATTCAAGGGAGGTCCCTGTGGACTGGAGATGTACGAATGTATTCCCAATTCACAATGGTTGGTCAAAGGGTGACATGAGTAATTATATGACCAGTTAACTTCTGTTCCAGGGAAAATAATGGTGTCACTGGCTAAAGAAGTGATGCAGGACCATCTAGATGGGAATGCAGTTATACTTCAGTCACATCACAGGTTCATTAAGGGAAGGTCTTGTCTGACCAATTTGAATGGGGACTATGATGCATTAGCATGGGAAGTGGATGCAAAAAAAAAATAATTTTGACATCATATACGTGGACTCCAGGAAAGTTTTTGACACTGTTGCTCATAAAAGACTGCTGTACAAATTGGAGCAGTGTACCATTAAGGGCAAGTTACTGCTATGGATAAAGGGATGGTTGTGTTGGAGACAACATAGTGATTATTAATGGACACTGCTTTCTGTGGTCTAATGTTATTAATGGAGTCCCTCAGGATTCAGTACTGGGACCTTTGTTGGTTTTTATATTTATTAATGATACTGATGAAGGTATAGCAGGCTTAATGTGTAAATTTGAAGATGGTAAAAGAGCTGACACGGTGGTTAATGACAGTAATAAAGGTATGCTACTGCAATAAGATCTAAAAAAATTAGGTAGATGTGCTGAGAAATGCAAGGTACTGCCATATGGGTAACAGTATTTAATATTAGGCATTGCACACAGGAGCATGACCTCTTTTATACTGTAGTAAGCATTATAATATGGGCATCTGCATGTCTTTTTAAACCTGCTTTATAGCTGGGGGGGAGGGCATTGAATAAATTCTTTTCCTAACTGCAATGCATTTTACCTATGTAAAATGCATTGCAGTTAGGTTGACATTTTATTAGGTAAATAATATTGTTCATATTGCTGATATGATATTTTTGTGTGTCTTTGTATGAATTAAATAATGAGCCAAGTTTATTATAAGTTGAGAATGTGAGGGTGGTGTCGGTACCTTTGAATATGTGGCGGAACTGATTGTAAAAACTACTATGGTATGGTAGGAATGACACCAAACTAGGAACAACGATTTTTAGAAAAAATACCCATACTGGCAAGTACCTACATTTTGATTCGCACCACCCCCTTAACATAAAAAAAGCCGCTCTTTATAATCAGATTTACAACGCTATAAAATACAATTCTACACAAAACAATCTCAATCATGAGCTTCAATATCTTACAACAAAATTCATATCTAGAAGGTACCCTACTCAATTAATTCAACAAACCATTTTCACCGTCCAAAATAATATTAACAATCCACCCAAACACACCTCTAATAATAATCTACGTATTATCCTACCATACCATAGTAGTTTTTACAATCAGTTCCGCCGACATCACCCTCACATTCTCAACTTATAATAAACTTGGCTCATTCATACAAAGACACACGAAAATATCATATCAGCAATATGAACAATATTATTTACCTAATAAAATGTCAACCTAACTGCAATGCATTTTACATAGGTAGCACAACTTCAAAATATGGTTCTATTAAAACATCAAACACACGTGTGTACTACCACTACAATAGTTTTAAGACAGGCCAAACCAACACAGAACTAGCATCACATGTTCAATCTCACAATCACACCCCTTAGTAGACTCAGCCATTCCCATTATCAAATTAAAATCCAGTTTTAAAATCTTCCAATATGAAGCCCTAGTCATAGAATGGTTCCATCGCCATTCCAATCTCCAAGTATTAAATACCAAACTACCTTACAACATTCCACCGGCTTGGAATCTCATGCACCTGAGATTTCCACATGTAACCAGGAGCATCATGGGAACTTAGCTTTCTTAAATACACGCATTCACTCTCAATCCATCATTGCCAACTGAAGACGTGGATAACGAAAGCCACTTGTTATGGCTATTGGCCTCCAGTATTAACCATTTATTTTCAACTTTAATATTTATTTATTTATTTCGTATGATGTGATCAATACACGAAGGAACCAGTTTTTTTCTTACTTCCTTCGCGTATCGTGGCCGGGATATCCAACCAACCGGTTGGTTCGGCACCATCGTGATATCCAGCCCGAGGCGGGAATCGAACCCGCGACCTTTGGGTTGCCAGGCAGGCACTTTACCTACCCGGCTAGCCCGATCGGCAACTTTAATATTGACAACCAAGGACGAAGACATGCACTTCTACTTCCTTGCGCATATTTTAACTTCTGTTTTTAAACCCCAACTTACTCCTAATTTAAATCATCCGCTCTTTTCAAACATCAATTGCAGATTATAAAAAAGGTGAGTACCATAATAAATTAAGCTATGCTATCATATTAAGTTAATAATAATTCCTTACTAGTAATAACAAGTTTAGTTCGTATGTTTATATATTAGTACAGCATGTTGCATTCCCATGGTTGAGAATTATTGACTTAGAACATTGGTCACGATACACTAGAATTGCTGACCAAAGAGATAATTATAAACATTACTTAATTATAAACATGACATTTTATCTCAATATATTTCCAAACTAGTCAGATAATGGCAAGGGTGGTAAATATTTTTCTTACCTGATAGTCTTTGAACCAAAAAAAAATTACATTCACTAAATTAAGAAATATTAATAACTGATCACTCTGTACTTACAGCAGTAAATTCTGATTCACACTGAGATGACTTCAATAAATCATCTTCTGGCTGCTGCACTCGCTCATGTTGTTTGATGTGCTATTAAATATAAACACCCAATTTAAAAAAAAGTATGAAATATTTTTCAGAAACTACAGACTCTCTATAAAAGTGTTGCTAAATAATTTTTTTTTAAATTCTACACTTGATGGGAGACACTAAGAAATCTTTGTAATCAATATATAGTCTACAGTAGTCCACAGACTATTCTACCATTATTAGAGGTGCTTTTATAATTTATATTAACAGGAAAAAAAATAGAAGAAAACTGAACTGAATTGAAAAGTGAACAGAGAAATTTAAGGTATGAACTACAAATATAAATCTAAATATAACAGGCAAGTCTAATATGAAATTATGATCTATGATCTATGAAATTAAGATCTCCAGTTAAAAAATCAACAACATCACAGATAAGGACATGGGCTACACAGCATAATCACTCTGACATTAAAAGGTGCTTTTGCAAATGTTTAAAATTATATTTATCAAGGAAATGAAACTGGAAATTTGATTACAAAAGCATAAATTAATAGTTTAATAAGTTATATATTTGATGTGGAGAACTTCAAATTAAGAGGTTAATATTAAATTGCAGCCTTTGTAATTTAATATTCCATTCATTTACTATTAAAAAAGGTTTTAGATCAAACAGTTCTGTGCACTTCACTCATTTCACCATGCTGAAAGATTCAAAACTGGGCAGCGTCAGCAATGCCCTCAAAGAACATTCCCTAATATTGACTTATACACAGGTAAATACAATTTCTGACTTTGTGAGGCCCAAAATTAAGGACTGACTTATACATGAGTATCTATGGTATTATTATTATTTTATTCATTTTTATTTTTTCAGAAAAATTTTCAAAATGTGTCATATTTTCGATTTTCATTTAGTGGTGTGCATTATAAACAAAGAACAGTCACTGAGTTTGTGATGTAGTGATAGATACGGACATGTGGATATGAGTAAAGAAATAAAAAAAAATGTATATACAGTCAAACTTGGTTATAACGAGCACGGAAATAATGAGATCATGGCAGTAATGAGCAAAAAGCCATAACAATTTTAATTTACGTGTATTCCCATACAATTGCTCACTGTTATAACGAGCATACTACATGGATATACTGAACAAATTTTGGTAACTATGCAAACATTCTTGACTGCTCAGGTAATCAAAAAACCCAATTCTTGGAATAGACAAAAATGAAAAGGGGCGACTTAGCTTTTATGACCACCCACATCGCATCAGATTAGCAGCCAGTTTATGACCTTGTCCTTCCAGGAATGGGGGCTATACAATAGTGCATTGGTGTTCTGCTTGTTGCATTACCCCATTTACAGATTCTCTTGTAGTCACTGATCTATGAAATGACTCCCCCCCCCCATAAATTTATTTCAGGACTTCTAAGGATTTTGGAAACGGGAACGCTGTATGCATTTTGTGCTTCTGAGAACTTTGTATGTAGATCCCTTTATCATTTTAAAGTAATATCAGTTAGAAACAAATCATTCCTTCAGAAACATGTCTACTAACAAAAGAAAGTGTCTCTTGATTCGTGAAAAAGTTGAAATTATTCGTGAGTTAAACATGGCGCATAAAATGTTGAAGTGTATAAAAAGTTTTCTTTGTGATTTCAAGTGTATCGACACTGGAAAAGAACATAACCGAAAAAAAAAAAAATTTAGAAAGTGTGAGGTTACAAACGTTGATAAAGCATTGCTTCAATGGTTCACCGCACAAAGAAGTGCTGGATTTTCAATAGACAGTCCAATCTTAGCATTAGCATTAGTAGAGGCATATGATACAAGAAAGCAAGTTTATATAGCATCAGCAAAAAAAACAAACCCCTTCTTATTTCACCCATCCATTCACTCCAAACGTTTGTCTAGTTTTGCCTTGAACTTATTTAAGTTGCTGACCTCCACTACAACAGATGGAAGTTTGTTCCAATTATCAACCACCTGCTGGCTAAAGGCAAATTTCCACACATCTATTCTACAATTGTCTTTCCTCAATTTTAATTCATGCACCCTCAGGTGAGTAATTTGAGCAAGAGGAAGAATCCCATTAACATTGAGCTTGCTCAATCCATTCAAGGCCTTATAAACTTCAATTAGATCACCTCACAGGTGCCTAGTCTCCAGAAGCTGCAATTTGCAGACCTTAAGCCTTTCTTGAGTCTAACACCAACCCTTTGTTCCACTCACCAATCTCGTTGGCCTTCTCTATACTCGATCCAGCAAGGCGATATTTTTCCTAAAATGATGCCTCCAGACCTGCATAGCAGCCAGTACTCAAGGTGTGGCCAGACCATTGCCTTATACAGTGGAACCTCTATATTTGTCATCAATCCGTTCCTGAGGGATGGACGAATACTGAATCGGATGAATATAGAATAAATTTTTTCCATAGGAATTAATTAAAATTGGAATAATCCGTTCCCAGCCCCGAATCTGATACATAAATAAAATTTTAACCAGAGCTTTACCTTTACTGAGGAGCGATGATGGCAGAAGCTGAAGAGAAGGAAAGGAATTATTGTTTAGAAGGGGAGTCATCTTCCATTAAAACATCATGTAACTCCAATTCTAGTGATCAATGTCTTTTTTGTCCCTTTCCCGACGATTCACTAGCACTCGATTTAGCAAAGAACTTGTCCAATGTTGTCTGTTTCTGTCTGTTTTTTAAAATTAGTAGCCAATCACATTATCATTGAATGAATTTATATTTTGATTAACTACGGCAATATTCGGGTGCCACTTCTCGACCATATTCTGTGTTTTGGCCCAATTAGACAGCATTTCCTTAATGTCAGCAGTTGGGATGCTGCCTTTACTTGACCCTTCCTTTGATGAAATTTCCTCCACTGCTTCAGCTTCCTGTTCTTTATGAAGGTCCAACAGTTCTTCTGTGGTGAGCTCCCTTCCATGGTCCTCCACCAATTCCACTACATCCTGAATATCAACTCCAATCCCATGGACCTGCCCAGAGACACAATTTCACCAACAACAGGCTCTGACCCAAACACAGGCTCTGAACCTTCAAAGTCTCTTTCTGACACACACTCTGGCCACAATTTCCTCCAGGCCGAGTTCATTGTCCTGAAATACACTTCCCCCCCCCCATGTCTTATCAATTATCCTCAAACAATGGAGGATATTGAAGTGATTTTTCCAAAATTCTCTCAATGTAAGTTCTGTCTCCGACATCACTTCAAAACACCTTTGAAACAGGGCTTTTGTATAAAGTTTTTAAAAACAAGCAATGACCTGCTGATCCATGGGTTGGATTAGAGGAGTTGTGTTTGGTGGTAGATATTTAATGCGAATAAAGCCGTATTCCCCTGCCAAATCATCTTCCAAGCCAAGGGAATGAGCAGGAGCATTGTCCAAATCAAGAAGGCCTTTACAGGTAAATTATAACTTTCTAGATAAGCTTTCACACTTGGGGCAAACACTTCGTGAATCCACTCCAGGAAAAATTGTCTTGTTACCTAAGCCTTACTGTTAGCCCTCCACATCACATTTAGTTTACTTTTTATGATATTGTTCTTCTTAAAAACTCTCGGATTTTCTGAATGATAAATGAGCAATGGTTTAATTTTGCAGTCCCCACTAGCGTTACCACTCAGCAAGAGTGTTAATCTGTCTTTCATTGGTTTGTGTCCGAGCAATGCTTTTTCCTCTTTTGCGATGTAGGTTCTTTTAGGCATTTTTTTTCCAGAATAGGCCTGTCTCATCAGAATTAAAAACTTGTTGGGGGATAAATCCCTCAGTGTCTACATACTTTTTAGCATCTTCTGCATTCGAGCTTGAAGCCTCTCCAGGCCTAACTACACTATGAATGCCTGTTCGGCTTTTAAATTTTTCGAATCAGTCCCTACTTGGCATGAAATGACCACTGGTTCCTGGGTTCTTTTGCTGCAAGTCATCATATAACTGCCTTGCTTTTTCACAGATGATAGATTCTGAAATACTATCACCAGCCATTTGCTTTTCAGTAATCCACACTAATAAAAGATTTTCCATGTCTTCATACGTTTGTGATCTTTTAGCAGCAAGAATTTTTACACATTTTGCCACATCAGCCGCTTTAATTGCTTCTTTATTTTTAATTATGCTGCTTACTGTAGTTCATGGTATGTTAAATTTTAACGCTAAGTTAGAAACATGTGTTCCACTTTCAAACTTAGCCATGATTTCTTTTTTCAACTCAATTGTGGTTCTCACAGCATTCCTTTTTGGTTGTTTTTCTTCACTACACTTTTTTGGGGCCATGGTCACTTCTTTTTATAAAGAAATTGCAAAAAATTTCAAAGAGAAAATAGGCGATGCGCACTGAACAATCGCACAGGGCAGACTACTGGGCTATCGCACAGAGCTGGCTGACTGTGTGTGCGATTGTGCGAGGCTAGCTGGCTGCATGGGCGATTGCATGAGGCTAGGATGACCATGTGGTGGGTGACTTTTTGTGATGAATATTGGATTTGGCGAATATAGGTTCTGACGAATACAGAGGTTCCACTGTACAAGGGGACAATCAACCCTTATCCCTGCTAGCAAAATTCCTGTACATCATTGACAAAACACCATGAGCTACTTTTGCAGATTGTCTGCACTGCTCAGAAAACTTCATATCTGACTGCACAATTACCACAGGTCCTTTTCATTTTCCACTACCCTGAATACAACCCAGTTGATATGTTAATCTGGGGCTATTGCTACCCATATGCAGTACTTTACAATTGTCAATGTTAAACTTCAGTTGCCACTTCTCAGCCCATCTTCCCAACTTTTCCAGATCCTGCTGCAGTAGCATACTATCATTAACAACTCTGCCAACCTTCATATTGTCTGCAAACTTAAACACTAACTGTTATATATACCTTTATCAATATCACTGATAAATACCAAAAACTACAATGAGCCCAACACTGAATCCTAGAGGACTCCACTAATAACATTCTGAATTCAGGCATCTTGAAGGCTCAAGTGGAAAAATTTGCTAAACAATTTTGTGTGAAGCAACGGTTGACTGGATCGATTTAACACTGTTTATGCAAAAATTAGTGAAGAATCTCAATCTGCAGATCCAATAATGGCAAATGAATGGATTGACTGTGTTTGAGCAGTATCAGGAAACATTTCAATGATGAAGATATCTACAATGCCGACAAAACAGGACTTTTTTTTATAATTTGACACTTGACAATACATTTACATTCAAAGGGGGAAAATGTGTTGGTGGAAAATAATCAACGGCTCACTTGATGGTGCTCGTATGCACAAACATGATAGGAACTGTTAAAAAAAACCTGTTTGTTATAGGAAAATCATAAAACCTTGGTGTTTCAAAGATGTAAGGTGAATTTTAATTTTTGGATGTCTTCTTATGTCCAAATTGCCTTTTAGAAGCATTTGTTTGGTTTTTTTAGGCAATATTTTGAGCATGTGCATTTGTGCCCACTCCTGCGGCTGCAAGAGGGTGGCATTTGATCTTTGCTCTACAACCACTCGCGTGTTACCTTTTACAAGGAAAATCATGTCATCTGCAAAGGTAAGGCTTTTCACAGGGGCCCAAATTCAAGGTCAAAAATTCATCCAGAACAATGTTCCAGAAGAAAGGGCCATGGATTGAACCCTGAGGGCAGCCTTTATTCACAAGATGTGTCAATTCCTCGAACCTTGTGTGCACGAGACATGTCTGTCTGTAAGGTAGCTGTTTACTACCTTATATAGGTTTTGTGGGTCATTTGCCTTGCAGAGTCTCCTAAGGACACTAGGCCACCAGAGGGAGTCAAATGCTCCAGCAAAGTCAATAGAGATTGCCAGCATATATTTCTCCTCTGAGTTTTTACCTGTTGTCAGTAGATGGTGCATGGCATCCTCTGTAGAGCTGCCCTGCTTAAAACCTACTGATTGTTGGAATGTAAACCTGCTTCTGCGTAGTATTGAGCTAATCTGCTGACGAGGCCAGTGGGAGTCAGACGTGTTCAAAGCTGCTAAGTGGATTTTCTTATTTATTGATTTGAAATTGTTTTTCTAAAACTTTTGATTTAAATTTAGTAGTATAGCATTATTTTGTGATTTTCTGATTAATCTGGTGTATTTATTCTTTACTTGGCCTTGTAATTGCATAAAAGTATCGGTAAGGGTATCAAATCCACTTGTTACAAGTTGTAGCTCTGCTGAACGAGAAGTTTTTTAGTGATATTTAGCCGCTTTATTGCCCAATTGTTACATCAAATTATTTTCTATAAGTAGCTTAGAGCCCTAGTCAGGATCCTTACTTTATTCTGATTGAGACAGCGATATTTGAAAGTTAATTAATACTTAAGTGTCCGTAGATTTACCGTTCGTAACTTGCCGCCATTGTTATACGACACAACGTTATATCCCGAACTAGATAGTGTAAGCTTAGTACAGTACAGTATATAATATAATCAATGAATCAGTAAAATCTATTAATTTTGTCGAACTTCGTTGTCAATTAATTGTACTTTTAACTAAATATATATAACGACTTAGAATACAAAAGTCACACAATTAATTAATACATAACTTGATACGGAAGTTATATAAACGGAACTCGTAGATAATACTCGATACTGAAAAACATATATAGCGTGTAACTGTATTGGGATACAAGTTTAGGGTTATAATTTTGTACTGAAATTGAAATTTTATTGAATTAAATTGAAATCATGACTCAGACCAGAGCAGCAAAGCAAAAGGCTCAAGCTAATGGGAGTGCTGTGGCTCAGGAGAGAACTGAGGGAGGCAGTTGCCCTCCGAATCACAGCCTTTTAAAATGCACTGCTTGCATGATGTTTGTGGAGCAATCGGGTACGGGACATGATACTGCCATGGGGGATGTCTTTGTGTGTGCGCGCGCGATGCAAGGAACACAACAAAATCAGGCGACAACTTAGCGTTCTTATGGGCCTATATGAGAGCTTGAAGGACAGGGTGGATGCCCTCGAAGGATCTAAATTGAGGGCCCATCAAGCTCTCAGCTGCCAACATCAACACCAGAGCTTGCACGTGTTGAAGTTGGCAGCAACACAGCGGCAACCCCCAAGGCAGAATGCACTGGTCCCACAGGAACTAGTAGTTGTTGGTGACTCTATTGTCAGGGAAACAGGAAACATATTATGCAAAAAGGATAGGTGGAACAGGACCAGGGTATGTCTGCCAGGGGCAAAGGTTGATGACGTTGTGGAGCAGATATCATCTTTTAAGGGCACAAAGGGTGATATTGTTGTACACATTGGCACTAATGATATTAAGAGTAGGAGACTGGCAGAATTACTTAACGTACAGGTCACTGTTGAAAAAAAAGCCGTGAATTAGGGTTGAATTTGAAAGTGTCTGCAATTCTGGCCAGATACAATAGGAGGGAGTATATGATGAGAGCCTTGTCGATCAATTCAGCCCTGGAAAGATTGTGCACGGCTCAAGGGGTAGGAGGGGATAGACTTAAATAGAAAGGGTGCAAGAATATTTGCTGATGCTATCGAGGCAGTGTTAGGAGGGTCGGAAAACTGCTAGCTTGGGGGAATACAAGGACTAATAGATTAACAGTAGGCACTAGCAGAAGTGAAAGTGATTCTTGCACTGCTTCTATTGGAATGAGCAGAAGCCTGGAAAACAAGATGAGGGGATATTTCAGAGACTGCTGGGAGTCATTGCGGTACAAGTAAACACATGGGTTGTGTTAGGGTAGCTAAGAATAGGAACAGGTGCATGTATACTTGCGTGTACACCAATGCTAGGAGTTTGGTAAATAAATTTGATGAATTTGAGGTATTGCTCAAAACATCAAAGGCAGATATTGTTTGGATATCAGAAACGTGGTGTCACACAGATATAAGGAATGCAGAACTGGAATTTGGGGAGTACAATGTTTACAGAAAGGATAGACAGGATAGGAAGAGAGGAGGGGTTATGCTATTAGTTAAGAAACACACAAAATCAAAGGAAGTGAAGCCAGTCGACATCGCTGGACAGTGCAGTGTCGAGTCAGTTTGGTGTGACATAAGCATTGGGAGATCAAAATTGAGAGTAGGAGTGTGCTATAGTCCTAATGACTCTGATGAATATAATAAGACACTGAACAGGGAAATAGAGTGGGCCAGTAAATCAGAGCGTCTTATAATGGGGGATTTTAATGTCCCAGATATTGACTGGATTTTGGGGGCTGGTCTCTCACACACTAGCAAGGCTTTTGTAGATTTATTGGATGATTATTTTCTACATCAGCATGTTCGGGAGGCAAATAGAGGGAGTAATACTCTTGATTTGATTATCAGTAGTGATTCTTCATGCATTAAGAATCTGCAGATAAAGTAACCACTAGGTGGCAGTGATGACAGTGTGTTGAAGTGGGATTTACTCAAAGAGGTAACTACCATCAGGGGTAAAGGGAAGGGTTTTTGCTTTCGTAAAGGCGACGACGATGGTCTGAGACAGTATTTAAATTCTATACAGTGGGACCAACTGATGATGTTGCCAACAGCAAATTCAAAATGGGAAGCATTTAAAGAACTAAGCTTTACATACCAACTAAGAAATATTGTTCAAAGTTTAGGTCTAAATGGATATCAGATGAACTAATGAGACATATGGCAGAGAAGAAAAATGCATGGGATACATATAAATTAACATGTGACACAGAAGCTTATGATAGATATAAGTTGCTGTTACCAAGTTACAAAGGAGGTTAGGCAGGCGAAGGCAGATTACGAGAAATCTTTGGCAAAGGATGCAAAGAAAAACAGCAAAGAGTTCTTTACTTATGTAAACTCTAGAAGGAAGGGGCTGAATCAGATTGGTTCACTTGATATTGATGGTTCAACTGTTGATGATCCTGCTCAGGTAGCTAACAAACTAAATGAATATTTTGCATTGACATTCACACATGAGGAGTTATTCAGCAAGGGGAATGCCAGAGGTGTATTCAAATCTGGCAGTAAAATAGATAATCTTGTAATAACTGAAAGTAAAGTGGAGGAGAAATTGTTCAAGATAAACACAAGAAAGGCACCCGGTGTGGATGGGATATATCCAGTTATATTAAAGGAGACAGCAAAGGAAGTAAGCAAACCCTTAGCCATAATTATGAGAGTTTCCTTGGACTCAAGGGAGGTACCCATAGACTGGAGATGTGCAAATGTGACCCCAATTCACAAAGGAGGAGGATCAAAGGCTGACACAAGTAATTATAGACCCGTGAGTTTAACTTCTGTTCCAGGAAAATTAATCGAGGCACTGGTTAAAGAAGCACTGCAGGATCATCTAGACAAGACTTCAGTTATAGCTCGGACACAGCATGGTTTTGTTAAGGGAAAGTCTTGCCTGACCAATCTGATTGGATACTATAATGCAGTCACAAAAGAACAGGATGCAGGGAATAACTTGGATATTATATATTTGGATCTTAGAAAGGCTTTTGATACTGTTGCACATGGAAGACTGCTGCACAAATTGGAGCAGTGTGGCATTGGAGGCAAATTACTGCTATGGATAAAGGGGTGGTTGAGGGGGAGAAGACAGAGAGTGGTAATCAATGGACACTGCTCATCGTGGACTAATGTATTAGTGGAGTCCTTCAGGGTTCAGTGTTGGGTCCATTATTGTTTTCTGTATTTATAAATAATATTGATGATGGTATATCAAGCTTAATGTCCAAGTTTGCAGATGATACAAAGGTTGGCAGGGTTGTTAAGGACACTACTGACGCTATGCTGCTGCAACAGGATCTGGAAAGGTTGAGCAGATGGGCTGAGAGGTGGCAAATGAAGTTTAACATTGACAAATGTAAAGTACTACATATGGGAAACAGCAACTCCAGGGCAACGTATCAACTCTGCGGTACTACACTGACAGTTGTAGAGAATGAAAAGGACCTGGGGTAATTGTGCAGGCAGATATGAAGTTCCCTGAGCAGTGCAGATGAGCAGGGATAAGGAGGTGATTATTCCCTTGTATAAGGCAGTGGTCATGCCACACCTAGAGTACTGTATACAGGTCTGGAGGCCTCATTTCAAGGATGTAGAGCTGCTGGAACAAGTACAGAGAAGGGCAACAAGATTAGTAAATGGAACAAAGACTTGCTCTTACAAAGAAAGGCTTAAGTTTTGCAAATTACAGTGTCTGGAGACTAGGCACCAGCGAGGTTATTATTATTATTAGCCATATGGTGCAAGGAAGCCTGAGGCTTATACTGCACCAGCCAAAAAAAAAAAATTGAGTTACCCTGAGAGAGAGAGAGAGAGAGAAGGGAAACACCAAGAAAGAAAGGAGAAGAATGATGATATCCAGCTCAGGACCCTGGGTGTGCCAAGCCCATACTCACCAGATGTGAGCCTCTGGGGTTGACTTGATTTGATTTGATTTTTATGGCGCATTGGAAGCTAAGGCCATAATGCGCCAAGTCAAATTTAAATTGCTACTAAACATTTTGGTAGCCAAGGCTACCACGTCAAGCAATTAATTATTATGTTAAAAATGACAAAGTAAAACCATAAAAAGTATAAAAACTTAGATCCTTGTACAAAAATTAATAGATTGTAAAAAGTTAAAAAATTCGGACATATTGTCTCTGTCACCTATTATCTGACTGAGTGTAAATGGGCTCAGTCAAATTATTAAAAGCAGTAAAAATAAGCGTCGTGCTTCTATAAAAACAGGACATTCTATAAAAAGATGACTGACGGTTAAAATAACGTTACACATCTCGCACATAGGTGGGTCAACCGCCCTCAGCAAATAGGAATGTGTTAGATGACTATGACCTATGCGGAGCCGAGCAAGAAAAACTTCCTCTCTTCGGACCCTGCGTAGACTGGACTGCCATTGCGTAATTACAGGCTTAATGTGATGTAATTTATTTGTGGCCTGTCCGTGCCAATAATCTTGCCATTGGGAGAGTAATTTAGAACATATTATTTGCCTGTAGTCTGTATAGGGGACTGACAGGCAATGATTATCCAGGGAAGTGGCTGATTTGGCAGCGGCATCAGCAGATTCATTTTCACGGATCCCAATGTGGCTTGGGATCCAGCAAAAGCGAATATCGAATTCTAATTTCACGAGAGAAAAGAGAATATGCCGGATTCTGGACAGGATCAGATAAGGGTTAAAACTCACCGATGCCAGAGCCTGTAACACACTCGATGAATCGCAATAAATCATATACCTCTGGTAGTCGCAATTTTTAATGTGATCTAGGGCTGTTTGTATTGCATGCAACTCTGTAGTATAAATGCTAGTTTCTTGTGGGATCTTATAGGATAATGTTTTGTGAGGGAACACAACAGCAGATCCCACATAACATTCTAACTTTGAGCCATCTGTATAGACTGGCAGAAAGTCAGAATACTGCTGTCTATGTGATGCAAAGAGTTGCTGGTAGACAGATGGCAGTGTAGTAGCCTTCTCCCAGATCTTAAGGGAGAAGTCATAAGTTGGAAAATAAGCATGCCAGGGTAGAAAGAATTGCCTTGGTGACTGGGCAACGTTGTCTACCGTCAAGTTTAGCTGATTCAGCAGCCCTTGAATGCGAATACCAAAAGGTTTGTTGGCAGTCCGACGGGTGTTGTAGAGGTTTTCCCAGCGCGGCTCAAAAACGGATGGCCACGTAGGATGATCGGGCAGGGATTTTAATTTGAAGGCCTACTGTAAGGACAACTGCTTACGTCGAAGAGACAGAGATGGTTCATTTGCTTCAACGTAAAGGCTTTGGACAGGAGATGTGTGAAATTCTCCAGTGGCTGTCCGGATGGCTTGATGGTGGATTGGATCTAACCACTGAAGTGCACTATCTGTAGCAGAACCATAAACCTGAGATCCATAGTTGAGTTTGGAACGGACAAGTGCTCAGTAAAGACAAAGAAGGGTAGAACAATCTGCGCCCCATGAAGTTGACGAAAGGACACGAAGGATGTTAAGCCCTTTGAGACATCTTGTCCTCAGCTGACGAATATGTTGTAAAAATGTCAGCTTCTTGTCGAAAATAAGTTCAAGGAATTTGAATTCTGCTACAACTGGGATGTTATTTTGCCCAAGCCTTAATTCTGGGTCAGGATGAAGATTACGTTTGCGACAGAAGTGTACACAAATAGTCTTCTGTGATGAAAATCTGAACCCATTAGCCAAAGACCAAGCTGTAAGATGATCAATTGTTTTCTGCAGTTGCCTTTCAATGACCCTCATATTGCATGAATGACAAAATATAGCAAAGTCGTCAACACAGAGGGCATTGTTTATGGTGGGTGGAAGTTGTTCTGTGATAGAGTTTATTTTGATTGCGAAAAGCGTGACACTTAGAACGGATCCTTGTGGGACTCCCTCTTCCTGAGAGAAAACTCGAGAGAGGGTGGATCCCAAACGGACTTGAAATTGGCGATTCGAAAGAAAGTTTTTAATAAAAAGAGGAAAGTTACCTCTAAGGCCAAAGTTATGGAGGTCTTTTAAAATTCCAAATCGCCAGGCTGTGTCGTACGCTTTTTCAATATCAAAGAAAACTGCTACCAAATGCTCGGATTTAATAAAAGCATCACGAATGGATGTTTCCAATCGGATTAAATGGTCCAGAGTGGATTTATTTCTTCGGAAGCCGCACTGTGTCCTAGAAAGCAGACCGTTTGTTTCTAAATACCATACAAGTCGTGCATTAACCATTCTTTCCAGGACTTTGCACAAACAGCTTGTCAGAGCAATAGGATGATAGTTACTTGGATTGCTAGGATCTTTTCCTGGTTTTGGGAAAGCAAGGACAATAGCCCTTTGCCAGGAATTCGGAAATTGTTTGTGAATAAAAATTCTGTTAAACAGAATTAAAAGTTGATCCTTAGATTGTGGTGAGAGGTGTTTGTCGGGCCCCACAGCACTTGCATGCGTGAGAAAGAGTGCTGCATTTAACTCTTCCTGTAAAAAGGGCTTGTTATACGATTCAAGCCCTTTTGAAGAGAAGTTCGGTGGGTTTTTCTCAACTTTCTTTTTCAGGGCCAAAAACTCTGCGGGAAAAGATGTCATTGCAGAGATTTTTGCAAATGTTTCCCCTAGACTATTTGCAACTGCAGTTCGATCTGCAATTGGACATCCGTTGTGCTCGAGGATCACTGAAGGGCATGGTGAATATTTTCCCTTCATTTTCCAGATCTTATCCCAGACTACTTTTGAGCTAGCAGCCTGAGTTATGGAAGATGTAAAACGAATCCAAGATTTCCTTTGGCTCTGACGTCGTACATAATGTGCTTTCGCACATGCACGTTTGAATGATATTAAATTTCCAGTCGTGGGATATCGGCGGAATATCCCCCAGGCTTTGTTTTGTGTTTTTTTTTGCTGCGGTGCATTCTGAATTCCACCAAGGTTTGGGGAATAGTGGGAACTGGCTGGATGATTTTGGGATTGCAATTGCAGCTGCTTGGACAATCGTTTCTGTGACATAAATGACTGCTTCATTGATTGGCTCCTGACTGACTGTATCGATGTCAAGGTTTGCTAGATGTTGAAAGGCATTCCAGTCAGCCTGATCAATCTTCCACCGCGGTAAACTAAATGGCAGACACGGTCTACCACTAGTTAGGGAGGTTATCACGGGGAAGTGATTGCTTCCATATGGATTTTCTTCTACCTCCCAAGTAAGTGAAGGAAGGAGAGAAGGGGAGCAGACAGAAAGATCAATGGCAGAGAATGTACAGGTAGGCATGTGGAAGAAGGTGTTTGTTCCCACATTTAAGAGGGAGAGGTCATTGTCAGTGAGCATATGCTCTATGACTCGTCCCCTTCCATTGATGTGAGCACTACCCCACAGAGTATTATGTCCATTGAAATCCCCAAGAATTAAACAAAGGGAAGGCAATTGCATGATAAGATCATCAATGGGAGATGTCAATCCCAGGTGGCAAATAGACAGAGCAGACAGTTAATAAGAACCCAACTGTAAGGCAAATTGCTACAGCCTCAATGCTAGTTGTAAGCTACAAAGGCTGAAATGGGATCTGGTTGCCGATGAGGATTGCAACTCCTCCATGAGCAGGACCATCCACAATTCTATCCTTACGAATGATGGTAATGTTATACATGGTGGGGTCATCATTTGCCTTTAAATAAGTCTCCTGTATGCAAAAGCAAGCTGGTTTGTGCTTTTGCAGGAGTGCCTTGATGTCATCAGTATTTTGCCAGAATCCACGACAGTTCCACTGTAGGAATTTAGCCATTATTTTGGCTTGGTGGGTCCATCAGGCCGCTTCCGAGGTGCTGAGGGCTTACCTTTTTCAGTTTTGGCTTTATCCTTCCTGGGGAAGTATGGACGTTTTCCAGTGTCCATTTCCTCCTCAGCAAAGAGCTCCAAAACTGAGTCTTCTTGTACCTCCTTCTGCTCGACGTCCATGTCTTCTTGGATATTAAGGGATGCTTCACCTTTCTTATTCTTTTCTTTCGAAATTGCTTTTTTTACTTGTGGAGCATTAGGAGGTACCGATAGAGGAGTGGCAGCTGATTGGTCCTTCTGTGCAGGTTTTTGAGAACTTAAGAGATAACGTGCGACGGGAGTAAATGATTCATTTGGAGGGATGGTCATGTCCGTCTGAGTTCCAATGGAACATCTCCCTGCTACCTTCTGGGCGTAGGTAGGTTTGTTGATGTTGAGAGGTTTCATGCTTTCCTTGCCTCCTGGTATGATATGTTTAGCTCTGCCTTTAGCCGTTGAATTTCTTTTTCTTCTTTCCACCTCTGGCATGCTCGTGAATAGGCTGGATGTTCTCCCTCACAGTTAATGCAGGTGGGTTTTTCGCTGAACATGCTGTTGTTTCGTGGTCCTTTGCACCACATCGAGCGCATGCAAGGACTATGCAGCAGGCCATTTGAGAATGTCCATACTTCTGGCATTTAAAACACCGTAAAGGGTTTGGAACATATGGACGCACTGGACAGTTGATGTAGCCAGCTTTAATCTCATCAGGAGGTTTGGGCGAGTTAAAAGTCAGGATAATGCTCCTGGTTTTAACAAGTTTCCCATCCCTACACGCACTAATTCTCTTGACGGCAATAACTCCCTGTGGTTTCAATTCCAAGCAGATTTCCTCCTCGGTTACGTTGAGAAGGTCCCATTCTGAAATGACACCTCTCAATGAATTGAGTTTTTTTTTTTTTTTGGTAGTTGTTGGCGCATAGGCTTCTGTGGCCATAATGCACCTCCCAAGGTTTTTGCAGTACTTTGATCCAAGCCCGAGGCGGGAATCGAACCCGCGACCTTTGGGTTGCCAGGCAGGCACTTTACCCACCCGGCTAGCCTGGTTGGCCGATGAATTGAGTGTTCTATGTGGTATTACTCTTATGGGTACTCCTCCGACTGATGTTGCTCAGAGTAGCTGCTCAGACTGCCTGTCAGTTTTAGTTTCAATTAAAAGGTCTCCAGAACGGAGCCTCTTAACTGATTTGGGTGAACCTGCTAACCCATCTAACCCTTTTTGTATAAAAAAGGGTGACATTTTACCAATCAGTTTTTCACTGGTGGAGTCTATAATTAGGAACCTTGGGACAGGCCCTGATGGTATTTCAGTTCGCTGCCTCTTTGTACTAATAATACTATCTGTGTCTTTGTCTCTGTTTGCAGATAGGGACCGGGTTGGGGCCCCTGAAGGAGTAAGTTTATCAGGATGCATATAAATTTTAATTGGTTCAGTGTCCGGGCTCCCCACCCACCACGGAGCCCAAATGGACGCCCACTACCCGGCATGCAATAAATGCGCTCGGGAGTGGAACGCCAGGGCTACCCAGACACCATACCCGCACCGCCGCCAGCCTGAATCCTGTCCCTCGGACCACGAGGGTAGGGGCGTGGCATTGACGTGGTTGACCCTCGCAGGTGAGCCTACTAGCCAATTGATCCTAGCCGGGCCTTCCAGGACCACCCGTCTTGTCGAAGCAGGAGCCAAAGTGGTGTATTGAAGCTGGGCCCCTCAACCACCAGGATCCCCCTTTCTGAATTTCCACGGGTCGCAGCGCATGGCAAACACGCCGGATTCCATTGATGTTAGCCTGGAACCTAGGCTGTGGGCATTGGATCCCAGTGATGCTAGTCTGGAAGTCCAGCAGCATCACTGGGAGGTCCCCTCACCACGTACAGGTGCCCATGTCATGGGGCCAGCGAGGTGATCTGATAGAGGTGTATAAAGCCTTGAATGGTTTTAGCATGCTCAATGCCGATGGGATTCTTCCTCTTGCTCAGAATAATCACCTGAGAGGGCATAAATTCAGATTGAGGAAAGCCAGATGTAGGATAGATGTGTGGAAATTTGCCTTTAGCCAGCGGGTAGTTGGAACAGACTTCCATCGCTTGTTGTGGAAGATGATAGCCTAAATAAATTTAAGGCTCAGCTGGACAGGTATTTCAAATGGTAAAGTGGAAGTGGTTTTTTTTTTTGGCTGATGCTGCATAAGCTTGCTTTCTTGCATCATATGCCTCTACTAATGCTAATGCTAATCTGCTATATATTAGTTTTTTGTATATTTTCCCTAGTACAGGGAGTAGGGCTATTGGTCTATATGATTTGGGCTCAGTGGGGAGGGGGTTTCTTCAGGGTTTTTGAGAATTAATCTTAATTAATAAATGGACAACCTGTAGCCATCTACAGGTTATGTTGTCCACTATTTCTAGATGAAGAATCTGATTTTTAAGTGTTTCATGAGTCTAAAGAGGAAACACTGGTAAAAAACTTATTGTTGTATTCAGCAAGTGTCTAAACATTGAAGAAAATGCCGCTATGCTTCAACTCCTCACAGAAAATGGAACTGTAAAAACAGTAACGAATAGAGCCAAGAAGTTGGTGTTGTACTTCATGAAATATATGAAGTGGTATTAATGATTAATTTATTAATACCTTTCAGTTTATATCTAAGTACAAAACAGTTAAACCAAGAATAATAAATACAACCCAACATTATTATTTAGTACTAAATGCATGGTCAGTAATATTAAGCCAGCAGTGGTCATGTGGAACCTGACATGTGCCCAACTTTATTTTATTTTTGAGGAAAAATTTTGGCTTCTTTAAAAAATTCTGCTTGGAAAATACCAGTGCTTAGTCCCTTACTAATGGATTACAATATTAAATATAATTTTTTACTTTTTAATGAAAATTTTAAAATGTGTTTTTCCACTATTTTTTTTTAAACAAAACTTCTAATTTTGCTGAAAAAAGAAAAAAAAAAAAAGTGCGCACACAGATAAACACACATTATAAACAGGAAACTATTAGTCATTTCCATTTTCTGCATACTGATTATTTACATAAGACGAGTCCTTTAATTTTTGAAAGGATATTCAGGAAGCACAATCATTTCAATATGCTGTTGATAAAATTTATTTGATGAAATAAGCATATAACAATTATATATTTCTGAAAAAAATTGCAGCAATTATTTTCAATTTTCTTTTGATTACAATTTGTTGGTTTGTAGCATGAATTGGGAAGGGAGCTAAACTTTATTTGCAATCAGTTACGTAGAATACAAACAACTCGTGCAGCATTAGGATATCACTCTCTAGATTTAAATGTAAATCTACAGATTGATATCCTAATGCATATTTAATGTACAGTGGGAGAAAACTGTTGCCATTTCTTCAACCTCTTCATGATGATGAAGAGGTTGAAGAAATGTACACTGAAATTCTTCTAGATGAGCAGAAAACCCACTACACTATTATTAGGGGGGGGCTTCAATGCTAAGGTTGGAAAAAGCCAAAACAGCGCAGAAAGGGGAACTATAGGAAATTTTGAAATTGGTGAAAGAAATGAAAGACTTGTGGAATTTGCAGAATCTCAAAGATTGTCAGTAATGAACACTTTTTTTTCAAGAAAAGGGGGAACAGAAAGTGGACAGGGAAGAGTCCAAATGGATTAACAACTAATGAAATTGACTTCATCCTCACTAACAGAAGATATATCATGAATGATGTTACCGTGCTGAATAAGGTAAATGTTGGAAGTGATCATAGAATGGTAAGATGTACACTTCATATAGAGGTACAAAAGGGAAAAAATGACTCAAGTAAATAATACAAAGGTCTTTAAGAGAACGTGGAGAAAAAGCAGTATGTACTGGAACCTGAGGACAAGTTTGAGCTTCTGCAGACTGCTCAGGACCAAGATATCGACGAGGAGTATTACAACTTTCTGAAAGTGATAAAGCCCAAGAAACTTATAGGGAAAAAGAAATCCAAAGAAGAAAAATTAGTCAAGAAACACTTGTTATGATGAACCGAAGGCGACAAATGAAGAGCAAGATAAACATTGACAAGGACAAAATTGAGTATACTGAGTTATGCAAAGCCATTAGAAAGAGACTCAGAGAGGACATAAGAAGATTTAACACAAGAAAAGTGCCGACTGGGCTAGCTGGGTGGGTAAAGTGCCTTTCTGGCAACCCAAAGGTCGTGGGTTCAAATCCCGCCTCGGGCTTGGATCAAAGTACTGCAAAAACCCTGGGAGGTGCATTATGGCCACAGAAGCCGATGTGCCAACAACTACCAAAAACAAGAAAAGTAGAACAAGCATTAAGGGAAAACAAAGGACTTAAATCAGCAGCCATGGGCAGTAATACAGAAAGACAAATGATACTGAAACTGAAGAATAGCGATGGTGTACTTATAAATAGCAGAAGACTACTATAGAGAATTATACAAGGAGTGAGGGGATGATGCCAGCACTGGGGAAGACGGTTCTCAAATTAGTAACACATACAACATACCCAATATCCTTCCTGATGAGATAGAACATGCATTGAAGAAAATGAAGAATCAGAAAGCCCCGGGGAAACGATGAAGTTACTGCAGAGTTGTTAAAATTGCGAGCAAGAGACGTGACACAAATTGCAAGACTCTTCAAAAAAATGCATTAGAAAAGGTGTGATGCCTAAGGAGTGGAATAATGCCACCATAGTTTTGCTGCATAAGAAAGGAGATAAATCAGAAATTGTAGGCCAATTAGCTTGTTATCCCACATCTACAAGTTGTTCACAAAGGTCATTACTAACAGATTAGAAAGAATACTTGATGAGAATCAACCGAAAGAGAAAGCTTGCTTTAGGACAGGATTCTCAACTATGGATCACCTTAACGTAATATTACAGCTAATGGAGAAAGCAAATGAATATAAAACACCATTATGCCTGGCATTTGTGGATTATGAAAAGGCATTTGACTCCATACAGCATAAGGCAATGTTTTGGGCACTGGAAAGACAAGGCATAGATACCCCATATTTTATGATTTTGAAGAAAATAGAGTAAACCCCCGCTATTCGCGCGGGGGGGGGGGGGGGTTACATTCCTGAGAAATGCCGCGAATACCGAAAACACGAATACTGAGTTATGGCTCCCATAGTAATAAAGGGGTTCCGTTCCAAAGTATATAAGAAAAACTAGTCTAAAATTTTGTCTATGTATGTATTATATGTACCTTCATAATATGACTATGCACATAGACAGTACATAGTGAAATGCAAGCATATGGCATCAAAATGAAAATAAGAAACAATTTAATATTAAATGTAATATTTATTAGAAATTTCAAACAAATCTTTCAAACCAGCGTCTTTGCTAGCTAAAAAACCTATCCCGCCAGTGCTATCACCAGTTTGCTAAAGCGTTGATAAGGAGTTTTGCGTTTTCACGAATGATGAGTGAATTTAACGGAATTTTATTTTGAGTTCGGTCTTCTATCCACAGATTTAAAACCTTTTCCATTTTTTCTAATTTAACATCATGAGTTACAGAGCAAATTTTTGAAGCAATTAGCACGTTTTCACGGACACTACGGCGGATTTTTTCTTCCGATTTTTTGATTGATCGTACCGTTGACTCATTGATTTTATAATGTTTTGCCACTGAGGAGACAGTTTCACAATTAGAAATTTTATCTAATAACTCAATTTTATTCGCTAATGTCATCACCTTCTTTGATATTTTCACATTTCTCTTGTTATTCGTAGTCATATTTTTGTAGGGGTTAGAAAGCACTTGTCCACAATAAAGTCAGTCACTTTCTTCCGTTAACACACTCGAAAAAGTCTGTTTACACTGCAAAATGGTAGATTTATCAATTTTGTAAGCATATCAATTTATAAATTGATAAATTTATTCAATTTATAAGCATATAAATTAAAAGCAAACGACGAAACCTTCCATAACAAGCGCATAACACATATTGAACAAGGATTAGCAAGAAACATCCACGCTCGCGATTTTGTCACCCCTCTCCCCCACCCACTGAGCGCTGTTTTGACCGGGAAAGATCATTTTAGCCACGCCCATGTTTTTTTATGGCGGAAAATATTCACGGCGCTTTAAAATTCACATTTTTTAGGTTTCATTTTATATTAAATCGCCGATCGCGAATACAGATACCGCGAATAGCGGGGGTTTACTGTACATGAGAATGCTACCTCCTGTATTAGACTAGGCAGAGACAGTAGAAAATTGAAAACAGAGAAAGGAGTTTGACAAGGAGACACAATATCTCCGAAGCTGTTTACTGTTGCCCTTGAGAAAGCTTTCAGAAGTTAGAGTGGTCGCAGAAACTCAAGTAAAGGACATTCTTATCAAAACTAAAGAACTAAAATGGTCTTGGGCAGGCCACAGCTAGAAGACATTATGACAGATGGACTAAGAAAATAACAGAATTGTACCCAAGAGGAGCTAGAAGAAAACCTGGAAGACAAAGGCGGAGATGGATAGATGAAATTCATGAGTTTATGGGTAGTAAATGGATGGCCATTTCACAAAACAGAAGGAACTGGAAAGTTGATGGAGAGGCCTTCATCCTGCAGTGGATTGAAAATGGCTAACGATGATGGGGGCAAACAACTTTTTTTACATGGAAACAAATCTTGTTAGTACCTAAGAAACATTAAAGTGTATCAAATAAGACTTGATTAAAATAGGGTGAAAATAAAGCAATATATGGAAACATATTAAGGATAGCACGCATGTGTGCATGCACGCACGCACACACACTGAGTAAATCCCACTTCAGCACACTGTGATCACTGCCACTTAGTGGTTTCTTTATCTACAGATTCTTAATGCATCAAGAATCACTACTGATAATCAGATCAAGAGTATTACCCCCTCTAGTTGCTTCCTGAACATGCTGCTGTAGAAAACAATCATCCAATAAATCCACAAAAGCCTTGCTAGTGTGAGTGGCCAACCCACAAATTCCAGTCAATCTCTGGGAAATTAAAATCAGCCATTATAAGACACTCTGATTTACTGGCCCACTCTATTTCTCTGCTCAACTGCTCATTATACTCATCAGATTCATTAGGTCTAACACACACACCTACTCTCATTTTTCCTTTCGCAGGGCTTATGTCACACCAAACAGACTCAACATTTCATTGTCCACCAACATAAATTGGATGCACTTCCTTAGATTTTATGTTTATTAACTAACTGCATAACCCCTCCCCCCTTCGTGTCCTGTCTATAATTTCTGTACACATTGTACATGCAAGTATGCATGCACCTGTTTCTACTCTTAGTTACCCTAACACAGCCCATGTATTTACTTGTTCCACTATGACTCCCAGCAGTCCTGGAAACCCCATTGCCTTGTTTTCCTGGCTGCTGCTGAATTGCATTTCAATAGAAGCAGTGCAAGAATTACTTTCACCTCTGCCAGTGGCTACTGTTAATCTATTAATCCATGTATCCCCCCCCAGCTAGCAGTTTTCCTACCCACCAAACTCTGCCCCGATAGCATCAGCAAATATTCTTGCACCCTTTCTATTTAAGTGTATCCCATCCCTGTAGAAGCAGCCTCTCCTGTTAACAAGCACAGACCAGGCTGAGAAAAATTCTACCCCTTGAGCCTTGCACAATCTCTCCAGGGCCAAATTGATCGACAAGGCTCTCATCATATACTCCCTTCTATTGTGTCTGGGCAGAATTGCATATACTTTCAAATTCAACCCCAACTCAGCTTTTTTTCAACATTGACCTGTACTTGTTAAGTAATTCCACCGGTCTCCTACTCTTAATATCATTAGTGCCAATGTGTACAACAATTCACCTTTTGTGCCCTTAAAAGATGATATCTGCTGTACAACGTCAAATTTGTTGAACTGATATTATGGAGAAACTAGGAAGGCACGTGGTGTCATCTCTAAGATTTATAAGGCCCTTTCTAGTAGGGAGAAGGATGTTTTTGCATTTGGAATATTATATTCAGATCTGTCAGGACCCCTGAAAAAAAAAACAAAAAAAAAACAGAGTATGTCTGGAAATGTGCCAGCGATGAGCAACCAGATCAGTAATGAGCACAAAGTAATGTTCGTATAAGAACAGCTTAGAAGACGTGGACTGCAAAAGTTTGTGAACTAGCCATATAAGGGAGGGTGGGGGATCTAACTGAGGCATTGAAAGGATTGAAAAAATGAATAAGAAAAGTCTGTTCTCTCTCACAGGTGAGACACAAATATATATATATAAAAAAGAAAAGAAAAGTGTTGGAAACAGAAGACTGGATTTCATAAGTTCACCTATAGGTAGCAGGTTCCAAAAACAATGGAATAAACTATCCCCAACGTGGTGGAGACAGAAAATCGGGTCTGGCTAAGTTTAAAACAAAATTGAATATTACCTGGTATGAATACAGTCTATCCTCGTATAGCACGATAGTTGTGTTCCTAGAAACCCTCGTGCAATGCAAAATCGTGCAATATAAACAACAGGCCCTATGGGAAAAGTGGGGTTAGGTGCCGATCACCCAAAATTGAACACATTTGGAATCAAAACATTACCAAACACAATAAATAATCGGGTAATTTTAATCGTTATAAAATACTTACGTATTTTATAACGATTAAAATACATAATAAAAAATAATATTATATTTTTATTATAATATAATAAATAATAAAAAATATTTATTTTTTATTTAAATAATAAAAATTTATTAATAAAATAGTAAAAAATTTATTATATTAAATAAAATAGTTGTAATAAAATATTTACGTATTTTATAATACGTAAGTATAAATTATAATACGTAAGTCGTAATAAAATGCTTACGTATTTTATTACGACTATTACGTAATAAAATAATGATTTTGCTTCTATCGTAAGCAAATTTGTTTTTTGTTTGATTTTCTATCCAAACAGATGACAGCCGTTCCATCTCTTCCAATTCTTTGTGTCTTAATCTAATGGATTTTAATTACACTTTGTGTTGTTCCTGCTATGAAAGTTGTTTTTATTTTCTCTGCATTCTTTGTAATTCTCGGTGTTGCCTCATTTAGGTCTGTAGCACGTGCAATATCACATGGTCTTTCATTTCGCTCAAAGCATTTCACAATTTCATATTTTTTTCTCTATCGACAGAGGCGGACTGGCCATAAGCCTTACCCGGGAAATCCCGGTGGGCCGGAGGCCGGTGTGATTTTGGCCATAAACCGTAGTATGAGGCCACTATAAATTTTTCCGGGTAAGAATTTTTAGCATTAGCATTAGTAGAGGCATTTGATGCAAGAAAGCAAGCTTATGCAGCATCAGCAAAAAAAAAAAAAAAACACCACTTCCACTTCACCCCTCTGTTCGTTCAAAATACCTGTCCAGCTGAGCCTTAAACTTATTTACACTATCAACTTCCACGACAAGGGATGGAAGTCTGTTCCACCAAACAACCACTCGCTGGCTAAAGGCATATTTCCGCACGTCTATCCTACATCTGTCTTTCCTCAATTTGAATTTATGCCCTCTCAGGTGATTATTCTGAGCGAGAGGAAGAATCCCATCAGCATTGAGCATGCTCAAACCATTCAAGGCTTTATACACCTCTATCAGATCACCTCGCTGGTGCCTAGTCTCCAGACACTGTAATTTGCAAAACTTAAGCCTTTCTTCGTAAGGGCACCCCTTTGTTCCATTCACTAATCTTGTTGCCCTTCTCTGTACTCATTCCAGCAGCTCTACATCCTTCTTGAAATGAGGCCTCCAGACCTGTATACAGTACTCTAGGTGTGGCCTGACCATTGCCTTATACAAGGGAATAATCACCTCCTTATCCCCGCTAGAAAAATTCCTATATATCATTGACAATACACCATGAGCTACTCTTGCAGCCAGTCTGCACTGCTCAGAGAACTTCATATCTGCCTGCACAACCACCCCCAGGTCCCTTTCATTCTCTACCACTGTCAGTGTAGTACCACAGAGTTGATACGTTGCTCTGGGGTTCCTGTTTCCCATGTGTAGTACTTTACATTTGTCAATGTTAAACTTCATTTGCCACCTCTCAGCCCATCTGCTCAACCTTTCCAGATCTTGCTGCAGCAGCGTAGTGTCAGTAGTGTCCTTGACAACCCTGCCTACCTTTGTATCATCTGCAAACTTCGACAAGCTTGATATACCATCATCAATATCATTTATGAATACAGAAAACAATAATGGACCCAACACTGAGCCCTGAGGGACTCCACTAATAACATTAGTCCACGATGAGCAGTGTCCATTGATTACCACTCTCTGTCTTCTCCCCCTCAGCCACCCCTTTATCCATAGCAGCAATTTGCCTCCAATGTCACACTGCTCCAATTTGTGCAGCAGTCTTCCATGTGCAACAGTATCAAAAGCCTTTCTAAGATCCAAGTATATAATATCAAAGTTATTCCCTGCATCCAGTTCTTTTGTGAGTTCTTTGCGACCGCATCATAATATCCAATCAAATTGGTCAGGCAAGACTTCCCCTTAACAAAACCATGCTGTGTCCGAGCTATAACTGAAGTCTTGTCTAAATGATCCTGCAGTGCCTCTTTAACTAGTGCCTCCATTAATTTTCCTGGAACAGAAGTTAAACTCACAGGTCTATAATTGCTTTTGTCAGCCTTTGATCCTCCTTTGTGAATTGGGGTCACATTTGCACATCTCCAGTCTGCGGGTACCTTCCCTGAGTCCAAGGAAGCTCTCATAATTATGGCTAAGGGTTAAGTTACTTCCTCTGCTGCCTCCTTTAATATAACTGGATAGATCCCATCCACCCCAGGTGCCTTTCTTGTGTTTATCTTCAACAGTTTCTCCTCCACTTTACTCTCAGTTATTACAAGATTCTCTAGCTTACTGCTAGAGTTGAATACACCCCTGGCTTTCCCCTCGCTAAATAACTCCTCATGCGTGAACGTCGATGCAGAATATTCATTTAGTTTGTTAGCTACCTGAGCAGGATCATCAACAGTTGACCCATCGATATCAAGTGGACCAATCTGATTCATCCCCTTCCCTCTAGAGTTTACATAAGTAAAGAACTCTTTGCTGTTTTTCTTTGCATCCCTTGCCAAAGATTTCTCGTACTCTGCCTTCGCCTGCCTAACCTCCTTTGTAACTTGGTTACAGATCAACTTGTATCTATCATACGCTTCTGTGTCATGTGTTAATTTGTATGTATCCCATGCACGTTTCTTCTCTGCCATATGCCTCATCAGTTCATCTGACATCCATTTAGGCCTAAACCTTGAACAATATTTCTTAGTTGGTATGTAAAACCTAGTAGCTTCCAAGATAGGTTCTTTGAATGCTTCCCATTTTGCATTTGCTGTTGGTAACATCATCAGTTGGTCCCACTGTATAGAATTTAAATACTGTCTCAGTCCATCATAGTCGCCTTTACGAAAGCAATAACCCTTCCCTTTACCCCTAATGGTAGTTACCTCTTTGAGTAAATCCCACACTTGAGTAAAGCACACTGTGATCACTGCCACCTAGTGGTTCCTTTATCTGCAGATTCTTAATGCATGAAGAGTCACTGCTGATAATCAAATCAAGAGTATTCCTCCCTCTAGTTGCCTCCCGAACATGCTGATGTAGAAAACAATCATCCAATAAATCCACAAAAGCCTTGCTACTGTGTGAGTGACCAGCCCCCAAACTCCAGTCAATATCTGGGAAATTAAAATCCCCCCATTATAAGACTCTCTGATTTACTGGCCCACTCTATTTCCCTGTACAGTTTCTTATTATACTCATCAGAGTCATTAGGCCTATAGCACACTCCTACTCTCAATTTTGATCTCCCAATGCTTATGTCACACCAAACTGACTCGACACTGCACTGTCCTGCGATGTCCACTGGCTTCACTTCCTTGGATTTCATGTATTTCTTAACTAATAGCATAACCCCTCCTCCCTTCCTATCCAGTC
The DNA here is from genome assembly GCF_048544385.1 of Mastigoproctus giganteus. Lineage (NCBI taxonomy): Eukaryota > Metazoa > Arthropoda > Arachnida > Uropygi > Thelyphonidae > Mastigoproctus > Mastigoproctus giganteus. The sequence goes on from NC_143579.1 coordinate 104,442,644, forward strand.
TATCCTTTCTGTAGACGTTGTACTCCCCAAATTCCAGTTCTGCATTCCTTATATCTGTGTGATACCAAGTCTCTGATATCCCAACAATATCTGCCTTTGATGTTTTGAGCAATACCTCAAATTCATCAAATTTATTTACTAAACTCCTAGCATTGGTGTACACGCAAGTATACATGCACCTATTTCTAGTCTTAGCTACCCTAACACAACCCATGTGTTTACTTGTCCCGCAATGACTCCCAGCAGTCTCTGAAATATCCTGAATCTTGTTTTTCAGGCTTCTGCTCATTCCAATAGAAGCAGTGCAAGAATCTCTTTCCCCTCTGCCAGTGGCTATTGTTAATCTGTTAGTCCTTGTATCCCCCCAAAGCTAGCAGTTTTCCGACCTTCCAACACTGCCTCCATAGCATCAGCAAATATTCTTGCACCCTTTCTATTTAAGTATATCCCATCACTGTAGAAGCAATCTCTCCTGTTAACAAGTACAGTCCAGGCTGAAAAAAATTCTACCCCTTCAGCCTTGCACAATCTTTCCAGGGCCGAATTGATCGACAAGGCTCTCATCATATACTCCCTCCTATCGTGTCTGGGCAGAATTGCAGACACTTTCAAATTCAACCCTATTTCACGGCTTTTTTTCAACAGTGACCTGTACTTGTTAAGCAATTCTGCCGGTCTCCTACTCTTGATATCATTAGTGCCAACGTGTACAACTATATCACCTTTTGTGCCCTTAAAAGATGATATCTGCTCTACGTCATCAAACTTTGCCCCTGGTAGACATACCCTGGTCCTGTTCCACCTATCCTTTTTACAAAGCATGTTTCCCGTTTCCCTGACAATAGAGTCACCAACAACTACTAGTTCCTTTGGGACCAGCGCATTCTGCCTTGGGGGGGTGCCGCTGTGTTTCACGATGACCAAGAGCAAGCTCTGGCGTTGATGTGGGCAGCTGAGAGCTTGATGGGCCCCTCAATTTAGTTCCTTCGAGGGCATCCACCCTGTCCTTCAAGCTCTCATATAGGCTCATAAGAACGCTGAGTTATTGCCTGATTTCGATACACTCCTTGCATCGCACGCACACAAAGACATCCCGCATGGCAATATCATGTCCCGTACCTGAATGCTCCACAAACATCATGCAAGCTGTGCATTTTAGAAGGCTGTGATTCAGAAGGCAACTGCCCCCCTCAGTTCTCCTCTGAGCCACAGCACTTCCATTAGCTTGAGCCTTTTGCTTTGCTGCTCTGGTCTGAGTCGTGATTACTCTTAATTTAAATAAAATTTCAATTTCAGTTTATAACCTTAACTTATCTCCCAACACAGTTATAATGGTATATATATTTTTTAGTGTCAAGTATTAACTATCTCCGAGTTCCCTTTATATAACTTCCGTATCAGTTATGTATTAATTAATTATGTTACGTTTGTAATCTAAGTCGGTATATATATTTAGTTAAAGTGCAATTTAAATGCCAACGAAGTTCAACAAGTTTAATAGATTTTACCGATCGCTGAAAATATTATAATGTATACTATACTAACGCTATCTAGGTTCGATATATAACGATCGTATGACAAAGACAAAGGCGGGAAATTACGAATGGTAATCTATGGACACTTAAGTATTAATTAACTTTCAAATCTCGCTGTCTCAATTCAGAATAACTAACGATCCTTACTAGGTCTATAAGCTACTTACAAAAAATAATTTGATGTAAAAAATATTCAATAAGTGGCTAAATATGGCTAAAAAAACTTCTCGTTCAGCGGAGTTGTAGCACGTGGATTTAATACCCTTACTGATACTTTTATGCAATTACAAGGCCGAGTAAAGAATAAATACACCAGATTAATTAGAAATATCACAAAATAATGCTATACTACTAAATTTAAATCAAAAGTTTTAGAAAAACAATAATTTCAAATCAATAAATAAGAAAAATCCACTTAGCGGCTTTGAACACATCTGGCCCTACTAGCCTCGTCAGTCCGCCTCTGTTTATCGATATTGCTTTTTTTTTCTCTTTCTGAATCTGCAGTGTCTTCGCCAGGACGCTTCCTTTTCACACCTTTTAAGTATTTTACTCATTTTTAGGGAATAAAGTGCAATTACAAAACGAGGAGGCACGCTTGATACATATAAACAAAGCTGCGTCCGTGTAGCAACTGAATAAACAACACTGTAAAGGCCGAGATACACTATTAACACCTCACATTTTACTAAAGCACATTTCTGGGGATTACTAGTTGCGTTTCTGCTAGTGGAATCTGTTATAAACGGGTAGTAAACTCGATCTAATTGTATTTGCGATTATATCGATAGCTGGAATTGTGTTGGTTTTTACGTTATTATGGTGAAATATGTTTCCCCTTCACTGATATAAAAAACATAAATACATTTTCAGAATCTTCTCTTCATTCCTATCGTGTTGCGTTCGGTTCGGGTGATTCTGCGTTCGACTGCCATTTCTTGTAAACACAAAGGCGAGTCGTGCATAAGCGAATTCGGTTCGTGTTATATAAGATATCGTTCCCCTATTTATAAATTGTGTATGATAGAATTCGTGTAATGTAAACACGTGTTATACGAGGACCGACTGTATTCTGTTTTATTTTAATAATAATTATTATTCTATTTATTTCTTTTTCTTTTTTTTTTTTGGCAGATTCAGAAAAAGTTCACTTCCTTATATCATTTAGCTAATACTAAATATGAAATCTGTTTAGTTTTGCTAAGTTAACTAATATGATTTAAAATTATATCAAAGTTTCATAAGAATTCTGTTGCTGCGGTTCACAGATACACTAATAAATTTCCAACTTGACAAGTGCCATCATCATAAATTTTTCTGTTGTGGAAACAACTTAGAGCAATGAGTACATTAAAAATATGGGTAAATACTGGTAGAGGGAGAATCTGATGAATAGAAATGTTGAAAAGCAAATCATTTGTGCTATACAAGTCTCTCCTACAATTCCAGAAGGTTACAATGTCTCATAAATGTGTCATTTCCAAGTATACAGAAGATGTTACATGAACAAATTGTTTCCATTTCACATTATTTCTGTACAAGAATTGTTGCCACAAGATATAAATAAATGTTCATATCTTGTGGCAACAATTTAAATTTATTAATCCTAAAAACAAAATGAAAAAGTGATCGATGAACTTTAGTCTTAATGTTAATTTGTTTTCTAACAATAAAAACACCTTTTGGAATGTCAAAGGGGTTAGTACTAGTATAAGTAGTGGCAAGCGATACAAGAAAGCAAACTTATAAAGTGTCAACCGAAAAAAAAAAAAAAAACTATATGCTTCACCCATCCATACTATCCAAGAATTTGTCTAGTTCTTCCATGAATTTATTGAAACTATCCACTTCCACAAAAACAGATGTAAGTTCGTTCCACCAATCAAACACCTGCAGGCCTAAGGCAAACTTCTGTACATCTGTCCTGCAACCATATTTCCTCAACTTGAATTTAAGCCCCCTTATGTAAGTAACCTCCAGCAAGAGCAAGAATGCCATCAACATTTAGCTTATTCAATCCATTAAAAGCCTTAAACATCCCAATCTGATTACCTGAATAGCCTCCAGATGCTGCAAATTGCAGAACTGAAGCCATTCTAGGTAAGAGCACCATTCTGGTCTTCTGACCAATCTCGCTGCCCTTCTCTACATCTGTTCCAGTAGCTCCATATTCTTCCTAAAGTGAAGCCTCCAGACTTATATACAGTAATCAAGATAAGGCTTAACCACGGACTTGTACAAAGAGATGGTCACCTCCTTATTCCTGATAGCAAAGTTTCTGTATATTATCGACAAAACCACAAGAGATGTCCTAGCAGCCTATCTGCACTCTCAGAAAACGTCATATCTTAAAGTGTTTTTCATTTTCCACAACCATGCAGTTGCTAAGTTACCCTGGGGTTACTGTTATCCATATGCAGTACCTTTCATTTGTCAATGTTAAACTTCAACTGTCATTTTTCAGCCCATTGACCCAATTTTCTTAGATCTTGTTGCATCTCTCCTCACCCTGATGACTGTCATTAACCATATTGTATCATCTGCAAACTTAGACATTAAACATGATATACATTCATCAGTATCATTAATACGTATTGAAAAAAAAATAAATAAAATGGGCCCAGCACAGAACTCTGGGGAACTCTACTAATAACATTAGCCCACGAAGAGCAGTGCTGATTGATTACCACTCCGTCTTCGCCCACTCAACCATCCCTTTATCTAACAGCAACCTATCCTTAATTCCACATTGCTCCAGTTTCTACAGCAATCTTTAGTTTCAACAGCATCAAAAGCTTTCCTGAAATCCAACTATATGATATAAAAATTATTTTTTGCATCCAGTTACTTTTTTCACTGCATCATAGTATCCAACCATATTGGTCAGCCATGCTGTGACTGCAGTAAAATTTCATTCTTGTCTAGATGGACCTGCAATACTTCTTTAACCAGTAACTCCATTATTTTTCTGGGAACGGACATTAAGCTAACAGGTCTGGAATTACTTACGTAACCTTTTGATCCTCCTTTGTGATTTGGGTATACATTTTCACATCTCTGGTCCATAGGACCTTGCCTGAAATCAAGGGTGCTCTCATGATTATGGCTTAAGAGTTTGCTTATCTCCTTTGCTGCCTCCCTTAATATAATTGGATAGATTCCATCCCCCAGATACCTTTTTTTATGTTTAGCATTAACAATTTGTCTTTCTCTATCCTTTCAGTTATCACAAAATCATTTAGCTCTCCCTTTGAGTTTGATACTAATGGGGAGCTAAATCTGGCATCCATGTCCCTATTCAATATGTTAGCAAAATCATATTAAATAACCCTGCACAGGGTCATCAATATGATTTTAATTGCCCCAGACTAGAGCTTTGCTGCTCTAGCCTGAGACATGATTTCGTTTACATATGATCTGACTGATTAACAATGAAAATTAATAAAAATTAATCAACTTAATTGATTAATTAACCATAAATGCAATGATATCTATTATGCTATCAAGTTCAAGTTATATATTACACTATACTGTTATGTTCATAGAGTTTTAAAGTAGTCATATTGTTACTAAAAGTAAAATTTTTTTGCAGAAACTAAAAATAAATATGCAAACTACATAATTAGAACTTTTGAGCTACTTATTTATCAAATCAAAACTCTAAAATTCCACTGCATTATTAGTTACATACTACGATATTTGTGCAAAAAAAAAACTGATACAAAAGCTCTATGAATAATAAGACATAAAAGGATCTAGAAAAGTTGAGCAGATGGGCTGAGAGGTGGCAACTGAAATTTAACATTGACAAATGTAAAGTACTGCATATGGGTAAAAATAACCCCAGAGTAATGTATCAACCGTGTTGCTACACTCAGGTGGTAGAGAATGAAAAGGACCTAGGGGTAATTGTGCAGGCAGATATGAAGTTTTCTGAGCAGTGCAGATGGTCTGCAAGAGTAGCTCATGGTGTCTTATCAATGATATTTAGGAATTCTTCTAGCAGGGATAAGGAGGTGATTATCTCCTTGTATAAGGCAATGGTCAGGCCAAACCTTGAGTACTGTAAGCTTGAGTCTGAAGGCCTCATTTTAGGAAGGATGTAGAGCTTCTGAAACAAGTACAGAGAAGGGCAACAAGATTAGTGAATGAAACAAAGGGTTGCTCTTACGAAGAAAGGCTTAAGTTTTGCAAATTACAGTGTCTGGAGACAAGGCACCGGTGAGGTGATCTGATAGAGGTGTATAAAGCCTTGAATGGTTTGAGCATGCTCAGTGCTGATGGGATTCTTCCTCTTGCTCAGAATAATCACCTGTGAGGGTATAAATTCAAATTGAGGAAAGACAGATGTAGGACAGTGTGGAAATTTGCCTTTAGCCAGCAGGTGGTTGATTGCTGGAACAAATTTCCATCTGTCATTGTAGAAGTTGACAGCTTAAATATATTCAAGGCAGAAACAGACAAACATTTGGAGTGATATGCCTCTACTAATGCTAATTTACAAAATCTCTAGCTAAATTTAAAAATAAGGTAATGAACGTGACTAAGACTATTGAGACTTTTTTTTTTTTTTTTTTTTTTGTATTAGACCTTTACAACAAAAAAGTTCTTCCTTTTAATATTTGTGTAATCTTCTGGCTTTTGAATAAGAGAAATTATCCCCAGAACAAAATATTTACTCTATCTGTTAAAATAAACATATTGCTAATTGTAACATACATCCATGAGAACTGTAAGAATTTTGAGGTTATCTGTGAAAACTTTACTTACCAGCATGCAAAACACTAGACAAGATGATGATGATGAATAGCAATTTTTATTCATCATCTAAACTAAAAAAAGTCAATAACTAATCTTAATGCCAAGAAACTTTCATCCAAAACTTTGGATTCTATCTTATTTCACACTAAATTAACATTTGAGCATCTTCAAAAATAACATAAATAAGAATAAACATGTAAAGTTTTCATTCCCTTTTTTCCTCACTAATGTAACATATTCACACTTGTTCAAAAAAAAAAAAAAAAAGGTTTTTTTTTTTTTTTTTTTTTTGCAGTACTCTTCTAAAATGTAGCAGTGAAAGCCAAAACAAACACGTGCATTCACATATGCTCACACAAGTACAATGAGCATTGCTACATGTAGTTATGAGAAGGGAAAAGAATGTTAATAAACCTATAAATAAACAATTTCTAACACAAAAGGTAAGCATATATCACATTTAATAACTATACAATAATATAAAATAAATATATCTGACAATAATAAAATTGCAGTTATTGTATAACCATCACATCTTAAAAAATAAATCTTTTACTGCATTTCAATCAATTCAGTTCTGGTAAGTATAGTGTGTGTGGAAGTAAAGCACTTAAGGAATAATGAAAACATCATTACAGAAATATTTCCATTAGTGGCAGTAAGCCTGGTAGTGCAATTAAGGAATATGGTGAACAATGATATGGCAGGTGCGGAAGGGTTAAAATAAAAGCTTCTGAACAATAGTTTAATCTTCCTATTACGCTGTTACTTGAGGATGTGACGCTTAGTGCATTTTGGGAAAGGGTGTCGGTATGGAGCAGTTCAAAGGTATTGTGAATAGGTGATCTTGAGGTAAAAGATGAAAGTGTTTCGTTTGTGTGGGAAAAATATTCTGTTTTTCCCACCAAAGGAAGAAGAATGAGTTTAAAGAAAAACACTGATTGGGTCAGGTTTAAATTAGATAGGGAGAGATACGTAAATAAGTGCAAACCCCTCTGGGCTTTGCACATAAGCTTGTGTATAAAATAGTACTACAAGGGGCGATCTAACTTGCAATCAATTCAATAAATAAATAAATAAGAAGGAAATAAATAAGGTGCTTGCACCAAAAGAGGGGTTTATGGTTGTTGTTCGGGGGGGGGGGTTACAGCCTTTAAGTGGTAGTTCTGGGAGTGTCTAGCAGTGAAGGGTTCTGCTGGGCATGTTCCTGTGCTAGAAGTTAATCCGAAAGTTGAATAACAAGTCAGTCCAGATGGGCCCTGGCTTCTACTACTGCTGTGGTAATTTCCTTCAGTATTAACAGAACTGTTCTTGAAATCCCAAAATAAGACAGTACTGGAAGAGCTATACAGCAGTGATACAGAGTTCAACTAAGAAGAGAGACATCACCACACTCTGTGGAAGGAACCCGCACAAAGGAATCCCACCGTGAAAGAAAAGGAAGGTAAGTCCTCTGAACTGTGTTGTTTTGGATGTGGTACTTAGATAAGGTGGGAGATTATTTTAGAGTAAGGTTGAAGTTGAAGAAACACAAGAAATAAGGAAATGTTTAGTATTGAGTTGGTTTATTGGTTGAAGTTGTAAAGAAAATTAATATTGCTAAATTAAGAGAGATTACATGGAATTGTTAGTATTAAGTTAGTGACTTATGGATTGCTGTTGTGAAGAGATTGATATTGGTGATTAAGAGAAATATGAGGAAGTTTATTCAGATTGAATTAGTTTAGCGTTTGAAGTTGTAGAGAGAGTTGAGATTATTAAATGAGAGAAATTTTATGGAAATGATAGTGGGTATTAACAGATTAAATGAGAAAAATGAATAGATTAGATGTAAATGAACACTGGTTATGAATTGTAAGTAGATTTTTACGATAAATGACTTTTGTTTTATATTTGTGTCATTGCTCTTGAGAAACTGACAGCTCAAGTATAATACAGGGTGTCTCAAAAATACACGGCATAACTTCAGGAATGAGTTCCTCATATGTAGCCAATAAAAATATTTTATATCAACATAGTTGCGGAAATGCTTGGCTCCCAAGTTATTAACCGGAATGTCTTATCTCCCACAGGTAATTTCCTTCATCACAAGGTATTAACAGAATCTGGTGGTTTTCCATTCCGACCATGTACTCAAATCAGAAGCAAGCAGATATGCACTTTATGTATGGTTTTGGCGGACGGCAATGCTCTGGAGGCTTGTTGTTTGTACCATGAAAGGTTCCCAGAATGATGTCCAGACAGGAAAACGTTTGAAGGTATCCATTGCTGCCTTTGTGAACACAGGACCTTTACACTTCGTGCTGCCAACAGAGGATGACCAAGATCTACGACTCCTGAAGTAGAGGAGGAGATTTTGAATGTTGTGCATGCCACTCCTGGAATCAGCACATGCAGAATAGCAATGCAACTGGCTGTTCAACGTTCGACTTGGAGGGTGTTGCGAAAACACCAACTGTATCCTTACCATCTGCAACGGGTACAGGCCTTGTCACCAGCAGATTACCCTGTGTGAGTAATGTTCTGCCATGGTTCTTGCAGCAGTGTGTTACAACTCCACACTTTCCTGCCTTAGTGATATTCACAGATGAAGCACAGTTCACATGAGACGGAATCCAAAACTTTCATAATCAGCATGTATGGGCTGAGGAAAACCCACATGCAATTCTTCCATCACATCACCAACAGCAGTTCAGCCTCAACATCTGGGCGGGTGTTTTTGGTGATAAGTTATTCAGGTCCCATGTACTTCCAAACGCACTCACAGGGCAGGCGTACAGAAACGTTTTGATTATTCATCAACAAGCACACTTCATGCATGATGGCGCTCCCGCACATTTCAACCACCTAGCCCCGCAATTACCTGAATCGAAGGTTTCCTGGTCGGTGGATAGGTAGAGGTGGACCAACTGCCTGGCCTCCATGCTCACTTGATTTAAACCCACTAGATTTCTTCTTGTGGGGCCATTTAAAGTCATTGGTGTATTCGACTCTGGTAGCTGATGTGGAAACTCTCCGCAATCAAATTGTGGCAGCTTGTGAGACAATATGAAGCATGCCAGGAATTTGGCATCATCTTCGCGAGTCCATGAGACATCGATGTGAGGCCTGTATTCAAGCAGGAGGTGGACATTTTGAACAATTACTATAAGGTGATGTGAACAGTTAAGTGTCATAGACAGCCCTTCAAAACTCGGAAACCAAGCATTTCCGGAACTATGTTGATATAAAATATTTTTATTGTCTACATATGTGAACTCATTCCTGAAGTTATGCTGTGTGGTTTTGAGACACCCCATATATATATATATACCCATGTATGTGGGGGGGGGGTATCCCTCAGCTCCTGGAAATTCCCATTTTTTAACACAGTCAGGTAGATTATGGGGCTTAGTGCTTGAGGGAAGCTGCTGTACGAAAATCATACCATTGGCCACTGACGGTGATACTAATGTACAGGGAAATAAAAATTAAGAAATAAATAAATTTCCCCCCCCCCCACAACTTAGATTTGGTTTCCTCACCAAGCTTAACCGTCAGTCCCTTTCTTTTGTTAATACGGATATAGTGCCATAAAAAGTCAAAAAGGAAATATTTTTTATTTTTGATAAAACAGAAATAAGATTTTTTGAAGATGAGGGACGGGGGGGGGGGCGAGTTCAACTGAAACTCGTCTACTACTATGTCAGTCATCATCATCAGCCATTTTCAATCCACTGCAGGATGAAGGCCTCTCCAGCAACTTTCCAGTTCCTTCTGTTTTGAGCACTGGCCATCCATTTACTACCCACAAACTCATGAATTTCATCTATCCATCTCCGCCTTTGTCTTCCAGGTTTTCTTCTAGTTCCTCTTGGATACCATTCTGTTATTTTCTTAGTCCATCTGTCATCATGTCTTCGAGCTATGTGTCCTGCCCAAGACCATTTTAGTTCTTTAGTTTTGATAAGAATGTCCTTTACTTGAGTTTGTTGCCTAATGACATAGTCTAAACTACTACACATAGTGTAGTAGTTTACACTATGTCAGTACAAAACATCAACCAGCACAGAATTCAAAAGGACGTTTTCTACTGCTAATTAAATACGTACCAAAATTAGATCCAGTATAAACGATAACACTGTTGAGTTTCTTAAGAACTCACTTTATTCAGACATGGAGTGTGGATGCTTATTTTTTTTGTTTTTAGAATAACTGTCTGTTTAATAATTTTTGCTAGAATATTTATTATTGTAATAAAAGTTTGATTTAAAATGTGTATTCAAGTAATTACTTGTTTTTCCATACTTTATTGCACCTAATTGTTATCAAAATTAATTGTGAAAAATGTTTTTTTTTGGAATACCGGTATCCCGGTTTCATAAATTAAAAATACCGAAATACCGGTATTAAGATTTTGACCGGTATTGTGAGTCCTACTAGTGGTGGATCAATGGGTGAAGTTAAAAATTACAGATCTCTTAGTCTGACCTCTGGCCTAGGGAAAGTAATGAAGTCACTGGTGAAAGAAGTTATGCATGATCATCTAAACATGAATGCAGTTATACTGAAGACATATTGGTATATGTCATATATCTGTGTCAATGGCTATCTGTGATCAATGGCTATTTCTATTACATGCAACTCTGCTATACATATGCTGTTTTCTTGTGGAATGCAGTTGAATATCATTTTTTGTAAGAGAACAGAAGCTACATATGATTCTGACTTCAAGCTATCTGCACAGACTCACAGGAAGTCAGAATAGTTTTCTTGATGTGTTGCTAAGAGTTGCTGGAAGATAGACAGTGTTGTGGCAACCTTCCCCCAGACCTTGAGGGAGAAGTTGCAATTCAGGAGAGGAGTGGAACATATCATGCTGTGGTGAAAGGAATTGCCAAGGCAAATGAGCAACCATTTACTGTCACATTAAGCTCACTTAAAACCCATTCACAGCTGAATAAAATAGGGTCAGTTGGCATTCTGATTGGTATTGTACAGATTTTCTATCCCATCTTAAAACTTATGTCCACATAGTGGCTCGGCATGGATTTCAAATTAAAAGCATACTGCTTATGTTGGAAGGGGGGGGGAGAGCATGATATGGCTTATCTGCTTCAACATTAAGGCTTTGAAAAAGGTATGAAATGCTCCAGTGGAAATGCAAATGGTCTGATGATGGATTAGATTGAACCACTGAAGTGCTATCTCTAGCAGAAGCACATGCCCAGGAATATAATGGAAAGATCATGGTACATGTTCTGCATCCAGTGAAATTGAGGAAAGGGCAACGAAGGATGCTAAGCCCTTTTGTACACTTCTGCTAAGCACTTTAGCTGATAGATATGTTCTAGAAAACTCAGCTTCTTGTTGAAGAGAAGCCCTAGGAATTTGGCTTCTGCAGGATGATATTTTGCCTAAACCTTAACTCTGGATCAGAGTGTAAATCCATCTGTGACAGAAGTGTACATGGATGGTCTTCTGTAACAAAAATCTGAATCTGTTATTCAATGTCCAGGATGCAAGATGGTCAAATGATGGTGAAAATTGTTCTGTGATAGCAATTATTTTAACAAAAAAACATGACACTTAGAAAGATTCTTGTCAGGAACGATTCAGTGTGCATGCGTGTGTGACTGGGTAAGTATGTTTCCCCCTACATGAATTTAAAATTGGCAACTGTTAATAAAAACAGGAAGGTGATCTCTAAGACAAAAGTTATGGAGGTCTTGCAATGGGCCAAACTGCCAGGTTGTGTCATGCTTTTTTCAATATCAAAGAAAACTGATATAAGATGATCAGATTTTATAAAAGCATCAAAAACACAGGTTTGCAATCTAATTAAATGATCCAAAGTGGTCTGTTTCTTTGGAAGCCATGCTGTTGTCCATTTCTTTCTAAATACCATACAAGGGAAGCATGTTTTCCAGGACTTTTCACTCTTGTAGGGATGGAATCCTTCATTCCACACTCGACCTTAACCTTGGTTTTCTAAACCTTGATTTTCCAATAAATGTGCTAAGGCTGTTCAAGAGAAGAATGTTGCATATCGCAATTGGCTTTTTTCCAAATTTTCAGTTTCATTTTCTGCCTACATCAAAGCTTGCAAAAATTGTAAAGCAGTTATTAATCAGTCCAAACTAGATTTCAAACAGGCTAAAAGTAAAACACTTGTTTCTTGTCCAAATGGTAGCCTAACATTCTGGTCTCTTGCCAAATCTATTGGCTGCAACTTTTGCCCATCTCTGTCAAAACTAGATGGTTCTATTGCTACTTCAGCCAAGGATAAAGCTGACAAGCTAACATCCAATTTGTCTTCCAACTCACGTATTAATGATCTTGGTAAAACACGTCCCACCATTTCCGATGCCCTCCATTCAATGCCTCCTGTGGTCTTCCATCAAAAGGATGTCAGAAGGATTTTTGAACAAAATTGATGCTAAGAAAGCTCCAGGTCCCGATGGTATTTCTCCACTTGTTCTCAAAACTTGTGCTCCTGAAATTACTCCTGTTCTGTGTCGCCTTTTTTCACTTTCTTATTCCACAGGTATTTTTCCTTCTGTTGGGAATCTGCTCATATCCAGCCAGTTCCTAAAAAAGGGTGACAAATCCCTCCCATTCAATTATTGTTCCATTGCACTTATTTCTACTCTTTCTAAAGTAATGGAGAAATCAATTAACCACCAACTCAAACTATCTAGAAACTTTCCAACTAATCAATGATTGCCAGTATGGATTCCACCAGTGTCAATCCACTGGTGATACTTGGGCTCATGTTACCCATTTATGGACAAATTCAATGGAACTTAAGCAGTTTCTCTTGACATTTCAAAGGATTTAGATAATGTTTAGCATAAAGGTATTCTAAATAAGCTTCCATCGTATGGTTTGCCAACAATTTTTTGTAATTGGGTATCCAGTTTTCTCTCTGACCGCTCATTGTGGGTGATGGCAGATGGTTCTCTGTCTTCTAACTTTTCCACTAATGCTGGTGTTCCCCAAGGTTCAGTTCTTTCTGCCACTCATTTCCTCTTGTACATTAATGACCTTCTTCCATTGACTGGAAATTCTATCCATAGTTTTGCTGATGATAGCACATTGCATTCCACCTGAGAAAACTTACCCTGGTTGAACAGCTTCAATTTCTTGAATAGCCACTACCATTTCCTTAAATGCTGCTATCCAATGGGACAAAAATAACTTAGTTGATTTCAATCCTTCTAAAACTCAGTCCTGTGTTATATCGCTCACAAAAAGGATTCTTCTGCTAATATGCTTATCTTCGATGACACTCCGATTTCTAGGCAAGATCATACATCTCTATTGAAATAAGCTTCCTGCCTTATCACTACCTTATCTCTCTTGGAATAAGCACATTACAAATATTGCTTCATCTGCATCTAAAAAACTGGGTTTTCTCTTTCACTCTTGGCATTACTTTTCTTCCAAGCAGCTGTTCACTCTGTACAAATCGCAAATCCACCCTACCATGAAATATTGTTCCCATATCTGGGGCAGGGCCCTCAAAACCTCTCTCAGGCTTCTAGATTCCATTCAGAAGATGACAGGTTAATTAATAACTCATCTCTAACAGAGCCTCTCCACTCTCTGTCTCATTGATGTTCTGTTTCTGCTGCATGCCTTTTCTATAGATACTTCCATGGGCACTGTTCTTCTGAATTGGTTTCTATAATTCCCACTCTCTCTTTCAAAAAAAGTCCAAACAGATGCTGTTACCACTCAATATCCTTTTACTGTCCAACTTCAAACTCACAGAACCAACTTTTCTTCTTCCTCATTTTTTCATTCAACTTATGTTTTCTGGAACAATCTTCCCTCATACATATTTCCTGATAATACAATCTACAGAAGTTCAAGTCTCATGTCAACAAACATCTTCTTTCATCTTCTCAACCTCCAATCCATGCACGGTACTTAGTACTATTGGTTCTAATACCTCGTGTTTAGCGTTTTCATAAAAAAAAATTTCATTGCCGCAGGATGAGAGTTAATAGAATTTTTAAGAGAAATTCCTGGCTTTGGGAAGTTAAGAGCAATAGTTTTTCACCAAGAATTTTGATCATTGTCAAGAAGGATTTTATTAAATAAGATTAGAAGAAGATCCTTAGATTGTGTCGGAAGGCATTTTATCATTTCATAGAGGATGTCACCTGGACCAACAGCACTTGCTTGTAAATGAATGCTGCTCTTAATTCTTCCTGTGTGAATAATGTCATTGCAGAGATTTCTACAACTATTTCCTCTAGAGTATTTGCAACCACAGTTCAATCCACCATTTTCCATCCATTGTGCTCTGGGCTCACTGAAGAGTACGGATATTTTCTTCTTAATTTTACAGATCTTATCCCAGACCACTTTTGAGCTACCAGACTGGGTTATAGATGAAGTAAAACTGATCCAAAATTCCTTTTGGCTCTTATGTCAAAAGTAACATGCTTTGGCATATGCACGTTTAAAATCTGAGTCTGTTAAATTTTCTGTGATTGGATATCATTGGAATATTTGCATTATTTTGAGCTTTCCATGCTACTGTACCCTCTAAGTTCTATCAAGTTTTAGGAAATGGTAGAAACCATGTGGACATTTTGGGAAATGCAACTGCTATTGCATAAACAATATCTTCTATAACAGGAGTGGCCAACTTAATTTGTGATGCGATCTGCTTTTTTCCTTCAAAATGTGCCGTGATCTACCATCTCAAAAATTTCATTGCACAAATTGAGGGATGACTGTATATTTAAAATTCGTCGTGATCGACCGAAATTAAATTCTGCGATCGATTCGTTAGCCAACCCTGTTCTATAACATACATCACTGCATCACTGAGAAATTCCTGGCTGACTTCTGAGTGGTCCAACTGTGCTAGTCCAAAATAACAAGGACTGTCCCTGTGGCAACCCAGAGTCCTGGAGACACTTAATGTTTGAGTGTGATTTGTATGATGACCTACGACTACGCCTAATAATGGCAATCCAATATATCCCAGACAATCAAGAACCCAGACTGTTAGACACTCAAGAGGACTACAAGGCACTCAGTCAATATGCCCAGGATCTATTTTTTAGAAGGAAAACAATGATACAAATATACCAAAGGCAACCCAACTAGAAAGAATGCAGGAGGTCAAACAAGTAAAAAAAAAAAAAAAAAAAAACCTCAGCATACCACAGAAAGACAAGACTTTAGGATGATTTGGATGGCCTACTGTCGACCCAAAACTGCACTCCCTTGTGTGGTTTTTTTTTTTTTTTTTTTCATTCGGGGAGGGGGTATTTGCTCTTCTCCTCTCCTCCCCATATTTGTATTTTTAATTAATTTATTTATTTTTTTAAATTTATTATTTTTTTTTATTTAGTTATTTATTTTTCTCCTCTCCTCGCCTCCCCATGTCGTGGGGCATGGGCATGCCCCAGTGAAAATGGGGGACCACCATCCTATCCGACCCCCGCTTCTTCCTATTTCATCCCCCCCTCTACACCCTCCCTCCCATTACTTTCTCTTGTACAGCGATTGCCCCACATGTCCAAATTTAAATCACATCAAATTTTGCCCGACCTTTTAGGCTCTCTAGAAATAGTTCTTTCAGCGTAAAACCCCATACAGCGATAGCTCCAACCTTTATTTTAGGTCCTAGTCACCGAAATCCCAGGAAAGTAAGTGGCAGGACCTGCCAGAGTATAATTAGTCTATTGGTACGCCCGGCCGGCATCCCTGTTGCTAGGTATGGTAACGCCGGGTCCCACTGGGGGCCCGGCAACCAACAGGCCAGATGAACAATGGGCACAACAAACTACATACCACATTACCCATACATTATTTTTAAACTTCTGGCATAGACAGGGTACTGTCACTCGATACATAGAACATACGCGGAGATGGGAGAAATCCCCGGAGCCGTCAGACCCTCAACATACCTATACTAGTCCAACTTTTGAGTGGTCCAACTGTCCAACTTCTGCTCAAATGCATTCCAGTCAGACTTAACAAACTTCCACTGTAATATTCTTAAAGACTGATAGAGTCTTCTCTGTCAAAGGAAGTAGCGAAGAAAAGCTGATAGAAAGATCAATGGCACACACATCTGGGTAGGCACGCAAAAAAAAGCATTCTTTCCAGTTTTTAGAAGGGAGAGCTCATGCTGAAAATGGCCTCTCTGCACTACCTCAGAGGGGTATTATGTCCATTGAGATCTCCTAGTAAAAGTACAGAAGGCAGCTGCTTAATTAGATCATCAATGTATGTCTGCCTGGGAGATAATCCTAAGTAGCAAATACACAGATTGTTAAAAGGAAACCCTAGGAAGAGGGGTATGGCACTACCTTTATGTTGGTATTAAGAGGAACTACTTGGAATCACCATCCTAGCAGACAGTCATAGTGACTCCGTGAACAGGTTCATCTCCCAATCTGCCTTTGCATATCACAATGATATTCCATAAAGTAGGGTTCCTCGTATGCCTTTAAATATGTCTCTTGCAGATATTCGAATGGCTTCTAAAGTGCTAAGAGCTTATCCTTATCAAGTTTGGCTTTTTCTTTTCTAGGGAAGTATGGATAAAGTACTGTGTCCATTGTTTCCTCCACAAAAAAGTTCTAAAACCAAGTTGTCCAGTACCCCCTACCCTTTTGTCATCCATTTTTTCTTGTGTTACTTCATTTTTTGTTTTTTTCCTTTACCAATGAGTTTTGGGATATGGTGCAGTGGGAAGTATTAATATAAGAGTGTCAACTGACTGGTCTTTCTGTACAAGTTTTTGTGAATTTAATAAATAGAATGCAATAGGAGTAAATGACTCTTTGTGTGAGCAGTCATATCAGTTTGTGTTCCAGTGAAACATCTTGTAACCTTCTGAGTCTATGAAGGTTTATTGGTATTCACAGGTTTCACACCTTTCTTGCTTCCTGATATGTTCAGCTCTGCTTGTAATCTTTATATCACTTTTTACTCCTCCTCCTGCTGCTGGCTTGCTTGAAATTATGCAGCATGCTGTCCTTGGCAGTTAATACACATGGCTTTTGTAGCTGCAATTCTTAGTCCTTTACACCATGACAGGCTACAATAATGTTTAGAACTACTACTAGGATGGAATGAAATACTGTGCAATATACACTATTCTTATCTGAGGCCTATAGGTCAAAACCCAGTGTGTACCCAGTATGTAGCAAGGAGACAGGAAAGTGATACTTAGATGATTTTTTTCCACTAAAGCTGGACGTTGGTGTGTAATTCTGTCTTAAGGTTAGCTTGATTCTCCATCAAATTGTGAGTCATATATTTTGTAAGTCCACTTACTGGAACAGGGTTACACCAGCAGGCTGACTATTGGCAGAACAACATGGAGCAGAATGTATATAAGATTATTCATTAGTTTGGGTCTGAATATGGTTTTAGGACCAGGATATGCCTGCCAAGGGCAAAAGTTTATGACAATGAAGAACAGATATCATTTTTTAAGGTACAAAGGGTGATGTTGTTGTACATGTTGGCAATAATGACATTAACACGTTGAATGCCGAATTGAGTTAATTCATACTTGGCGATCTGGCCCAGGATGCTGACTACAAGTTAACTCGGACTGGTATAACTTGCCTTTCAGGTGCAGCTACGAGTATATTTGTAGCAAATATGTGCAACTGATGGATAGTTAGCTTCTGGGATGAAAATGAAAAATCAAGCACAGCGTCAGAAAACAGAATTTATTCACAAAAAGAAATATTTTTGTCACACAAAAAGCTAGCTTCTCTTAGCATACTGGACAATAATAGCGTGTTCCGTGGCGTTTTTTATTTCTCATACATACTCGACATGGCTTAGTCGGGCATGGTTTTTTTTCAGTTGGTGGTATAGAAATTCTGAAACTGAAATTCTAAATAATGAATTTTACGTTCAGACCTAATCTTCTTTGGAATTTTTAGAATTTTTTCTCCAATCAAAGATTCAATGTAACTTTTCCGTCAAGTTACGGGTTCCACCATAAAATGTCTGGAATTCAGAGAAACTCGTAACTTGACAGTAAAGGGTGTATGCGTTATGTATAAATTTGGACCTGGGGGTAATTGTGCAGGCAGATATGAAGTTCTCTGAGCAGTGCAGACGAGCTGCAAGAGTAGCTCATGGTGTCTTGTCAATGATATACAGGAATTTTTCTAGCAGGGATAAGGAGGTGATTATTTCTTTGTATAAGGCAATGGTTAGGCCACATCTTGAGTACTGTATACAGGTCTGGAGGCCTCATTTCAAGAAGGATGTAGAGCTGCTGGAACGGGTACAGAGAAGGGCAACAAGATTAGTAAATGGAACAAAGGGTTGCTCTTACGAAGAAAGGCTTAAGTTTTGCAAATTACAGAGTCTGGAGACTAGGCACCGGCGAGGTGATCTGATAGAGGTGTATAAGGCTTTGAATGGTTTGAGCATGCTCAATGCCAATGGGATTCTTCATCTTTCTCAGAATAATCACCTCAGAGGGCATAAATTCAAATTGAGGAAGGACGGATGTCGGATAGATGTGCGGAAATTTGCCTTTGGCCAGCGGGTGGTTGGTTGGTGGAACCGACTTCCATCACTTGTTGTTGAAGTTGATAGCCTAAACAAATTTAAAGCTCAACTGGACAGGTATTTCGAACGAACGGAGGGGTGAAATGGGAGAGGGTTTTTTTTTTTTTTTTTTGGCTGATGCTGAATAAGCTTGCTTTCTTGCATCATATGCCTCTACTAATGCTAATGCTAATGTATATATATTCCTCAAATTATAGGTGAAAACCTCATACCTTTGAGTAGGACTGTTAATCTCTCAACACTCAATTGCGAATGATTATAATATGAACTTAGCCCCCATGTATTGTCATAAATGAATCAAGTTAAAATAACTATTAATTAAAATAAGCATGTATTCAACTCTCATATCGTGTCAAGGGAATCGGAAAGAATCACGGAAAGATGGTGGCTACCAACCTCCAAAAACCAATCAACACCACAAGCCATCATGAGAATTGAAAAACAACTGTCGTGAAAATCTAAAAACGACGACACTAATAAATTAATTCACACATAAGTTAAACTTTAAAATCGTTATTAACATCTTTTAAGAGACCACCTTATTCGATTTGTTACCGTGCTCACAAGAAGTACAAAAGTAATTCGCGAATGATATCCCCCCTGTTTTATATCAAATTAACGACACCTGATACGAGATTATTTATATAAACCAATGTATGAATTACTATTCATGCATGCGCGTAACAGTCCACGAGTTCGAAATATTATAAGGTCTGCGTATATTTATAGAATTAACATTTAATCTCATTTTTAATGTTTCAGCAATTAATAATTTAAAATATTCGCACTGTTTATTAAGAACCTTGGATTCATTAAAAAGAAACACATGTCCACCAGTGATTGCATGAAACGCAAGCTCAGATGCACCCATCCTACCTGCTCTAACTGATGCCAAATGCTGCTGTATCCTTACCGAAAGTATATTTTGGGTCGAGCCAATATAAGTAGAATTGCATCCACCACAAGAAATATTGTGAGCTTTCATGGTAGGAACTACATATGCCCTATATTTCAAGATAGCATGGAGCTTACTCATGGGTTGTGGAACAATCTTAAATTCGGTGTTCTTAAATATGTTAATAAATTGTCTATACCAATGTTGTATATACGGAACTTTAATAAAATGTTTGTGATCCACCCTGTCATTTGTTGTACCCGTCTCTAATTTATATTTCGCCAGTTGACTAATCTGCATAATGATACCTAATGAATAACCTATATTTAAAAATCTTTTTGTCAGTTCCGTGAACTCATCCAATAAGGATTCTTGAGTAGAGCTGTATCTATATGCATTCTACAACTGGTTAAAAATAATGCTCCTTTTATATGTAAAAGGGTGGTTGTGGCTTGAAAGGTGCAAAAATTTTCCCATATTCGTTGACTTCCTATAAATTTAAAAAATATGTTTTCATTAATTCTGGTTAAAGTAAAATTTAGAAAATTTATAGATTTTGTGAAGTGGGATTTTTATTTATAGAGTGAACTTAAATCGAGTATGAATGTTATTAAATGAATCCAGGACCTTCTGTATCATGTATTTATTAGTAAATATTAAGATACCATCAAGATATCTGCCATAGAACATTATATTAAATAGAGGTTATTCATTTTTCATTAGAGACTGCAAGGCTCATGGGAGAGAAGTTTTCTCAGCATGGTCTGTGCTTAATAAGGAATAAGGAATGCAGAACTGGAATTTGGGGAGTGTTCATAGAGGAGAGACAGTACAGTAAGGGAGGAGGGTTATGCTGTTAGTTAAGAAACACATAAAATCTATAGCAGTGCATCCAATTGACACTGGTGAACAATATAATGTTGAATCAGTATTCAGTATCGTGTGACATAAACAATGGGAAAGCAAGAATGAGGGTAGGAGTGTGTTATAGGCCTAATGACTCTGATGAGTACAATGAACAACTATACAGAGAAATAGAATGGACCAGTAAATCAAAATGTCTTATAATGGTAGTAGTAGTAATAGTGGCATGTGATGCAAGAAAGCAAACATATGAGCTTACAAGCATCAGCCAAAAAAAAAAAAAAAAAAAAAAAAAAAATTCACACAACCATTCTCTCTAAATGTTTGTCCAGTTCCTCCTTAAATTTATTTAACCTGTCAACTTCCACGACAACAGATTGAAGTTTATTCCAGCAATTAACCACCCGCTGGCTAAAGGCAAATTTCTGCACACCAATTGTATATCTGTCTTTCCTCAATTTGAATTTATGCCCCCTTAGGTTCGTAATCTAAACAAATGGAAGAATCCCATCAGACTTCAGTGTGCTCAACCCATTCAAGGCCCTATACACCTCAATCAGATCACCTCGCAGGTGCCTAGTTTCCAGCTGCTGCAATTTGCAGAACTTAAGCCTCTCTTGGTAAGAGGGCCCCTTCATTCCCCTCACCAATCTTGTTGCTCTTCTCTGTACATGCTCAAGCAAATCCACATCCTTCCTAAAATGAGGCCTCGAGACCTGTACGCAGTACTCAAGGCATGGCCTGACCATTGCCTTATACAGAGGGACAATCACCTCCTTTTCCCTGCTAGCAAAATTCCTGTATATCATTGACAAAACCCCATGACCTGCCCTGTCTGCATTGCTCAGAAAACTTCATATCAGACTGCACAATTACTCCCAGGTCTTTTTCATTTTCTACCACCTTAAGTGTAGTACCACACAGTTGGTACGTTTCTCTGGGGTTACTTCTACCCATATGTAGTACTTTGCATTTGTCAATGTTAAACTTCAGTTGCCACTTCTCAGCCTATCTTCCCAAATTTTCTAGACCCTGTTGCAGTAGCACACTACCATTACTGTCATTAACAATCCTGCCAACCATTGTATCATCTGCAAACTTCGACACTAAGACTGATATACCTTCACCAATATCACTGATAAATATACAAAACAACAGTGACCCAACACCGAACCCTGTGGGACTCCACTAATAACATTAGTCCACGAAGAGCAGCACCCATTGACTATCACCCTCTGTCTTCTCCCACTCAACCATCCTTTTATCCATTGTAGCAACTTACCCTTAATGGGGGATTTTAACTTACCAGATATTGACTGGAATTTGTGGGTTGGTCATTCGCACACTAGCATAACTTTTCTGGATTTATTGGATGACTGTTTTCTAAGGCAGCATATCTGAGAGTCAACCAGAGAGAATAATACTCTTGATCTGGTTATCAGCTGTGATTATTCGTGCATGAAGAAATTGCAGATGAAGGAGGTGGCAGCGATCACATTTACTGATGTGGAATTACTTAAAGATGTAAAGGGAATGGTTTTGCTTTCATAAAGGTGACTACAGTGGTCTCAGACAGTTTTTAAATTCTATACAGTGGGACCAAATGATGATGTTACTTACAACAAATTCTAAATGGGAAGCATTCAAGGAATTAATCTTGGAAGCTATTAGACTTTTCATACCAACTAAGAATATACCGTTCAAGGTTTAGACCCAAAGGGATGTCAGATGAACTAATGAGACTCGTGGCAGAAAAGAAGAATGTATAGGATGCATATAAATTATCAGGTGACACAGAAGCCTATGGTAGATATAAGCTAGTCTGTAATCAAGTCACAAAGGAGGTTAGGCAAGCAAAGACAGATAACCAGAAATCTTTGGAAAAGGATGCAAAGACTTCTTTATTTATATAAACTCTAGAAGGACGAGGACAAATCAATTGGTCCACTTGATATCAATAGTTTGACTGTCAATGATTCTGCTCAGATAGTTGATAAACCGAATGAGTTTTTCAGTATTTACATTCACAAATGAGGAATTTTGTAGTCAAGTGGACGACAGAAGCTTATTAAATTTATTAAATTCTAACAAGGAGCTAAATGATTTTGTAATTACTGAGAGCAAAGGGGAGGAGAAATTTTAAACTTGAACATAAGAAAAGAACCTGGGGTGGAAGGATTTATGCAGTTATATTAAAGGAGGTGGCAAAGGAAGGAAACAAACCCATAGTCGTAATTCTGAGAGCATCTTTGAACTCGGGGGGGGGGGGGGGGGGGGGGGGGGGGGGAACCTCCGCTGAGTTCAAAGATTGGACTGGAGATGCACAAATGTATCCCTATTTCACCAAGTGAGATCAAAAGGTGATACGAGTAATTACAGACCTGTTAGTTTACTTTTGTTAATGGGAAAATAATGTAGTCACTAGTTAAAAAAGCATTGCATCTAGGCAAGACTACAGCAATAATTCTAGGCAAGACTACAGCAATAATTGGACTGGAGATGCACAAATGTATCCCTATTTCACCAAGTGAGATCAAAAGGTGATACGAGTAATTACAGACCTGTTAGTTTACTTTTGTTAATGGGAAAATAATGTAGTCACTAGTTAAAAAAGCATTGCATCTAGGCAAGACTACAGCAATAATTCAGACACAGCATAGGTCTGTTAAGGGGAAGTCTTGTCTGACCAATTTGATTGGATACTATGATGTGGTCACAAAGGAACTGGATGCAAAAAATAATTTTGATATCACATATTTGGATATCAGGAAAGTTTTGATACTGTTACACATGTAAGATTACTGTACAAATTGTTACACATGTATGTTATTAAAGGTAAGTTGCTACAATGGATAAAACGGTGAATAAAAAGCGTGGGAGAAGACAGAGTGGTAATCAATGGACACTGTTCTTTGCGAACTAATGTTATTAGTGGAGTCCTGCTGGGTTCAGTGTTGGACCCATTGTTGTTTTGTATACTTATCAATGATACTGATGAAGGCTTAAGGTTAAAGTTTGTAGATCATACAATGGTTGGCAAGGTTAGTAATGATAGTATACTACTGCAACAGGATCTAGAAAAGTTGGGCAGATGGGCTGAGAAGTGGCAACTGAAATATAACATTGACAAATGCAAAGCACTGCATATGGGTAGCAGTAACCCCAGAGAAATGTACCAACTGTGTGGTACTACACTCAGGGTAGTGGAGAATGAAATGACCTGGGGGTAATTGTGCAGTCAGATATGAAATTTTCTGAGCAGTGCAGACAGGGCGCAAGGTAGCTCATGGTATCCTGTAAATGATATACAGGAATTTTGCTAGCAGGGATAAGGAGGTCATTATCCCTTTGTATAAGGCAATGGTGAAGCCACACCTTGAGTACTGCATACAGGTCCACAAGTCTCATTTTAGGAAGGATGTAGAGTTTCTAGAATGAGTACAGAGAAAGGCAACAAGACTGGTGAATGGAATAAAGGGGCGCTCTTATGAAGAAAGGCTTATGTTCTGCAAATTGCAGTGTCTGGAGACTAGGCACCTGCGAGGTGATCTGATTGAGGTGTATAAGGCCTTGAATAGTTTGAGCAGGTTCAATACTGATGGGATTCTTCCTCTTGCTCAGATTACGAACCTGGGGGGACGGACTCAAATTAAGGAAAGCCATAGATGTGTAAAAATTTGCCTTTGGCCGTAGATGATTGTTGGAACAAATTTCCATCTGTCGTTGTGGAAGTCTGTAGCTTAAATAAATTGAAGGAAGAACTGGACAAACTTTTATGTGAATGGATGGGTGATGTGGGGTTTTTTTTTTTTTTTTTTGGTTTATGCTGTATAAGCTTGCTTTCTTGCATCATCCTCTACAAATGCCTATGCTAATCCTAAAAATTTAGAATTTGCTACTGCTATTGACCAAATGATAACTGCATGTCCTGACAATCTAATCTAGATAAACTTTATCGAATTATCATGGTTTTGATACAGATTAAGTCAGTTTTCAAAAGTCAGACTGTTTTGAGAATTTTTGGCACAAGCTGGTTTACAGCTTGAGCAAAATTAGAACAGAGAAAGAAACATATTAAATAGTTTAACATGGTATTTATGGCTGTAGTCAGAAAGAAATACTAAATATTAAAAATTTCTTTTTTTAAGCAATCTTTCTAAATTTATTTTCCCAATATATGCTGGAGGACAGAATATTTTAATACTAACAAATCTTGTGTACACTGACTAGTCTTTGGATATTTTCTAGATTATTACTTTTTTATGACACTTTCAGTGGTATTTTGCAGAATTCCCACTCTTCTAACGAAAATTTTTAAAATTCATATTATATTTTATCTGTATGATATTATCATAATGATGAAATGTAAACTATTAGTCCAGGATGAACATTGTCTTTCTTGGACTACTGTTATTAGTGATGTGCCCCAAGGTTTAGTGCTAGGCCCATTGTTGTTTTCAATACAGGCAGTTTTCACTTTATAAGTTTTTTTTTTCCTCCAAGTATCAACAAAATCAAAAATATGAAGATTAATTGCAAAAAACGAATGTTAAACATTCATAAATTCTACATTTAAAGCCATGCACGAAGATATACAATATAGTGCACCCCGCTTTACGATATTAATACGTTCCAGAGAGACCATCGTATCGTGAAAATATCGTAATGTGAACCCAATACATTGTTCTTTACTTATTTATTCCAAGACCTCGGAAGCTGAAATTTTTGCTGTATAACTAAGCTATTTATCTCCCTAAAAGGTAATTTTATAATGTAAATTGTATTAGTTACCAATTCAAATCATTAAATGCGCTACACTTTCATTATCATATATAACAACCAATTTTGAATGGCTTCGTGATATTTTTCTAAACTCATTTCTGGAAGTCATTTCTGTTTTATGGTCATGACGACCATAAAACAATAAACACAATTTGCACTTTTCAGTGTATTGTGCTTTTCTGTTAGGGCAAGCAATTATAAACAGGTGGTAAACTCGAAGTTATCGCATTTGTGAAAATACCAATAGCTGGAATTATGTGGGTTTTTATGTTATTAGGGTGAAATGCGTTTCTCCTTCACTGCAATCTTCAATCATATAAAAAACATAAATAAATTTCAGAATCTTATCTTCATTCTTTTTTTTTTAAGCTTCGTAAACTTGTTACTCCCCGCGAATTGTGTTAGCTGCAATCTCACTTGCGCGTATCTTGTTAATTAGTTGCAAGTTGTGCATGCCGTTAAAAAATGCTTATGCATGCTATCGTGAAATTTATAAAGAAAAGAGAAGATTATCTTGGAAACAAATGCCTCTTGAAGAATTTCTGAAGAAGATGACTCCTTGTGCAACAAACCAATGAGTGCCGACCCAACAATGAGTGATCGGCGAGTGTGCATTTAGTCAATGATGATGAATAAACATTCTTTAATATTTGTTAAATCATCAATAATTTCTTTAAATTATAATTTAATTGATTTTACAGGCTGTTTTCATTTCTTTGGATAAATCAATCATTGTTTAAACAAATTAATTAGCTAACTAATTTCATTGTTGAGAATGTAATCCCTGTTTTGAACATTGTCTATGGGAATAAATTCCCACTTTACGAGCGCACGCTAAGAACAAATTAACTCGTAAAGTTGGAAACTACCTGTATTAATTTAATACTGATGAAGGCCTATCAGGCTTAATGTCTGAGTTCGCAGATTATACAAAAGTTGGCATGGTGATTAACGATGGTAATTAGGGTATGCTACTTCAATAAGATCAGTTAAAATTAGGCAGAGAAGTGGTAACTACATAACATTTAAAAAGGTAAGGTACTGCATATTGGTAACATTAATCCCAGATTAACGTATGCTACTGACAATTCCGGATTAACAATATCACTGACAAAATCCCACGAGCTAGGACAGCTCGTGGTTTTGTCAATAGCTTACAGAAATATTCTCAGCAGGGATAAGGAGGTGATATCCCATTGTACAGGACAATAATCAGGCCACATCTTCAGTACTGCATACAGATCTGGGTGCCTCATTTTAGGAAGGACCTGGATCTGTTGGAACATGTGCAGAGAAGAGAAACAAGTGAGGGAGAAAAAAATGTGCCCATACTAGGAAGGGTTTCAGTTCTGCAAATTGCACCATCTAGAACTAGCACATATCTGATTGATTTAAGGCTCTGATTGATTGGTTTGGTGTTTTTTTTTTTTTTTTTTAGGAGCATTAGCAACTAAGGCCATATTGCTCCGGGAATATGCGGTGGTCATTCCCTGACCTTTCCGCATCCTCCGTATTTGGTGGTGACGGGCTCGAACCCTGGTCTAATCAAGAAGCGTGTGCTACGCACTGTTGCTCCTTCCCACCTGGCTACGGAGGTGCCTGCTCTGATTGGAATCAGTACACTAAATGTTGATGACATCATTCTTACTCTAGCTCCGACAACACATATAAGAGGACACAAATTTAAACCGAGGAAGGATGGCTGTGGGATAGATGTGCAGAATTTTGTTTCCAGCCAGAAGGTAGTCTGGTTGAGAACAGATGGGTGATATGGAAAGTTTTTTTTTTTTTTTTTTGCTGATGCTGTAAAACCTGCTTCCTTGCATCATTTGCTAATATTAATACTAATACAGATTTATACTGCAACTAATATAAGCAATGTATTATAATTAATAT
This sequence comes from Mastigoproctus giganteus, assembly GCF_048544385.1. Taxonomy (NCBI): domain Eukaryota; kingdom Metazoa; phylum Arthropoda; class Arachnida; order Uropygi; family Thelyphonidae; genus Mastigoproctus; species Mastigoproctus giganteus. The sequence continues at coordinate 104,469,932 of NC_143579.1, forward strand.
AACTATTTCACATAAATCCATTAATTATAAAGGAAACTTTCTTGTTGAGTGTACAGCACTGGATTATATAATCATGTGTAATAATAGCATGAAATACAGTAAACTCCCGCTATTCGCGGTATCTGTATTCACGGTCGCTGATTTAATATAAAATGAAACCTAAAAAAATTGAATTTTAAATCGCCGTGAACATTTTCCGCCAAATAAAAACATGGGTGTGGTGACAAAATTGCAAGCGTGGATGTTTCTCGCTAATCCTTGTTCAGTATGTGCTATGCGCTTCTCATGGAAGAATTCGTGGTTTGCTTTTAATTTATATGCTTATAAATTGAATAAATTTATCAATTTATAAATTGATATGCTTAAAAAAGCGAAAAATATACCGTTTTGCGGTGTGTTAATGGAAGAAAGTGACGTTATTGTGGACAAATTCTTTTCTAACCCCTACAAAAATATCGCTACGAATAACAAGGGAATTGTGAAAAGATCAAAGAAGGTGATGACATTAGCGAATAAAATTCAGTTATTAGACAAAATTTCTAATGGTGAAAGTGTCTCCTCAGTGGCAAAACATAAAATCAATGAGTCAACGGTACGATCAATCAAGAAATCGGAAGAAAAATCCACCGCAGTGTCCATGAAAACGCGCTAATTGCTTAAAAAATTTGCTCTAACTCGTGAGGTTAAATTAGAAAAAATGGAAAAAGCTTTAAATCTGTGGATAGAAGACCGAACTAAAAATAAAATTTCGTTAAGTTCACTCATCATTTGTGAAAGGCAAAACTCCTTTATCAACACTTTAGCGAAACTGGTGATAGCACTGGCGGGATAAGTTTTTTAGCTAGCAAAGGCGCTGGTTTGAAATTTCTAATAAATATTACATTTAATATTAAATTGTTTCTTATTTTCATTTCGATGCCTTATGCTTGCATTTCACTATGTACATAGTCATATTATGAAGGTACATATAATACATACATAGACAAAATTTTAGACTAGTTTTTCTTATATATTTCATACTTTGGAACGGTATTTTTTTTTTTTTTTTTTTTTTTTTTTGGTAGTTGTTGGCGCATAGGCTTCTGTGGCCATAATGCACCTCCCAAGGTTTTTGCAGTACTTTGATCCAAGCCCGAGGCGGGAATCGAACCCGCGACCTTTGGATTGCCAGGCAGGCACTTTACCCACACTTTGGAACGGAACCCCTTTATTACTATGGGAGCCATAGCTCAGTATTCGCGTTTTCGGTATTCGCGGCATTTCTGAGGAACGTAACCCCCACGAATAGCAGGGGTTTACTGTATAACATTGCAATTTAAACAGACAAAAAAATAACATTGCTCATTTATTGCATATAATAAATGCCATCCAACTATGTATTCATTCAATGCAATTTTCAGAGGCATAGTTTTGTGCATTTACACAATTATAAGATACTGCTTATTTGTGTAGATAGTGCAATGGAAAGTCAGTGTCAAGGTGAACAGGGCACAGTCAAGCATTTGGCCTGCAACAGGCAAGTCTGATTAAGAAAATTTTCTGTGAATAACCAAATCTACAAACAACAAATCTATGATTGGTGAGATACTACTCAATGTAATCTGTTTGAAATTCTCCACTGAAACAAAAATTAAACATATTCAATTAAAATATACATACCTTATAACAGGCAGACATCTCAGCAAATCCCTTCCCACAATATTTACATTCATAAGGCTTTAGGCCATAATGCCTATTTGTGTGTTCATTTAAAGATTGTTGACGAGTAAATGTTTTACCGCATAATTCACAAACAAATGGCCTCTCTCCTGTGTGTATCCTGTTATGCCTTTCCAAGTCACCTGTATCATCAGAAGATCACATCACAATACAGTTCAAATCTTCACAAAAAAATCAATTTTTAAAAATACTTTAAAATACATATAAAAAGCAATAAAACATTTAACCCTGCAGTTCCAGCACCACACCTCAAAAGTGTTGTTGGTTCAAGAATAATGGCTACAACTTTCTCTACCTTCCCAAATACAGACAGGCTTACTAGTTTTTGAAGTGATATTTTATGCAGGCTCAGTGTGAAATCACCTGTGAGGTGATTTGATATTATTTTTGTCTAGTGGTTGTGATACACTTCACAGGTGTCATTCGGGGAGGTAATTGCACACAATATTGCCAAAAGTATCCAGATACTCCCAGATTTGGAAAAAATAAACCATACCTGCATTGAAAAAATAAAAGCAACTGCACTAACACCAGTAGAAAGCAGATCGATGAGATACAGTAGATGGGCTGAAACCTGGAGCTTAGAGACTTCCAACAGAGAGTTGGAAGTCTCTACTTCCAACATGGGCATGCATAGAAATGTTGAGATGTTACTACAGAAGAGTCCTCAGAAGAGTGGTACATGGGTCCTGTCAGTCTTTATTGAATACTGTCATACCCACTTCAGGGAAGCCACTCATATTAGTACAAGAACAATATGTAGAGAACTGCAAGCAAGGATTGAATTTTACAGGAAAGATGTAGCATATGACATGCAGCATCAACTTGCCTGGTGTGCACAACCCATCATAATTAGTCCCAAGAAAGCTGGAAAGCCATGTTATGGAGTGACAAATCATGGTGTGTGTGGTTCGTTGGTGCACTGTCTGGGATTGTTTCTCACAGTTCAGGATTGGACCATTGGATGTTTTTCCTGTAATAATGAATACCATGAGGTATTTATTATTACAGCATTCTGGTATCATAGCATTCTGATAGTTCCACTCTTCCTACACAGTGGCAGCAGTAGTATGATGAGGACCCTTTTCTATTTCACTATTCAATGTACCATGGCATACTGTACATCATATAGTGACTTAGTCTGAAGATATGGGCATGCAAAGGCTTCAACTTTCCTGCCCAGAGGCCTGGCCTTAACCCATTTTTGGATAAAATGGAATATCAGCTTAATTGGGTGCTATAAAATGGAAGAATGGGCCAAAATACCACTTTAGTGTTATCAATAACTGATTCGTAGTCTAACAATGAGAACACAATGTGTAACTAAGACCAAAAGTGGACTGACAAACCTTGGACCTTAATTGCACTTTGTACTGATACAAATTATTAATGTGTTTGCTGCCTCCTATATTTGAGAGGGTATGTGCATTCAATGTACTGTAATTTTCGAAATGTTGAGTAGCAATTCCTTTAATATCTGTCAAAAATAAATAATGGATGAAAAGTAAAAGTTTGGAATTCATAGCTGAAAGCAAAAATTTACTTTTATGCTGAGTTGTAAATCAGAAAAAACCTCAAAATTTTATCAACAGTTTATTTCATATGCATAAACTAACCTTAGCACAAGCAAATAACAAATAAAACTGTGTATGAAGTGTCTGATGATAAACAAACACCAAAAGTTGCTGCAAATAGTGCAGATTTCAATCTGTGTTAATACCAGGCTGATATTAATTTAACATGCCTTTACTTTAATAGCTTCTACTGACTGCTGAAGAATGACTACATATATGCATCACAGCACACTACTTTGGCAAAATGTCTGAGAATTATCTGTATTCCTTCTAGAAATTAAAGGCAGAGTTCACTCTATGTATATTGAAGTGATTATATATATTAGACTGTAAAGCACAATGCAAAACTTGCTTTTTATTTTTATTGTATATAAATGTAACAGTGAAATTAAAAATAAATTTACATTAGATACAGTGTGGTTGTGCTTTAAAAGAATTGAAATGTATAAATCCATAGTTAGTTTTTTTTTTTTATTAAAACCCCAAAAACGAGAGGTATTAGAACCTATAGTACTTAATAGTGAGCATAGGCTGAAGGTTGAGAAGATGAAAGAAGGTATTTGTTGATTTTAGATTTGAACTTTTCAAGATTGTAATTTTCAGGAAATACGTGTGAAGGAAGGTTGTTACAGAAAACGGAAGTTGAATAAAAAAAATGAGGAAAAAGAAAAGTTGGTGTATCTTTAGAAAAGGCATGCAGCGGAAACAGAACATCTATGAGGCCGAGCAGGGAGAGACTCTGTTAGAGATGAGTCATTAATTAGCCTAACTGCCCTCTTTTCAATTGAATCTAGAAGCCTGAAAGGGGTTTTGGGGCACCACCCCAGACGTGGGAACAATATTCTATCGTAGGGCGGATTTCCAACTTGTATAGTCAACAGTTGCTTGGAAGTAAAGTAATGCTGAGAACTAAAAAAAAAAAAAAAAAAACCGAGATTTTTAGATAAAGCAATATTTGCAATGTGCTTATTCCAAGAGAGATTAGAAGTGAATGTAATCTCAAATAGACATATATGATCTTGCCTAGAAATCAAAGTGTCATCGAGAGTAAGAATAAGAGCAGAAGAATCCATTTTGTGAGATAGTAGTAGAATGTGATGCAAGAAAGCAAGCGTATGAGCAAGATTATGTAGCATCAGCCAAAAAAAAAATAATAATAATTTCACAAAAATTTTGTGAAATAATTAAAATTTTGTCCAGTTCCTCCTTAAATTTATTTAAGCTTGGTCCTTGAGGTTGTCACAGACATTCTCTCAGATATGCCAGACAAGCTGCACTTGCTACCTGGGAGACTAAAACGCTGATGGAACTGATATTCGGGTGACACTCAAGTCAAGTGGACCCAATTTCGGCAAAGTCCGAACAGTCTGTGACAGCCAAATCCTCTGCTTGCACCTTCACGATGGTGGGCCTGTTAGTTGTTGTTGTTTGGTTTTTAGGAGCATTAGCAACTAAGGCGATATTGCTCCGGGGATATGCAGTGGTCATTCCCTGACCTTTACGCATTCTCTGTATTTGGTGGTCACGGGCTCGAACCCCGGTCTAATCAAGAAGTGTGTGCTACGAACTGCTGCTCCTGCCCACCTGGCTAAGGAGGCACCGGGACTGTTAGTAATCCTGGGTATAACCTCCATGCACAAGTAGAGGGTGGATGACCACACAGGTAAGAACCAACGTAAGCAGGGGTCGAGGTGTGGCGCCCACACCACATGGAGGAATGCCATCCCTCTATGTTACCAGGCAGTACTAGGTGGTAGATGACTCTCATCAACCAGTGAAATACCACCACTTTGCTTATTGAAGGCTTGAAGTGGTGGAACCCATGTTTAGTCTCTAGAGCTAAGTTCCGGTCAACCCTTCCCTATCTCTTCCATCATGCAGAATGATTGATGACTTTTGAGGTTATGATGAACATCATGGCAAGATCCAATATTCCTTACATTTCGAGGGTACAGCTCTAAAATGGTGTTCGCAGGCTGGTTGCTAGTTAGTACACTGGACCAAACCTATTAGTAACTCTCCAGGCGGCTTCCGGATCAGCTTAGTGTATAATCTTGCTACTTATACTCTGCCAGATAGTGACTGGAGAGAGTCCGAGTAGTGTGTATGCTGGGAGCATTGTCGAGGCCACGTTATGTCAAGGATCTGGGTATATTGTTACCTTGTGTACACCATATCCAAAAATTTCATTATTTCATACAGCATGTCCCCCGCCCCCACTTTTTTCTTACTACTGAATACACCATGAATTGTCAAACTAATAGAGCAAGCTTATCTGCGAAAAGATCGAAACCTCCCAAGCACTTCCTAATTCATTTCACAAATATACATGGTCTCAATTCTAATCTTAACGATGTCCATTTCCACTTGCAGTCTGTCAAACCCCATGTACTTTTTCTGACAGAATCTCAGTTATCTGTTGATTCAACTACTGCTCATATCAGATGCCCAAATTATTCACTGTATGATTCCTTTTGCCTCATAGGTGGTACTTGTGCATATGTTCGTTCTGATATTCCCTGTCAGAGACTTGATAATTTGGAATCTCCTCTTTTCGAACTTCTGTGACTTAAAATCTCTCTACCTCATTGTGTAAAATTCATCTGTTGTCTCTACCATTCTCCCAACTCCACTAATCACTTGGAGATTTTTGAGTTCCTCTCTTTGCAACTTGACTTTCTCCACTCCAACTTTCCTAACAGTGAGGTAATTTTCCTTGGTGATTTTAATGTTCACAGCTCCAGCTGGCTTCCGTTTTCTAGTCACACCGACCCAGCAGGTCGAAATGCTGAGGCTTTTGCAATTACTAATGACCTTGAACAGATTGTTCATTTAACTACAAGAATACCGGACAATCCTAATCATACAGCCAACATGCTTGATCTTTTTCTCACAAACAACCCCCCCCCCCTCTAAGTACATGGTCGAAGAGAGAGGTCCTTTAGGCACTTCAGATCACAACTTGGTGATTGTCTCTTCTTCAATGGAGCCTTTATCTCATGGCTATTCCCAACCTCATCTTGTTTGGCATTACAAGAATGCAAAATGGGATGACCTGCGAGATTTCTTTTCTTCTTTTCCTTGGTCGGATTACTGTTTCAAAACTTCTGATGTTAACATTTGCTCAGATCGTGTCAGAGAAATTATTCTTGCAGGAATGGAATCCTTTGTCCCACACACCACTTTAAAATCTCGTCCTTTATCTAAACCTTGGTCTTCCAATAAATGTGCTAAGGCTGTTCAAGAAAAGAATGTTGCATATCGTAATTGGCTTGTTTCTAATTCTTCAGTTTCATTTTCTGCCTACACCAAAGCTCGCAACAATTGTAAAGCAGTTATTAATCAGTCCAAACTAGAGTTCGAACAGACTAAGAGTAGAAAACTTGCTTCTTGTCTTAATGGTAGCCCAGCATCTTATCCTAATGGTAGCTAGCATCCCATTTTTCTTCCAACTCATATATTAATGATCTTGGTAAAACACCTCCCACCATTCCCAACACGCTCCATTCAATGCCTCCTGTGGTCTTGCATCAAAAGGATGTCAGAAGGATTTTGACGAATCTTGATGCTAAGAAAGCTCCAGGTCCCGATTATATTTCTCCACTTGTTCTCAAAACCTGTGCTCCTCAACTTACTCCTGTTCTTTGCCGCCTTTTCATTTTCTTATTCCAAAGGTGTATTTCCTTCTGCTTGGAAATTTGCCCATATCCAGCCAGTTACTAAAAAGGGTGACAAATCCCTCACATTCAATTATCGTCCCATTGCAATTACTTCTACTCTTTCTAAAGTAATGGAGAAATCAATTAACCGCCAACTCTTAAACTACCTAGAAATCTTCCGTCTGATCAACGATCGCCAGTATGGATTCTGTCAGTGTCGATCCACTGGTGATGTTCTGGCTTGTTATCCATTTATGGACTAATTCAATGGAAAGGTTCGGTGAAACACAAGTAGTTGCTCTTGACATCTCAAAGGCTTTCGATTGTGTTTGGCATAAAGGTCTTCTAAACAAGCTTCCATCTTATGGTTTGCCAACTGTTTTTAGTAATTGTTTATCCAGTTTTCTCTCTGATCGCTCACTGAGGGTGATGGAAAATAGCTCTATGTCTCCTAACTTCTCCACTAATGCCAGTGTCCCCCAAGGTTCAGTTTTTTTCTCCTAGTCTTTTCCTCTTGTATATTAATGACCTTCTTCCATTGACTGGAAATCCTATCCATAGTTTTGCCGATGATATCACATTGCATTCCACTTTCCATTTTGAGAAACCTTGCCCTGTTTAATCAGCTTCAACTTCTCGAAAATCTGCTACCAATTCCTTAATTGCCGATCTTCAGGTAATTCTCCAGCGGGGGCAAAGACAACTTAGTTGATTTCAACCCTTCTAAAACTCAGTCTTGTTTTATATCTGGCAAAAAGGATTCTTCTGCTCCTATGCTTATCTTTAGTGACACTCCGATTTCTAGGCAAAATGATATATCTCTTTTGGGGATTACCCTGACTTCTAATCTCTCTTGGCACAGTCACATTACAAATATTGTTTCCTCTGCATCTAAAAAACTTGGTTTTCTCTTTCGCTCTCAGCGTTACTTTTCTTCCAAACAGCTGCTCACGCTGTATAAATCGCAAATCCGCCCTGTCGTGGAATATTGTTCCCACATCTGGGGTGGTGCCCCCAAAATCTCTCTCTCTCAGGCTTCTTGATTCGATTCAGAAGAGGGCAGTTGGGTTAATTAATGATTCATCTCTAATAGAGTCTCTCCACTCGCTGTCTCATAGACATACTGTTTTTGCTGCATGCCTCTTCTACAGATACTTCCATGGGCACTGTTCTTCTGAACTGGCTTCTATAATTCCCGCTCTCTCTTTCAAAACATTCCGAACACGTGCTGCCACCAGCCAACATCCATTTACTGTCCAACTTCAAACTCACAGAACCAACTCTTCATCTTCCTCGTTTATTCATTCAACTGCCGTTTTCTGGAACAACCTTCCTTCATACATATTTCCTGAAAATTACAGTCTACAGAAGTTCAAGTCCAATGTCAACAAATATCTTCTTTCGTCTTCTCACCCTCCAAACCCAAGCATGGTACTAAGTACTATAGGTTCTGATACCTCTTGAGTTTGGGGTTTACATAGAGAAAAAAAAAAAAAAAAAAAAAAGCTATCAACTTCCACAACAACAACAGATGGAAGTTTGTTCCAGCAATCAACTACCTGCTGACTAAAGGCAAATTTCCATTCATCTATTCTACAACCGTCTTTCCTCAATTTGAATTTATGCCCATCAGATTCATAATCTGAGCAAGCAGAAGAATCCCATCAGAATTCAGCATACTCAACCCACTCAAGGCCCTATACACCTCAATCAGATCACCTTGCAAGTGCTTAGTCTCCAACCACTGCAATTTGCAGAACTTAAGCCTTTCTTGGTAAGAGGACCCATTCATTCCCTTCACCAATCTTGTAGCTCTTTTCTATACACGCACAAGCATCTCTACATCCTTCCTAAATTGAGGCCTCCAAATGCAGTACTTGAGGCATGGCCTCACCATTGCCTTATACAAAGGGATAATCACCTTCTTTTCCCACCAGCAAAATTCCTGTATATCATTGACAATACTCCATGACCTGCTCTGGCAGCCTCTATGCACTGCTCAGAAAACTTCATATCTGACTGCACAATTACTCCAAGGACTTTTTCATTTTCGACCACACTAAGTGTAGTACCACACAGTTGGTACGTTTCTCTGGGGTTGCTACTACCCATATGCAGTACAGTCTGTCCTCGTATAGCACGATAGTTGCGTTCCTAGAAATCCTCGTGCAATGCAAAATCGTGCAATATAAACAACAGGCCCTATGGGAAAAGTGGGGTTAGGTGCCGACCACCCAAGATTGAACACACATTTGGAACCAAAACATTACCAAACACAATAAATAATCGGGTAATTTTAATCGTTATAAAATACTTACGTATTTTATAACGATTAAAATACGTAATAAAAATAATATTATATTATAATAAAGTATTTTTAGTATTTTTTAATACTAAAAAAGTATTTTTTACGAATAAAATACATATTTTATTCGTAAAAAATTTATTATATGAAATAAAATAGTCGTAATAAAATACTTACGTATTTTATAATACGTAAGTATAAATTATAATACGTAAGTCGTAATAAAATATTGCTAATGCTTTTGCTTCTATCGTAAGCAAACTTGCTTTTTGTTTGATTTTCTATCCAAAGAGATGACAGCCGTTCCATCTCTTCCAATTCTTTGTGTCTTAATCTAATGGATTTTAATTACCCTTTGAGTTGTTCCCGCTATGAAAGTTGTTTTTATTTTCTCTGTATTCTTTGTAATTCTCGGCGTTGCCTCATTTATGTCTGTAGCACGTGCAATATCACATGGTCTTTCATTTCACTCAAAGTGTTTCACAATTTCATATTTTTTCTCTATTGACAGAAGCGGACTGGCCATAAGCCTTACGGGGGAAACCACGGTGGGCCGGAGGCCGGTGTGATTTTGGCCATAAACCGTAGTGTGAGGCCACTATAAATTTTCCCGGGTAAGAATTTTTGACCCAGTCCGCCTCTGTTTATCGATATTGCTTTTCTTTTTCTCTCTGAATCTGCAGTGTCTTCACCAGGACGTTTCCTTTTAACACCTTTTAAGTATTTTACTCATTTTTAGGGAATAAAGCACAATTACAAAACGAGGATGCACGCTTGATACACATAAACAAAGCTGCGCGGGTGTAGCAACTGAATAAACAACACCATAAAGGCAGAGATACACTATTAGCACCTCACATTTTACTAAAGCACATTTCTAGGGGTTACTACCATAAAACAATAAAAACAATTTCCAGTTGCGTTTCTGCTAGTGGAACCTGTTATAAACTGGTAGTAAACTCCATCTAATTGCATTTGCGATTATATCGATAGCTGGAATTGTGTTGGTTTTTACGTTATTATGGTGAAATGTGTTTCCCCTTCACTGATATAAAACACATAAATACATTTTCAGAATCTTCTTTATTCCTATCGTGTTGCGTTCAGTTGGGGTGATTCCGCGTTCGACTGCCATTTCTTGTAAACACAAAGGCGAATCGTGCATAAGCGAATTCGGTTCGTGTTATATAAGATAACGTTCCCCTATTTATAAATCGTGTATGATCGAATTCGTCTAATGCAAACACGTGTTATACGAGGACCGACTGTACTTTGCATTTGTAAATGTTAAACTTCAGTTGCCACCTCTCAGCCCATCTGCCCAACTTTTCTAGATCCTGTTGCAGTAGCACACTGCCAACAGTTGATGTCATTAACAACCCTGTCAACCTTTGTATCATCTGCATACTTGGACATTAAGCCTGATATACCTCCATCAATACCATTGATAAATATACAAAACAACAGCGGACTCAACACAGAACTTTGGAGACTCCACTAATAACATTAGTCTGGGAAGAGCATAGTCCATTGATTACCACTCTCTGTCATATCCCACTCAAGCACCCTTTTATGTATTGTAAGCACCTTCTCTTAATACCATACTGCTCCAATTTGTTCGGTAGTCTTCCATGTGCAACAGTATCAAAAGCTTTTCTGAAATCCAAGTATATGATATCAAAATTATTTTTTTGCATTCAGTTCCTTTGTAACCACATCATAATATCCAATAAAATTTGTCAGACAAGACTTTGCTTTAACAAACCCATGCTATGTGTGAATTATTACTGCAGTCTTGTCTAGATGATCCTGCAAGGCTTTTTTAACCAGTGACTTCATTATTTTCCCCGGAACAGAAGTTAAACTAACAGGTCTGTAAATATTCGTATCAGCTTTTGATCCCCCTCTTTTGTGAATTGTGAATACATTTGCATATCTCCTGTCCATGGGGACCTCTCTTGAGTCCAAGGATGCTCTCATAATTATGGTAAGCGTTTGCTTACTTCCTTTGTCACCTCCTTTAATATAACTGGATAGATCCCATCCACCCCAGGTGCCTTTATTATCTATTATATATATATATATATATATATATATATATATATATATAATTTATTATATATAACAAATTAGGTATATACAGGGCGTCTCAAAAATATTGGTTCAAACGTTTAGGGGAGGTAGGTAACATCTAAAGGAATGTAAATCGCATAGGAACTTATAACCGGAAACATCACGGGAAAGTAGTAGCAGAGGCACAAGAAGCAGAAATGATACAAGACAGTAATTAGTGGCAAACATTTATTTGACATAATATTAACAATGGAGTACGAGATGGATGCATTTGTTACAGATGCTCGAAGGTTTCACCATGAGACCCGATGCATACATGACACCGACGTAGCATGCATTTGCGGACACGGTCAAACACACCTGGAGTTTCTTTGACAGTAGCAGCAGCGCAGATGAGTCTCGCCATGAGATCCATTTCCATCTCCACAGGCGACTCACACACGATAGATTTGAGGGTCCCCTCACAGAAAGAAATCAAGGCTCGATAAATCAGGTGAGCGTGGGGGCCAGGCAACGGGTCCACCACGGCACACCCAAAACGCCTGTTCAAATGGTCACGAACACACCTTCCATAATGGGCAGGCGCCCCGTCATGTTGAAACCAAACATTGTGTCTCATATATGATGGAACATCGTCAAGTAACCCTGGTAGAACTTGTTCAAGAAAGATCCGATGTTTAGCGGAGTTCATGCGGGATGGTAACAGGTATGAGCCGACTAAGCAGTCACCGCCCATACCTGCCCACACAATTATTGCGAAGTGATGTTGTGCCGCATGGGGGTGCACACCGTGTGGGTTGTCGTGAGCCCACACATGAGCATTGTGCTGATTGAAGCCTCATCCGTGAACAAAACATATGCTGGAAAAATTCAAGTCTTGAACACTTTCTTGGAGAAACCACTGCGCAGTAACTGAACCCTTTGGAGATGAAAGGGGTGTAAGGAATCTTCATGTCAGACATGCTGTACACTGCAAGGAGACGCTCCTAAGGCAGAGGCATGTGTGCTGGTAGTAGGATTATTCTGGACGGCATTCAACACACTTTCTTCCATGGTGGGAGCTCGCGTCGAATATGATCGGTCCGCACTTCTCTTGTTAACTCTAAATGACCCATAATCGCACAAATTTTGATGCAAATGCGCAAACGGTGGTCTGGTACATGTCTGTCTGGGAAGCGTTCTCCATAAATTCGTTGAGCGGCTCGTCCATTGCCCTCTGCCAATCCATTCACTATGTGCATATCTGCTAGCTCACAGTTCATATATCAATGCATGCTCTTCATGCGGTGACTACTGCTTGAATGAGTAAACCAGAAAATTTCCCTCTCGTGAACTAATGAACAGCGCCGTCTACCGACTTACAGTGATGTTTCCGGTTATGGGTTCCAGAAATCCTATCATCATCAGCAAAACTGATGATGATAGGATTTCTGGTCAATGGAAGAATGTCATTTATATACAAGAGTGGGAGAAAGTACCGAACCTAGGGGGAAAAACACTAGCATTAGTGGAGAAATTAGAAGACAGAGCAATCTACCATTACACCTGCAGTGAGCAGTCAGAGAGAAAACTGGATATCCAATAATAAAAAAAAAACAGTTTGCAAACCATAAGATGGAAGCTTATTTAGAAGACCTTTATGTTAAGCACAATCAAAAGCCTTTGAAATGTCAAGGGTAACTGATTGAGTTTCCCCAAACTTTTCCATTGAATTTGTCTACAGATGGTTAACATAAGCCAGAATATCACTAGTGGATTGATACTGATGGAATTAAATACTGGCAATCATTGATCAGATATAAGGTTTCTAGATAGTTTAAGATTTAGCGGTTAATTGATTTCTTCATTACTTTAGAAAGAGTAAAAGTAAGTGAAATGGATGATAATTGGATGGGAGGGATTTGTCACCCTTTTTAGAAACTGACTGGATATGAGCAAATTTTAAGCAGAAAGGGAAAACACCTTTGAAATAAGGAAGAGAAAAAAAATGACACAGAACAACAGTAAGCTCAAGAGCACAGGTTTTAAGAACAAGTGGAGAACCACCAGGACCTGGAGCTTTCTTAGCATTGAGATTATTCAAAATCCTTCTGACATCTCTTTGATGGAAGACCACAGGAGGTATTGAATGGAATGAACCAGGAATTGTAGGAGGTGGTTTACCAAGATCATCAATACATGAGTTGAAAGAAAAGTAGGATGCTAGAAGGTCACCTTTATCTTTTGGCTGAAGTGGAAATAGAGTCATCTGGTTTTGACAGAGGTGGGCAAATGATGCAGCCAATAGCTCTGGAAAGAAACCAGAATGCTTGAATACCATTTGAAGAAGAAGCAAGTTTTCTACTCTTAGCCTGTTTGAAATCTAGTTTGGAATTTCTAGTTTGATATCTAAATAACTGCTTTACAACTGTTGTGAGCTTTGGTGTAGGCAGAAACTGAACCTGGAGATTTGGATGCAAGCCATTTCCAATATGCAACATTCTTATCTTGAATAACTTTAGCATTAATTGGAATTTATTGGAAGACCAAGATTTAGATTAAAGATGAGATTTTAAGGTGAGGTGGGGAATAAAGGATTTCATCCCTACAAGTATAATTTTACTGAAATAATCTGAGCAAATGTTGACACCAGAAAATTTGAAACAGTAATCCGACCCAGGAAAAGAAGAAAAGTAATTGTATAGATCATCCCATTTTGCATTCTTGATGTTGAGAATGGCCATAAGAGAAAGGCTCCATTGGAAAATAGACCATCACCAAGTTGTGATCTAAGGTGCTTAGAGGACCACTCACCTCTGCCATGTACTTAGAAGGGTTGTTTGTGAAAAAAAAAAGATCAAGCGTATTGGCTGCAAGGTTAGGATTGTTTGGTATTCTGGTAGGTAAATGAACAATCTGTGCAATGTAATTAGTAATTGCAAGAGCCTCAGCATCTTGACCAGCTGGGTTCATATGACTAGCAAATGGAAGCCAGCTGGAGTTGTGAACATTAAAATCACCAAGGAAAATTACCTCACTGTTAGAAAAGTTAGACTGGAGAAAGTCAAGTTTCAAAGAGAGGAAGTCAAAGAGATCCAAGTGATTAGTGGAGTTGAGAAGATCTGGCAACTGAGATGAGCACCAGTTTTCGAATCAACTGAAAACTGGGATTCTCTCAGAAAAAGTACAGGGGGTTTGGTAGACTAGGTGGACATCACTGAGATTAGAAAGACCATGTGTATATTTGTGAAATGAATGAGGATGTGTTTGGGAGATTTAGATGTTTTCACAGATAAGTTTGTTCTATTAATTTAATCTATTCATTTGTTATATTAATATTAATTTGTACTATTAATTTAATTAAACTGCTCCATAATCTCTCTTGCCAGTAGCAATCACATGTGCTCTCTCTCTCAGAGCTTGTCTTTGCACCAGAAAGTGTTAGTGTTCACAGTGAACTTAATCCTATTGGAAAATATGAATGCAATCACATTTTCAAATAGGATTCCATTTTTGGAAGATAAAAACTCTAGCAAAAAGGGATTAAACATACTTCTCTTATAGCTGTAAGTACAGTACTATTATCTTTTTATGCTTAGTGATATTAATTTCACATTATAATATAGCTACAATAGCTAAACAGGTATTAACATAACAAACATATGAAATACAAGAAGAATCAACAATGTACAGTCAAGTCCTCGTATAGCACAATAGTTGTGTTCCTAGAAACCCTCGTGCAATGCAAAATCATATAATATAAATAACAGCTCTTATGGGAAAAACAGGGTCAGGTGCTGCCCACCCAAGATTGAACACACATTTGTAACAAAACATTACCAAACACAATAAATAATCATAATAAAATACGTAAGTATTTTATTACAACTATTATGTAATAAAATATTGCTAATGCTTTTGCTTCTATTGTAAGCAAACTTGTTCTTTGTTTGATCTTCTATCCAAACAGACGACAGCGGTTCCATCTCTTCCAATTCTTTGTTCTAGCATTAGCAAAGGCACATGATGCAAGAAAGCAAGCATATATAGTTATATAGCATCAACCATAAAAAAAAAAAATCCGCAAAAAAAAAAAAAAAAAACCCCACACACTGAGTTGTTCTTGCTATGAAATTTGTTTTTACTTTCACTGCATTATTTCTAATTCTCAGCACTGCCTCATTTAGGCCTGTAGCACATGCAATAGCACATATTCTTTCATTTCGTTCAAAGCATTTCATAATTTCATATTTTTTCTCTATTGACAAAGGCGAACTGGCCATAAGCCTTATTGGGGAAACCCTGGTGGGCCGGAGGCCAGAAGATGATGGTGGCTGGTGTGATTTTGGCCATAAACGCTAGTATGAGGCCGCTACAAATTTTCCCGGGTAAGAATTTTTGACCCAGTCTACCTCTGTCTATCGATATTGCTTTCCTTTTCTCTCTGAATCTTTAGTGTCTTCACCAGTACGTTTCCTTTTCACACCTTTAAGTATTTTACTAATTTTTAGGGAATAAAGCACAATTATTAAAATGGGGAGGCACGCTTGATATATAAACAAAGCTGCATGCGTGCAGCAACTGAATAAACAACACCGTAAAGACAGAGACACCTATTAACACCTCACTAGCTCACATTTTACTAAAGCACATTTCTGGAGGTCACTACCATAAAACAACAAAAACAATTTCCAGTTGCATTTCTGCTAGTGGAATCTGTTATAAACAGGTAGTAAATTTGATCTAATTGCATCTGCGATAATATGATAGCTGAAATTGTGTGGGTTTTTACGTTATTATGGTGAAATGTGTTTCCCCTTCTGATATAAAAAACAAATAAATTTTCAGAATCTTTTCTTCATTCCTATCATGTTGCATTCATTTGGGGTGATTCTTGTAAACACAAAGGTGAATCGTGCATAAGCGAATTCGGTTTGTGTTATATATGATACCGTTCCCCTATTTATAAATTGTGTATGATCGAATTCGTGTAGTGTAAACATATGTTATACGAGGACTGACTGTACTGTCATTTTTAACATGTGGAAGCAATTATTTTTAACTTCAAGCATAACTATCATAACCCCCTCATCTTTATCATCCTTAACAATATTTAATTCTGATGAATATGTTTTTATAAAACAAAATAATAAAGTTTACGGTTTTGTTTAATAAAGTTTTGTTTCGTTTCGTTTTGTTTTGTTTTGTTTAATAAAGTTTTGTTATATGGCTGCTTGCCATAAGAACGAAAAAAAAATTAATTTTTTAAACTGTTATAATTTTTAAGTAATATTTTTGGCTTTTTCACCCATGAAAATTACCTTCGATTGACATATTTGCTGACATTACTGCACATTTTTTGCCAGCAGAAGACCTCCTGATGAGGAATACCTGAAAATATTTTTCATATATATATATTTTTTATTTATTTATTTATTTTGGCTTGCCAACTAAAACATATTTGCCATCCCTATTTAGACCAAAATGGATGATAGATGAAATCACAAATTTAGTGGCAGACAAGGAAATTGCATGAGATGATTATAAATTTTCGGGTGATGGAGAATCTACAGTGAGTATAAATTAGCCTGTAATCGAGTAACTTATGGGATAAGGGATATTGTGAGAAGTCTTTGGTTAAGAATGCAAATAATTCTTTGCTTATGTTAACACTAGAAAATGCCAAGATGTAAACACTAGAAAAAGGGGAAGATTATAATGGGTCCACTTAATGTGAATAACATAACCATTAATGGTCATGTACAGGTGGCTGACAAAGTGAATGAGTATTCTGCATTTATATTCACACATGAATAAGTTTTAGAGATGGGAATAATACCATAAGTGCAGCTAATATTTGATAATTAAATGATTTTATGACAGCTGTAAATGTTACGGATTTTTAGTGCTAAAAGTAAATAAAGCAGATAAGGCTCATGGAATCTAACCAATTATATTAAAAGAAGCAGCAAAAGAGCTATACAAACTATTAGCCATAATTATGAGAGCATCCTTAGAGTTAGGGAATGCCCTTACAGACTAGAGATGTGCACACACATCTCTCCTATTCAAAAAAGGTAGTTCCAAGAATGAAGTGAATAAGGGGTAGGTAAAGTGAATAACAGTGAATTAATTATAGACCTGTGCAGCTGACATTGGTACCATGGAAATAATTAAAGAAGTAATGCATGATTACCTTTATAGGTACAGATTTTATTAAGCAATCAAAACATGGTTTTTATAAAAGGGAGTTATGTCTAACCAATCAGATTAGCTATTATATGAGATTGTCACAAAAAAAGTTGGCACAAAGAGTAATTTTGACATCTAATACTTAGATTTAAGTAAAACTTCTGATAATGTTCTGCATTAAAAATTAATACATAAATTTCAGGAATGTGGTATTTTGGGCAAGTTACTACCACAGATAAAGGAAAGAATTGGTAAGGTAAGTGACAGAAAGTAATCTGCCCATATCATATAGAGACTTCCACTGCTACAGGTGAGAGGAGATACTGGTATAATAACAGCTGTTTTCAAAGGCAGGAACAACAGATAATGCTATAGTAGTTTGAGTCAAACAGAGAATGTTCTAATTAAATCAGAAGTAAATTATATAAGTTTGTTTGTTTGTTTGTTTTTTAGGAGCATTAGCAACTAAGGCCATATTGCTCCGGGAATATGCGGTGGTCATTCCCTTGACCTTTCCGCATCCTCCGTATTTGGTGGTGACGGGATCGAACCCCGGTCTAATCAAGAAGCGTGTGCTACGCACTGCTGCTCCTTCCCACCTGGCTACGGAGGCGCCAATAAATTATATAAATAGTGCATGTTAGTTAGTTGTGGTTGAATTTATATGTTAAGATAGTTTTTGTTAAAGCTGGAAGGAATTTGTCTATGATAAAAACTAAGTGTGATGACACAAGCTTAGTTTCATTTACAAAGTTTGTTTTATAACATACACATTCATTTTTGCCTAAAATGTGTACCTTATCTTATTTGAACTGTATGCATTCTCTCAAGTATAGGATATCTACAGTCTTGTTAATCATAAAGATGAATTTGTTAGTTTGCTGATTGGGAAAAATTATGAAAATGGAGTTTTACTTGGCTACTGTGAAATTTATGTTAATTTTATTATTCCTTTAATGCTCTACTATTTCTCACCCTAAATGGAACAAATATGCTTGCATGGCATCTGTGAGATGCCTTTTTTCCTTTAATTATTAAAACAGACCTGGTAGACACCAAACGAACATCATATCTATATTTCTGTTAGCTGTTTGTGTTTAGTTTCTGTGAATCCAGCAAAATCAAAACTCTACAACAACATTACACAGCACTCACCTGGCAGCTCAGATGACACATGGAGCATGAGAACCAAGTACCGGAAATACATTATTGCTCACCTGAAATCTTTTAAACACCAAGGAAACTTGTAATTCACAGTATATTAAAATGAAAACAAAAAATACTGTATAATTGATGGGCAATTTGATTTTCAAAAAAAAAAAAAAATTTTTTTTAAAAATAAAATTAAAAAAAAATGTCTGTCAGGTGCCATGTAAGCAGCAGAGGATTAAGATTTATAGAATGAAAAGAGTCCGAAATGTTTTAAATACAGCTAGCCACTAGAAAATCCATAGCAAAAAAACAACATATTCACTAACATTCACACAAATCGAAGAGGAAAATATCAGTTAAGAAGTAAATAATGCATACAGATAACTATTTAGTAATTTATTTTAGGAAAGTTAAAAGAATGAAAGAAACAATGTTTATTTTCATATAATCTGGTTTGTTTTCCATTAAACTGAAATGTTGCTTATGAGGAAAGGTTGTAGCTAAAACGCGTGCTAAAATATAAAAAAATTAGATCATTCGTTCTAAATAAATCAGATGTAGCTGCAATGCTAGGATAGCTTTTGTTAAAAGTGGAAGGAAGTGTGACATAACTGCCCAGGTGATAAAACTTATTTTCTTTTATTTGTCTTTCAAAATGTAAGAGCAATGAAGCCAAAATTTTCCTACTTTAAGTACTCTTGTTTAAATATAAGATCAATATCATACCTTTATTGTAGGAAATCTTGACCCTAATCCAGTTAATGTAATATAAAATCTTTAAGTATTAAAACGCGAACATATCCCTATTAAAGGATTGTTAAATTATGTGATATTATATAAAAC
This sequence comes from Mastigoproctus giganteus, assembly GCF_048544385.1. Taxonomy (NCBI): domain Eukaryota; kingdom Metazoa; phylum Arthropoda; class Arachnida; order Uropygi; family Thelyphonidae; genus Mastigoproctus; species Mastigoproctus giganteus. The sequence goes on from NC_143579.1 coordinate 104,489,428, forward strand.
TAAACTTGTCTTCAATTCACATAGTCTGCTAACTGCTATCAAGGAAGAGCAAGCACAGCCGATACACATCAACCTAACCCCAAACTAAACCAGTCAGCAATGATAGACCAGAAAGAGAAGACAATTGTCAAACTGTATTAAAATTATATTAAATTAAAACCATATTAGAATGTTCTTAGGATGAACTTCTTAATACATGACCAGGTATTTCTGTTGTAAACTGTGCTCACAAGAAGTAACAAGTTAAAACAATATCCACTCTCTTATACTTTAAAATAGGTGCATTGCGACAAGATTATTACCGTTAACCAATGTGAATCGTGCTAGTTACACATGCGTGTGAAGGTCCACGAGTCCGAAATAGTATATGGTCTCTGTACATTTATAAAACGGTTTAATTCCATTTCAAGTGTTTCAGCTATTAACAGTTTTATGTATTCTTTCTTTGAATTTATTATTACTTTAGCTTCGTTAAACAGAAAAACGTGGTTCTCCTGAATGGTGTGAAAGTTCAGATGCACCTGTCCTTTTCGCCTTCACAGATGCTTGTGTTGTTGTAAACGCATCGAAAGATAATTTTGGGTAGAACTGATGTAAAAGGAGTTGCACTCCCCACAAGCAATGTTATAGACAATATTGTTTTGCTCCATGTTAGAGACTGAGGTTGGTTTCCTTGCCCTCAATACTGTCTGAAATTTATCGGTTGTGCAACTATTTTGAATTCTGTATTTTTAAAAATGTTAATAAACTGCTCATACCATTGTTGTACGTAAGGAACTTTAATAAAATATTTATTTGTGGTGGTTTTAATCACCAGAACCGTTTCGGATTTTAGTTTCGCCTGTCGTTGAATGTTCCTAATTATACCTAGTGTATATCCCCTGTTTAAAATCTTGTTGTAAATTCCCTGAGTTTGTCATTAAGGATTTCTTGTGTAGAACTATATCTATACTCATTGTGAATTGGTTGAAAATGATACTCCTTTTATACAAGGGTGGTAGCTCAAATAATGTAAAAATTTCCCTGTATTAGTAGGTGGCAGATTATAATTAAGTCCTTTTCTTAGAAGATTTATTTATTAGTAGATTTACAATATATTTTAAAGTGCATGTTATCATTAACCCTTCTTAAAGTAAAGTTAAGAAAGTTTATAGAGTTCGCACCTGATTTTTCTTGTTCCAAAGTGAATTTAAGTCTTGTGTGTATATTATTAAAAGAACTCATAAGATTATTTACGTTGTTTTCATGTGAAATAACAAGGATATCATTCTAAATACCTACCATAAAATGTTAACCTGGGAATATACGGATTTAAGTGAAATTGTTCAATAGTATTGAGATAAATTTCAGCTACTAAACCACTCAGACTAAGTCCCATCGGAAGGCCAAAAATTTATCTGTAAATATCCGATTGAAAATCAATATAATTAGCCTCTATAATAAATCTGATTAAATTAAATATTTCGGCTATAGGTGACTTGGTTTTATTTAACATTATGGCATTACTGTTGATCAAATCCCATAATGTGTCGAGCAAATATTTAACATCTACATTAGTATACAATGAGACAACATCAAGGGAAAAAAATCTATCATCATTATCTAACTTTTTATCTTTTAATGTATTAAAAAGAGAATCGGAATTTTTTATGCTAAATTTTAATGTAAGACATAACGGTTTTATGATTTCATATAAATAAGATGCTAAAGGCGCAAAAGCTGAATTTTTGTAGGAAACAATCGGATAACCCGTTTTATGCAACTTTACTTGTCCAAACAAGGTCGGTACATTGTTAGTTCTTGCTTTAAGATTTGTTAATGTCGCCAATGTAACATAATCTTTTTATTCTATATTCCGTTAAAGTATTACTGAACTGTTTAATCAAGTTATCGAACGTACTTCTATTTTCCAATTGATAGGTGGAATTATCGGATATGATACTCTTCAATTTCTCAATGTAATCCTCCTTATTTAAGACAACCACCGTGTCCCTTTATCCACTTTTTGTATTATAATAATGTCATTTTTCTTTAAGTTTTGTAATCTGATTCTTTCTTGCTTTGATAATTTGGGTATATTAGGATCCTTAGAGTTATTTATAACATTATTTATCAGCTGTATTAATCCCTCCTTTTTAGTATTCCTTAAACCATATTCAAATTCAACTATTATTGTTTTTTTTGGAAGTTGTGTAGGTGGCAGATTATAATTAAGTCCTTTTCTTAGAAGATTTATTTGAACAGTGGATAAATTTACAACACCAAGGTTCGCATTATTTCCCTGCGTATCTGTCTCATTTCAAAATAATATCATTGTATGCTGTAACTAAATCCATTGCCTCATGTGTAATATGACTAATACCTTCCACCCCTACATTATGTGTCGTATTTTCAATACTATAAGATCGTGTATTACTCTCTGTTCGAATGACAAATCTATTCTTCGCCATAGTTAGACATATTTTGTTTATGTGTCTAGTTTTTATTTCTTTTTCTAATGCTTGTTTTCTAATTTCAATAACTGACTTTAAGAAATTCCAATCGTTAGAATGTAAATATCTTTTAACTTTATTTCGGAGGTTTTGTAGTTGATTAAAGTATTTATTCTTACTAATAATTCTGCCATCTAATGTCATCTTGACTATTTGTTGAGACACTTTAAAAGCTAATTTCTGTATACCTACTAGCTTTTGTCTGAGGGAAACCCTGGCGAATTTGGGGATTAGGTTAGACTTTAACGATATTTGAGAAACCTAATACGAAATTTCTGCATCTCGTATTTTAACGTAATTCCTATATGTTCCTGAACCAAATAATATAAATGGTTGTTCATATTGTTCGAAAGAATGAGCAAAAATAGGTATTGTGAAATGACTAAGTCTGGGAGAAAACGATTAAAATGTGTCAATGTAAAAAAATGTGAAGAATGAAACAAAAAGAGAGAATGAATTTTAAAAGGAAGACGCTTACATCCAAGGTTAAAAAACAATTAAAATTGTCTCATGTACATTAAAACTATGATAGAATTAAAATACACTGGAAAATGGAATGTGATAAATGAATATGCTAAGAACCGTATGAATAATGAATTTCTGGCAGGTGTAAGCATGGTGCGAATGATAGATGGGTTTCTAAAAACAATAAACAAAAGGAAAACACACAAGATGATTTTCCAAACGATGCATGGACCGGGTTAACTCAATAATCTCCTTATATAAAATTTTGATATATATATATATATATATATATAAAAAACGGTACTTAAAAACCGGAGTAACAATGAGTGGATCGTGAGCGAATTGTTAAATTACTATGCAAAAGTGTGAGGGAGAGAAGCAAGTGATAAGCCAAATTGGATAAATTATAAATCTAAGATTTCAAAATGTAAGAGCAATGAAGCCCAATTTTTCCTACTTTTAGTTTGGGGTAGGTTGATATACATCAGCTGCGTTTGGCTCTTCCTTGATAGCAATTAGCAGACTATGTGAATTGAAAGCAAGTTTAGTTTTATATAATATCGCATAATTTAACAATCCTTTAATAGCGATATGATATTGATCTTATATTTATTTATGTCTATATATTCCGAAGTGTGTTTCATATTATACATATTAATATTTGCCTAAATATGAATCTTGCCTCAAAATTAAATTAGTATGCCAGATTTCAAGTACAGGATATCTAAATAACAAGTGACACAAGCAAGACTTGTAGTTACAATGAGCATTTACAGCATGGTAACCTTGATTAGCAAATCATTTATGACTTATGAAGCTGTATAAATTAAGCTGAAAACTAAACACACAACACTAACAGTGTTGTGATAAGGAAACACTACCATTACAATAATTATCATAAGTTTTGATTATTTTAGATCATACAGGTTCAAGCTTTATGCTCCAGGTTGACTTCTTACTCTGTACTATTTATTAGGGCATTGATCGCTGATGAAAATTTATATAATTACTAGTTTTCAACTTGAGTAAGCCCTAAAATTTCAGCTCTAAAATAGTTTAAACTTGATATACCTTTTCATATCTTTAATAAGCGCAAATTAACTGTCACTAGGTTTTCTGTGTTGCAGTGAAAGGGTGCCTACATGAGGGAGCAATAACCCTATCATGAAGGCACCTACATGAGAGGGCAATTACCCTCAAAGTGACTATATGTGCGTAGTGGCATGCAACAATTTACGTCTCATGAAGGAAATACTATTTACTTGAAGAGGTACAACAATGGGACAATTCAGAGCATCAGCCTCACACTATGTGAAATTAATACCATAGTAAAATGCTTCATTCTCTTATTGTGCAAATACTCATCTGCTATTATACCAAACATGTGGAAGTAGCATAGAAATTAGTAGTTTAATGCAGTTTAACATTAGTAAAATGAGGACAGCCATGTCCTTTAATGTGTTAGGTCATCTGTCAAATATATAAACAAATTAATTGAGAACTGGTAGTCAGAAGTAGTAGTATTAGAGTCCTAATACTCAAACCAGAACAATTTCCTTGACTGCAATTTGCCTTGAAAAAAACTAATTTTAAAGAAATAATGCTGACAAAAAGAACATTCTGCTATTCATTTGAAGTTCAAGTCACCATATTTTAAGACAGACCTATTTCAAGACTTAATGGCATTCTGCTAGTTGGTAATCTTGATTAGCAAATCATTTATGACTTGTGAAGCCTCATGACTCATAAGTTTGGTGCGAGTTGCAAAGCAGTATAAAGAAGTTAAAGCCTAAATATTTTATATACAAGTGCTATAATGGTTTCAGGACAGAAGAATTCAAATGACCAGGAGATAAATAATACTAGGGACATTTCAAGCACCCTGAACAACCATACAAGCAAGGTGCAACTGCATTACTGGTTTTGCATAATTTTGTTGCAGTCTGAAATATGAATGGTTTAATTGATTTTATTCATTTATTTTATTATTTTTTTGTGATCAGTAATACCTCTTTACTACTGTATAATTTTCTAAAAATGGAGCATAGCAATTACTAAAAATGATCAATTAAACCTGGGATAGTGAGGTGAGCGGAAAAAAGTATCCAGCTATGTTTTGTGGAGTCTTGAGTTTGTATTCCTGTCATTATTGGTTCTTTAACTCACCACTTCCTCTACACACAAAAATGATGACCACTTAGCTATTCACTAATTGTTCTATAATAAAGTTCTGTAAAGCTTTTTTCCAAAATCAACATCTTAGAAGTTCACTGTGAGAAGACTTGGAAATTCTATCAAAGAAAAATAAATATAATAAGTCAACATGGGTACTGCAAATACCATAGTGTCAATATGTGATAAATGCAAATCTCAGCAGTGTGGTATGTTTACCCCTCTCTTTCAAATTTGGACTGGAACTCATAATGCAAGTCTCCGTAATGCTGTGTATTGTCTCTATGTTTCCTTTAAGATAACCTGTGGTTTTGAAATTGAGCATCATTTATATAAAAATCCATGAGAAATATAAAATTATATAACACTGTACTCTGATTCTGGATCCCTCCCAGCATTTTGTCCTGATAATATGTACAAGGTTTGATCAAAAAAGTTGGTGAATGCTACAAAATATCAATTTTATTCAATGATAAATGTTTACATTGTTAATATTCTTCAATATTTTCCATATAAAAATATTAACATATTGTTAACATTTTCCTTCTGCAACCATATACTACTTCCATCATGCCTGCCACTGATCAAACATTTCTGAAGTCTTCTTTTGGGAATGCTTTTAGGTGGTCCATCATGTTTGACTAGATTTCATAAATAGACACAAGTCATTTCATTTAATTTCATGCCCTGTTTTAATTACGGGATGAGCAAAAAGTCACATGGTGCCAAACTGACTGGTGCAGCATGATGAGAATTTCTGTTTGTCAAAAATTGCTGGACAGCTGTGATATGGCACACTGTCGTAGTGAAGGGACTATTTTGTCATTGACTAAGGCATATTAATTTAAGAGCTGCATTAACAGATGAGCATTTCACAGAATGAGTTCTGATCACCCTCTTCTCTTTTTTTTTGCACATGTAGTAAAAATTCACTCTCTTGCATAATTTGGACATTCTAATCTTTTGTTATGTTTAACTTAAAAAAAAAAAAAAAAAAAAAAAAGACTACTTTTTTTTTTGTAATTATATTTTAGTAATTTTGGACTTTGTAAATAGTTTTGAATATTTTTAATGTAACAATTTTTACGCATTAAAAAATAATTCTTTTAAATAAACTCTCCAGACAAATAATGGCTTACAATATAATCACAAATATTGTTAACTGAGTGTTCAGTTATTTTGATAATTTTAGCAGCTGTAATAACCAATACTGCTATTACACACACACACACACTAGTGCTAGAATGGTTTATTTCTTGATGTTTAAATAAAAATCGTATATGATAATACAATTTCTGCCGGTAGTAATAAAAATATTACACTACAATACTTTTTAATGCTATAAGAAATATACTGGTGAAATTCATGGTGAAATTCATTTCACCAAAATTAATAAAAGAATATAATTTTAAAAAAAAGCACATAATAATTTCTTACCTTTTGTAAGAAACCTGGCTGGGCAAGAGAGACAAACATATTTCCTAACACCTTCATGCCGAAGCATATGAAGACGAAGTTGGGACTTCTGACGAAAAGATTTACCACAATGCTCACAGAGGTGAGATTTCTGATCTAAATGCATGGCCATATGGGTTTGTAATATGCCATTTTGAGCAAATTTTTTTCCACATACTTGACACCTACAATCAACAAAAAAAAAGTAGAATCAAGTACTTGTTATAATATAGGTTACTTGATATTATGTACACTGTGCAATGACAGCTTGACAGTAGTAGTAGCAAATGATACACGAAACCAGGCTTACATCAGCCAAAAAAAAAAAAAAACCCTACACAGTTCACCCATCTGTACCCTCCAAGAATTTGTCTAGTTCTTCCTTGAATTTATTCAACCCATCCATTTCCACAACAACAGATGGAAGCTTGTTCTAACAACCAACCATCCACTGGATGAAGGCAAACTTCCATGCAGCTATCCTGTAACCATTTTTGCTAAACTTGAATTTATGTCCCCTCATGTGTGTAGTCTCAGCATGCAGAAGAATGCCATTAACATTCAGCCTACTCAATCCAGTCAAGGCTTTAAACACCTCGATCAGATCTCCCCACATGTGCTTCGTCATGAGATGATGCAATTTGCAGAACTAAAACCTTTCTGGGTAAGAGCCCCTTTTTGTTCCCTTTACCAGTCTGGTTACCCTACTCTGCATCCATTCCAGCAGATCTACATCTTTCGTAAAGTGAGGCCTCCAGACCTGTACACAGTACTCAAGATGTGGCCTAACCATGGCCTTATACAAAGGGATAATCACTTCATCTCTGTTAAAAGTTTCTCTATATTGAAAAAACCCCATGAGGTGTCCAGGCAGCATGTCTCAAAGAGAATCAAAGAGAAATTTGAGAATCAAATTTCATATCTGACTGCATAATTATCCCTAGGTCTTTTTCATTCTCCACTACCCTGAGATTAGTACCACACAGATGATTAGTTATTCTGGAGTTACTGTTACACGTATACATTAGCTTTATTTGTCAATTTTTAAACCTCAACTGCCATTTTTTTTTAAGCCCATCAAACCAATTTTCCTAGATCTTGCAGTAGCTCAACCTGATGACTGTCATTAACCACTCTGCCAACCTTTGTATCATCTGGAAACTGAGACGTTAAGCCTGATATAACCTTCATCAATATCATTGATAAATATTGAAAACAATAATGGCAATGAACTCTGAGGAACTCCACTAATAACATTAGTCCATGAAGAGCAGTGCCCATTGATAGCCACTCTCTGTCTTCTTCCACTTAACTTGGCCTTAAAACCACCTTGCTCCAGTTTGTGCAACAGCATCAAAAGCCTTCCTGAAATCCAAATATACATGTAATGTCAAAATTATTATTTTCATTCAATTCCTTGGTCACTGCATCATAGTAACCTACCAGATCGATTAGACAAGATTGCCCTTTAACAAGCGATTCCATTATTTTCTCTGGAGCAGACATTAAGCTAATAGATCTGCATTTACATGTGTCACCTTTTGATTCCACTTTATGAATTGGGAATACATTTCCACATCTCCAGTCCATAAGGACCACCCCTGACTGAATGCAAGGATGCTCTCATAATTATGGCTGAGTGTTTGCTTGCTTCCTTTGCTACCTCCCTTAATATAACTGCATAGACCCCAGGTCTCTTTTTTTATGTCCATCTTAAACATCTTCAGGAGAGATGGGATGTGCACGGCATTGAATGCAGATTTGATGTCTATAGGTGGCTGCTAGTTCTTCTCTATTCTCTAAGGCTGTGATGATTCTGTTGGTAGTTTCTAGAAGATTGGTCACAGTTGATCTGTGTGAAAGTGCATAGTGAATTTGTGTGGGGTTATTTGGTAGGATCTGCTTGGTGAGGATTGGCAGCAGTATTTTCTCTAGCAGCTTCAATAGGCAGGATGAGTTTGAGATTAGCCTGTACTGTTTCACCTGTGATGGAGTTCAAATTTTTGGCCCTGACTTGACCAGGTATTTCTTCCATTGATATGGGATGCAGCGGTTAGAGAGCACTGAGTTAAAAATATGCAACAGAGCTTGTAATATATAAGGACTTAGGCTCTTGAGCATAAATTGAGGGATCCCATCAGGTCCAGTAGTAGCAGTTGCTGGCAGTGAGTTTATGTCAGTAATCAGCTCTTGGCTTGATATTAATATGGTAGTCAGCAGATCAAAGTTGGTGTCAGATGTTGGCAGTAGAGCTGATCATCTTGATTGAAAATAGTGGTAAACCTGCTCATGTAATCAAGCCAGCTTTGGGGATAAAGTTGTGGGGGAACCTGAAGGAGTATCCTTATAAGGCACTCTCCCAGTGCATATGGCCCTGTCAAAATACGAATTGATCACTGGATTTCTGGCAGTTAAACTCTACTCGAGCTCTCAAGTAGGCAATCCTGTCTTTATCACTCTGAGACTACTTCCACAGTTTGTGCAGATGTTGCTTAAGGTTGAAGTGCTTCTTCAGGTTATGGGACCACCATGCTTTAGAGTGTGGAGAGATTGTGACCTTTCTTGTGGCAGAACAGCTTGTCACAGAGACAATCCATTTGGTAAGAAGGATAACAGCTAGCTCAACATTGCATAACTCAAGGATCGACCAGGGAATAAGCGAGGCTACCCCGATGCATCTCAGTATGTCCAGGAATGTTGGGCTGATGCAGGACAGTTTTGGTAGGCTGATTAAGAGGATGGCAATCGGTCAGGAGTTCAAATAGCAACAGGAGTGGATCATGGTTAGAGTTGAGCATCATCTCTGCCGTTTGATCGATGGTGCATTAAGGGAGGAAAATTCCAGAAGTTTATCAAACTGTAACAGGGTGCTTAATGATTTTGTAATAATTGAGAGCAAAGGGGAGGAGAAATTGTTGAAGTTAAACATAAGAAAGGCACCTGGGGTGGATGGGATCTATCCAGTTATATACAGACCTATCCAGTTATATACAAACTCATGCTGTGTCTAAATTATTACTGCAGTCTTGTATAGATGATCCTGCAATGCATCTTTAACCAGTGACTCCATTATTTTTCCGAGAACAGAAGTTAAACTAACTGGTCTGTAATTACTCGTGTCACCCTTAGATCCCCCCCCTTTGTGAATTGGGGATACATTTGCACATCTCCAGTCCTTGGGGACTTCCTCTGTGTCCAAGGATGCTCTCATAATTATGGCTAAGGGTTTGCATACTTCCTTTGACCACTTCCTTTAATGTAACTGGGTAGATCCCATCTACCTCAGGTACCTTTCTTATGTTTAACTTCAACAACTGCTCCTCTCCTCTGCTCTCAGTTATTGCAAAATCATTAAGCACCCAGTTACGGTTTAATAAATTTCCAGCTTTTTCTTCCTTTAATAATTCCTCGTGTGTAAATGTAGATGCAACTACTCATTCAGATTATCAGCTTTCTAGACAGGATTATCAACAGGCAAACCATCAATATCAACTGGACCAATCTGATTCATCCCCTTCCTTCTAGGTTTATATAACTAAAGAAGTCCTTGCTGTTTTTCTTACCATCTTTTGCCAAAGATTTCTCATAATCTGCCTTAACTTGCCTAACTTCCTTTGTAACTTGATTACTACAGGCTAGCTTGTGACTGTCATAGACTTCTGTGTTGCCTGATAATTTATATGCATCCCATGGATTTTTCTTTTCTGCCACAAATCTCATTAGCTCATCCGACATCCATTTAGGCCTAAACCTTGAACAGTATTTCTTAATCGGTATGAAAAGCCTAGTAGCATCCACGATTACTTCTTTGAATGCTTCCCATTTAGAATTTGCTGCGGGTAACATCATCAGTTGTTCCCACTGTATACAATTTAAAAACCCTCTGAGACTACTGTAGTCACCTTTACAGAAGCAAAAACCCTTCCGTTTACCACTAATGGTAGTAATATCTTTAAGTAAATCCCACATCAGCATAATGATCACTGCTACCTACTGGTTTATCTGCAAATTCTTAATGCACGAATAATCGCTGCTGATAAGCAGACCAAGAGTATTACTCTCTCTGGTTGCCTCTCTAACATGCTGCTGTAGAAAACAAGCATCCAATAATAGTCTTGCTAGACTTTTGTGGATTTATTGCTAGACAATAAATCCACATTAAGCCTTCTATAAACATTGTCTAGCAATGTGTATAGAAGGGGCATGTGGGGGGGTATGCTATTAGTTAAGCAGCACATAAAAGCTGAGGCAATGCATTCAGTGGACATGGGTTAGAAGTGAATTTGAAAACTAAATTGAAGGTAGGGGTGTGTTAAAGCTAATGATTGTGATTAGTATTAGTAATGGCAACATGGTGCAAGGAAGTCTATGGCTTATGCTGCACCAGCCAAAAAAAAAAAAAAAAGAAATAATAAAAAATAAAATAACAATAAATAAATAAAGTAATAATAAGAAAATTTAAAAAGGTAATAATAAATAAGAGAAAACGAAACAGACTACCTATGTTTCCCTTTTCCTGTAGATTAGTGTGAGTATAATAAACAACTGTACAGACAAAGAGAATTTGCCAGTAAATCAGAATATCTTATAATTTGGAACTATAGCTTTCCAGATATTGACTGGACTTCAGGGTTTCACTCGCACATTAGCAAGACTTTTGCTGATTTATTGGATGATAGTTTCCTACATATATTAGGGAGACAACAAGTGAAAGCAACAATCCTGACTTCATTATCAGCAGTGACCCTTCTTGCAATAAGAATCTGCTGCTAAAAGAACCATCAAGTGACTGTGATCATAATGTATTCATGTGAGATTTACTTACATATGTAGCAAATGTCAAGGTCAAGGGCTTTTGGTTTCATAAAAAGTAACTACAGTGGTCTCAGACAATATTTAAATTCCATGCAGTGGGACCAACTGATGAAGTTGGCTTTCGTACAAACTAAGAGATGCAGTTTGAGGCACAGACCTAAATGGATGTCAGATGAACTTGTGGAAAAGAAGAAAACTGCACAGAATGCATATAAATTATCAAGTGATAAAGATGCCTTAGAGCAGTGTTTCCCAACCTTTTTTTTACCATGCCCCACTTAAGTCTTTCTAAAATTCTGATGCCCCCTATGTAACACATACATATTTTTTATATTCAAAAATTGAATTATTCCCTAAATGAAGCCTGATTACAACTTGTTCAGGACACAAGACTGTTTTAGGAAGAAATCATTAGGAAATTATTAAGAAAAAACAGTAAGTAAATTTTCAAAACATATAATAGACAACTAAAATTCAAGTACAAAATAATTTATATGAAAGATTTTTCTATAATATTTTAATTTTTAGTAATTATTATTTAATTGTTTAATAATTTCAACATTCCACGTGAAGTCACTTCTAGATGAGTGCACTACATTTAGTGAGACCCTTGTGCTTGATTCTTGCCGTAGAGAGATTTTATATTGGGCTCCAATTTAGTCAGCTTCAGTCTCAAGTCTCCCCGTTTTGTGATATCCAGTCGATTTCTTTTCTTTAGTAACAAATCATTTATGGCACTAAATCCACATTCAGCTAAATATGAAGATAGGTACCAATAGCTCTCTTGCAAAGTTGGTTGAATTTGAGTATTTAATTTCTGTTTCATCACAAAGCCATGCCATCGCTTCTTTTATATTGAATAAAGTTTTAAGTGACTCATCATTTTGCATTTCCGAGAGTTCTTCTTGGTACTGCGTTGATACATCAGACAAATCCACTAACATTGGTTGCATCATCCAGATTGGAAAATCAATTTGTTTTAAATCAGAAAACCTTTCTTTTAAATCAGCGGACAGAATTTTCAGATAATCCACAATAACAAGTACGGTGGTATCAGTCACTTCACATTTTTGCAGCCAACGAAACTGTTCAAAATTTTTGTTACAAATATATTTTTGACATAATTCAATAAATGCAATGAAACCAAATGTCTTCGCTTTTGCATCGACGAGAGTTTTATTTGTTCCTTGAAGTTGTTTATTTAATATATTTAGTTTTTCAAAGATATCAGCTATATAACTCACAAATGCTTTACCATTGACCATTAACAGATGCTTCATTTCAAGTTTGTCACTTAAAAAGTCACTAATAGTATCAAATAGTTCCATAAATCTTTTCAAGCAGTTCCCTTTCGAGAGCTACCTTACTTCAATGGGAAGTAAAAGTCTCACATGGTCTGCATTTTGTTCTTCACAAAAAAGCTTGAAGAGACACTCACATTTGGCATTAGCTTTAATAGCATTGACACACTTTATAACTGATTTTAGTACTTCATTAAGAACAAGCGAAATATTTTTAGCCACCAAGTTTTCCCTATGAATAACACAATGCACAAGAAGCATTTCTGGAGTCTCATCTTTCATCAATTTTAAGCAGCCATTTTTCTTGCCCATCATATTAGGAGCACCACTGCAGCACAAGATGTTATATTTTTCATTGGTATATTATTGTCATCTAAGTAATTTTTTAGCTTATTATATATATCTTTGGAGGTAGTGGTGCTCTCTAATGATTTACAGAATAACATTTCTTCAGCAAAATTACCTTTATCAGTATATCTTATATAAGTTATCAGTACGGCTTCACTGTCTCTCAAAGTTGATTCATCCATTTGCACTGAGAATTTTCTTGTTTTCAGCTTTCCAAGTTGTATTTCAATATAGCATTAGCATTATTAGCATTAGTAGAGGCATTTGATGCAAGAAAGCAAGCTTATGCAGCATCAGCCAAAAAAAAAAAAAAAAAAAACCCACTTCCACTTCACCCCTCTGTTTGTTCAAAATACCTGTCCAGCTGAGCCTTAAACTTATTTAGGCTACCATATCTTCACTCATAGGGACAGGGGTGTTTGTTTTCACCCCCCTGCTGGAGGCTGTGGTCCTTGAAAAAGACGAGCGTTTTATATTTCCACACCCCCGGGCCGCTTTCGGTTCTGGTTCACATGGAAGAAATATTGAGTATGCGCCTGGTCAGCCACGTGTGCTGTGAACCTGTTACTTAAGAATGTGTTGCTTAAACATCATTGTTGTTGAGAAAGGAGGCGGAAGCCCCCGAAAGCTTCAGTCAATGTTTTATCGCTTTTAATTTTATTGTATTTTAAATACTTTTATCTATATTTTATTGTATATTTTAAAAATTTTATCATACATTTTATTTTGTAAATTAGTTTTTTTGCATATATTATTTTACAGTACAGTATCGTTTGGTACATTTTATAGTTTTCAATATTAAACCACTATATTTAAACGGTTGGTGTATTTGTTTTAAATTCTGGCTATCTTCACTCATTTCATCTATTCTTCTGCTAACAGTATTGTTATTGAGTGGCATAGCTTTCACGTCTTTGTCATCCTTTTCCAGAACTGTTTTAAGAAATGCTGATATTGATGGTTTGATTAGATTCTCTCCTATAGTATGATTTTTCCCAGATTTAGCAATGAGTAAAGAAATTTCATAACTAGCCTCAAGAGTACGATTGACAGTTGCAGTATGAGCAATAAACAGAGACTTTAATGTTGCTCTTTTTTCAAAATTCTTCTTTAAAGTTTGAAAGTAATTTAAATCTGAATTTACATGAGCATTATGTTTCGCCTTCAAATGCACCTCAAGACGACCTCGCTTCATTGAGTCAAGCATTGTTGGCATAAAAGACAAAAAGGTGACCTTTGATCGTGGACAGCGGGTATGAAACCAAATTTTAAGTATTCCTCTGAATACTGACGAACTTTTTTTGTACTTGCACTACTCATTTTACTGCGCAACTGAAAGAAATAAATATAAGATAAATCAAAAACTAAAAATAAACTATGCATTAAAGTTAATTTAATTTTATTTTAATATATCAAAATTAATTATTAGTATGCTTTTTTTGAATGAATAAATCACACAAATTACTGAATTCGGGCTATTAAATCTGTGGTCTCTGTGAACAAGCAGATAAGTCTAAGTTGTCAAAAATGAGATAAGTGCACTATAATAAAATATTTATTATTTACTATTATGTGACATGCAGATATCTTCGTTATTGTAGTTTTAGCGTGAATAATAAATATTTGTATATTCGAATATATGCATGTTTATATGAGAATGTGAAGTTTATTTTTCCTCTCCTGCAAATTCGAGTTTTTGGACTTATTTGCTTATTTACTGAGACCACAGAAATATACATATACGACAAATTGATACCATTTTGTATCACAGTTCTTCATTAATAATTCTGTGCGCGGACAAAGTAATTTTTTATTTTAATCTGAGATCGCCGAACCTATCCAAATGTACAGTCACGACGCCCAAACGAGCGTTTGTATGAAAGGAATTCCCTATTTGATATAACATGCTGAGTTTGCTGTAGGGTAGGCTACAGTAGACAACCACTTTGCTTGTGCATTGCGAATGCCATAAGCAATCGTCCAATACAGTAGGTACTATTCCTTCACTAGGCATAGTAAGCAATACTCTCCAAGCAAACTGTAGTTGATATTACTCCAAAGTTTCAAGTACGGCTCTATAGAAAGTACAACATTTAACGAATGCTTATTTCAAATTGACATACCAACAATTCTTCCTTTGTACAAGTTAAATTATAGTAGACGGTTGTTTTAAACTCTAGACGAGCAATTTTCAAATTGCCCCCCTGAACAACCAAATTTCCCCCCATGTGGGGCGTGGGACCCACGTTGGGAAACACCGCCTTAGAGTATATATAAACTAGGCTGCAATCAAGTCACAAAAGAGGTCAGGTAAGCTAAGGCAAATAAGAATAAGTCTCTGGCAAAGATCACAAAGAGGAGAAGCAAACATTTCTTTACTCATGTAAACAGTAGAAGAAAGGGGTTGAATCACAATGGTCTACTAGATATGAATGGATTAACTGTTGATGATCCTGCTCAGGCTGCAAATAAAATGAATGGGTATTTTGCATGTACTTTCACACACAAGGAATTTTTTTAGGGATGGGGATGCCAGAAATGGATCATATTCTAACCGAGGGCTGAATGATTTTGTAATAACTAAGAGGAAACTGAGGAAGAAATTGTTTAAGCTTAATGTAAAAAAGGCATCTGAGGTGGATGAGATCCATCCAGTTATATTAAAGGAGGCAGTAAAAGATATAAGCAATCTTTAAAGCATGAATATGAGAGCATTCTGGATTCAGTTGAGGTCCATGCGGACTGGAGATTTGCAAATGTATCCCCAATTCACAAATTGGGGATACATTTGATTTTACTTTAGACATTGGATTACACAAATTACAGACCTATTAGCAAGGCTTTCGGGAAAATAATGGAGGTGTAGATTAAAGAATTAATGCAAGATCATCTAGACAGGAATGGAGTTATACTGCAGTCCCAGAATGGATTTGTGCACGTGCTGATCTTGTCTAACCAATCTGATTGGACACTATGACATAGCAACAAATGAACTGGATGCAAAAAATAATTTTGACTTCATATATTATTATTATTAGCTATATGGTGCAAGGAAGCCTAAGGCTTATGCTGCACCAGCCAAACACAATTCCCGTCCCGAGTTACCCTAAGAGAGAAAGAGAAGAATGATAATATCCAGCTGAGGACCCTGGGTGTGCCAAGCCCATACTCACCAAATGTGATCCCCTGGGGTTTATATATAGTTAAGATTTCAGGAACACTTTTAATACTATTGCATAAAATGCTATTTATGGAGTCCTGCAGAGTTCAGTGCTGTGATCATTGTTGGTCTCTATATTTATTAATGACATTGATGAAGGTATATTAAGCTTTATGTTCTTGCAGATGATACAAAGGTTGGCAGGATAGTTAATCCCAGTAATCAGGGTATGCTACTGCAACAAGATGTAGATTGGTTTGGTATAAGATTTTTCTGGTGCATTAGCAGCAAAGGCTATTATGCACCAAGGCAAAAACAAGATCTAGACAAATTAGGAAGATGGGCTGAGAAGTAGCAATTGAATTTTAATATTGACAAATGCAAGGTAATTCCAGCAATCACAAATTAATGCACCAGCTGTATAGTTCTACATGCAGGGCAGTGGACAATGAAAAAGACCTGGGGATAATTGTGCAGTGTGACATGAAATTCTCTGAGCAGTGAAGAGAGAGAGAGAGGCTGCCAGGACAGCTCATGGATTTTGGCAATTATATACAGCAATTCTGCTAGGAACAGGCAGGTCATTATCCCTATCTATACTGTATACAGGTCTGGAAGCCTCATTTTAGGAAGGATGTGGATTAGTTTTAATGGGTGCAAAGAAAAGCAAAAAGATGGGCAAGGGGAGCAAAATGGTGCTTTACCAGGAAAATCTTTGGTTTTGTAAACTGCGGCATCTGGAGCCTTGACTGAGCAAGATGATTTGATTAAGGTGTTTAAGGCTTTAAATGGATTGAGTAAGCTCAATGCTGATGGAATCCTTCCTCTTGCTTAGACTACACATATGAGGGGGCACAAATTCAAACTGAGGAAGGATGG
The DNA here is from genome assembly GCF_048544385.1 of Mastigoproctus giganteus. Classification (NCBI taxonomy): domain Eukaryota; kingdom Metazoa; phylum Arthropoda; class Arachnida; order Uropygi; family Thelyphonidae; genus Mastigoproctus; species Mastigoproctus giganteus. Next base: position 104,506,515 of record NC_143579.1, read on the forward strand.
TTTCATGTCAGATGTGCAGAAATTTACCTTCAGACAGAGGATTGTTGAATTTTGGAAGAAACATCCATTTGTGGTTGTGGAGGTAGCTTGAATAAATTCAAGGAATAACTAGACAAACTGGTAGATGGGATGGTCAGGTGAAATAGGTTTGGCTTGCTTTTTTTTTTTTGCTAATGCTGTATAAGCTTGCTTTCCTGTATCATTACTACTACTGGTAATAAAAAAAAATAATACGTGTAACTCATCTGCTAACAATGTTCAGCACATCACCTGCCCCCCCTTTAAAAGAACCACACCTTATTGGAAGCACAAATGTACATTATTATTATTGTTGGTTTTTGGTGCATTGGCAACTATGCCATAATACTCCAATATCAGGCTTTATAAAGTACATTTGTTCCTCATGGAACTAAAAAGCATTAAATAAAATACTAAATGATTGTTTTAAAGAATGTTTATAGTTCTGTCTGTCCCCCCAGTACGCTGAAATGTTACAGAGCCATGAAGATATTGAAGACAGATAAAAGTTGACTTTCAATCTCTTTGATAAATTGGGCAGCCTATTATTAAATGATAAACTATTAGTTGGGTTTGACAATCTTCTCTGATTGTTTATTTAAAAAAGTTTATTAGAAGTTGGTGCTTCTCAAAGTAATGACCATTGTTTTTTTACATGTCAGTTTAATAAAGAATTTATAATCAGTTAAAGATAGCAATGATAAAGTAGACCATATTTTTGGTATTTTAATCATTTCTTGGGATTCCTATATGAACCATGGACTCAGCACAATTTGATTAGCTGATTAATTAATTTTGAAGAGGTGAATTATAATTTTGTCTATGTATATAATGGTTTATTGAAGTGAAAGTTTGTTAATGTTCTTCAAGGCAAAAAATATGACATACAATTCTGCTCCCACTGGAATGCAGTGTACTCATTGCATTCCAATGGGAACTACTAGGAAATGTTATCCTGGACAGATTGTAGCTACTCCAACTTTACTTTGCATTTTTGAGCCTTCAGCATATATTTAGGCCTAAACCTTGAACAGCATCTCTTAGTTGGTATAAAATCTTAGTAGTTTCTATGATTACTTCCTTGCATGCTTCCCATTTAGAATTCGCCTGTTCCTCTGAATGATAACATCATAATCTGTTGGTTCACTGAAACAAATTTAAAAGGTGTTTATGATCACTGTGGTCACCTTTACAAAAGCAAAATCCCCTCCCTTTACGCTCAGTATTTCCATGCTTAAGTAGATCCCACATCAATATATTATTATCATTGCCACCTGCTGGTTCTTTCATATGGATATTCTTAATGCACAGAGTCACTGCTGATATCAGATCTGTAGAAAACAGTACTCCAATAAATCCAGAAAATTTCTGTCCTGTTTGAGTGACAAACCCACAAGTTCCAGTCAATATCTGGAAAGCGAATTCCTCCATTTTATGACATTTTGATTGACCAGCCCACTCTACTTGTCTGTGTAGTTATACATTATGCTGATCAGTCATTTGTACTATAGTAGACTCCTCCTGCTCTCATTTTAGTTTTTCCAGTACTTATTTCACAACTTTGCAATGACCAACCACATCATTTGTTTGCACTGCCATAGATAAGGTATGGAGAGGGGGGGGGGGGAATTTTGATCTTTGAAATTTTTTGTCCCTTATGTCTGAATGGCACTGTGTTTCAAAATTTCTCTAGAATGTCCACATTTGACAACTTAACTTACTTACATTCATCGTGTTTACTATACTCCTAGCATTAGTATACAAGTATATAAGGTTTGTCTGAAAATTATAGGACTGATTTTTTTTAAACAATACTACTAGTGCCATACACTGGCCACTGTTGAAACTATTCGTGTATTAAGAATTTGTAGATAAAGGAACCACTACGTGGCAGTGATCATAGTGTACTGATGTGGGATTTACTTAAAGATATAATTACCATCAGGGGTAAAGGAAAGGCTTTTTGCTTCCGTAAAGGTGAGTACAGTGGTCTCAGACAGTTTTTAAATTCTGTACAGTGGGATCAACTGACAGTGTTACCAACAGTAAATTCTAAGTGGGAAGCATTCAAGGAATTAATTGTGGATGCTACTAAAAGTTTTATACCTATTAAGAAATATTGTTCAAGGTTTAGGCCTAAACAGTTATCAAATGAACTAATGAGACTCGTGACAGAGAAGAAAAATGCTTCTAAATTATCAAGCGACTTAGAAGCCTATGGCAGATATAAGCTAGTCTGTAATCAGGTCACAAAGGAGGTTAGGCAAGCGAAGGCAGATTACGAGAAATCTTTAGCAAAAGATGCTAAGAAAAACAGCAAGGATTTCTTTACTTATATAAATTCTAAAAGGACGGGGATGTATCTGATTGGTCCAATTGATATCAATGGTTCGACTGTTGATGATCCTGCTCAGATAGCAAACAAACTGAATGAGTATTTTGCATCTACATTCACACATGAGGAGTTATTAAGGTTTGAAAATGGCAGAAGGTTATCAAATTGTAGCAAGGTGCTTAATGATTTTGTAATAACTGAGAGCAAAGTGGAGGAGAAATTGTTGAAGTTAAACATAAGAAAGGCACCTGGAGTGGATGGGATCTATCCAGTTTTATTAAAGGAGGTGGCAAAGCAACTAAGCAAACCATTAGCCATAATTATGAGAGCATCCTTGGACTCGGGGGAGGTCCCCACGGACTGGAGATGTGCAAATGTATCCCCAATTCACAAAGGGGGATCGAAGGGTGACAAGTAATTACAGACCAGTTAGTTTAACTTCTGTTCCGGGTAAAATAATGGAGTCACTGATTAAAGATGCACTGAAGGATCATCTAGACAAGACTGCAGCAATAATTCAGATACAGCATGGGTTTGTTAAGGGAAAGTCTTGTCTGACAAATTTGATAGGATATTATGATGTGGTTACAAAGGAACTGGATGCAAAAAATATTTTTGATATCATATATTTGGATTTCAGGAAAGCTTTTGACACTGTTGCGCATGGAAGACTATTGTACAAATTGGAGCAGACTGGTAAGTTGCTACAATGGATAAAAGGACGGTTGAGTGGGAGAAGACAGAGGGTGGTAATTAATGGGTGCTGCTCTTCATGGATTAATGTTATTAGTGGAGTCCCACAGGGTTCGATGTTAGGTCCACTGTTGTTTTGTATATTTATTAATGATATTGATGAAGGTATATCAGGCTTAGTGTCGAAGTTTGCAGATGATACAAAGGTTGGCAGGGTTGTTAATGACAGTAATGGCAGTGTGCTACTGCAACAGGATCTAGATAATTTGGGCAGATGGGCTAAGAAGTGGCAACTGAAGTTTAACCTTGACAAATGCAAAGTACTGCATATTTGTAGAAGTAACCCCAGAGAAACGTACCAACTGTGTGGTACTACACTTAAGGTGGTAGAAAATGAAAAAGACCTGGGAGTAATTGTGCAGTCAGATATGAAGTTTTCTGAGCAATGCAGACAGGCTGCCAGGGCAGGTCACGGGGTTTTGTCAATGATTTATAGGAATTTTGCTAGCAGGGAAAAGGAGGTGATTGTCCCTCTGTATAAGGCAATGGTCAGGCCACGCCTTGAGTACTGCGTACAGGTCTGGGGGCCTCATTTTAGGAAGGATGTAGATTTGCTTGAACGTATACAGAGAAGGGCAACAAGATTGGTGAGGAGAATGAAGGGATCCTCTTACCAAGAGAAGCTTAAATTCTGCAAATTGTAGTGGCTGGAGACTAGGCACCTGTGCAGTGATCTCTTCAAGGTGTATAAAGGCCTTGAATGGATTGAGCACGCTGAATTCTGATGGGATCCTTCCACTTGTTCAGATTACGAACCTAAGGGGACATAAATTCAAATTAAAAAAAGACAGATGTAGAATAGATTTGTGGAAATTTGCCTTTAGCCAGCAGGTGGTTAATTGCTGGAACAAACTTCCATCTGTCATTGTGGATGTTGATAGCTTAAATTAATTTAAGGAGGAACTGGACAGGCATTTGGAGGGAATGGTGTGATTTATTTTTTTGGCTGATGCTGCATAAGCTCATACACTTGCTTTCTTGCATCACATGCCACTACTACTACTATTCACTGTAAAGGCTGAACTGGTCTGTGCCAAGTTTCATCAGTGTGCACAAAAGTGTTCTACTGGAAAGGCATATTTAATTTGGTGCAGTATAATCATGTCATCATGGATTGATGACATGATTATAATGCAAAGAGTAGTTATAAAATTTTGTTTTAAAGCTGAAAAACATGCAACTAAAAACAGTTACAATGGTGAGTGCAGTATATGGACCTGAAGCACTATCATGATGCAACATTTTTGCTGGTTTGGGGAGTTCCATGAATGGGAGGGGGGGAAGATGTTCAAGGCAATGTGTGGAGTGATCGCCCATCCCAGTCTCGTACAGATTCAACCATCAAAAAAAATTCGGTAGTTAATGAAGGATCACTGCCTGTTCCTCTGAATGATGGCAGACCAGCTTCACATCAGCACGGATACCTTGAACTCAATTGTTGTTGAAGATCTGAAAAAAAGGAAACTGTGCTCACACTTTGTACTGCATGCATTGATGGTGCAATAGAAGGAGGAATGAGTTGCTGCATGTCAAGATTTGACTGAGTTGGCAGATAGTAATCTAGACTACTTTTTTTTAAATCTCTTTTTTTTTTTTTTTTTTTTTTTTGGTAGTTGTTGGCGCATTGGCTTCTGTGGCCATAATGCACCTCCCAAGGTTTTTGCCGTACTTTGATCCAAGCTCGAGGCGGGATTCAAACCCGCGACCTTTGGGTTGCCAGGCAGGCACTTTACCCAACTGACTAGCCCGGTGGGCTTTAAATCTCATAACTGGTGATGAATCCTAGTGCTTTGCATATAAACCTCAAACAAAAAGACAATCAACTGCATCAGTTGGAGAAAATTTGCTGAGGCCAAAGAAACTCAAGTTCCAAAAGTCCCAAACCAAAATGTTAGTGTTTTTTTTTGATTGGCAAGGAGTTGTGCATGAACATTTTTGCACTGGAAAGAGACTGTGGAAAAGAGTTCGGCACATTAGGCCAGATGTGGCCAAGTCAGGTAAATGGTTCTTGCGTCACGACAATGCATCTTCACACAACCATCATATCAAGCAATTTCTCACAGAGAATGTTGTTACACAGTGCCTCACCATTTCTCCTATTGGCCAGATTTGGCAGCTGCTGATTATTTTCTGTTACTCATAGTGAAATTCCACCTGAAGGAGCAGCATTTTGACAGCATTTCAGAGATCCAAACCATGTGTCGAGTGAGTCAAATAGGGTTCACAAGATCAGTTCCACAGAGCCATCCAAAAGCTGGATGGCTGGCAAAGAGGTGCATCGAGTAACGAGGGATGTTCTTTGGAGATTAAATGGTTTTTTCCCTTGTGATTTTGAATTTTTATGAATGTAGTTGTAAAAATTTTCAGACATGCCTTGTATATGACTGTTGTTTTTACTCGCAATACCAGTAGTTTTATGCAGTCACTGGATCTAGAGCAGTATTTATACCTGTAATCTCAAGAGAACATAGAGCCTGCCTGATAAGGCACTTTATCTGCAACACAAAAGAGAACAATTTGCAGCCAACATAGAATGTCTTGGATGCAATCTAAAATACTGTTATTGCTTAACACAGTATTGAATCAAGCACATATAGTCAACTGTTTCAGAAAGAGTGGCTTTAGCATTAGTAGAAGCATATAATGCAAGGAGGGAATCATATACATCAGCCAAAAAAAAAAAAAAAAAGAGAGAGAGAGAGAGAAAACTTCCCATTTCACTCATCCATTCATTCCAAAAGTCTGTCTAGTTCTTCCTTGAATTTATTTGTTATCAACTTCCACAATGACTGATAGCAGTCTGTTTCAGCAATCAACCACGTGCTGGCTAAAGGCAAATTTCTGAAAATATATTCTACAACTGTCTTTCCTCAATTTGTTATCAACTTCCACAATGACAGATTTGAATTTATGCCCCCCTCAGGTGCATAATCTGAACAAGAGGAAGAATCCCATCAGCATTCAAGGCCTTATACACTTCAATCAGATCACCTCGCAGATGCGTGGTCTCCAGAAGCTGCAACTTGCAGAATTTAAGCCTTTGTTACTCTCACCATCTCATTGCCCTTCTACGTACTAATTCCTGTAGCTCTACATCCTTCTTAAAATGAAGCCTCCAGACCTGTACACAGTACTCAAGGTGTGGCCTGACCACTGCCTTATACAAGGATAATCACCTTATCCCTGCTAGCAAAATTCTTGTTTATCATTTACAAAATCCCTTGACCTGCTCTGGCAGCCTGTCTCCACTGTTCTGAAAACTTTATATCTGATGCCACAATTAGCCCCAGATCTTTTTTATTCTCCACTACCCTGAGTGTAGTATCGCACAGTTGGTACGTTACTCTGGGGTTACTGCTATTCATATGCAGTACTTTGCATTTGTCAATGTTCAACTTCAGTTGCCACCTCTCAGCCCATTTCCACAACTTGTTTAGATTCCGTTGTAATAGCGTACTATCATTAACAAACCTGCCAACCTTCGTATCGTCTGCAAACTTCGACATTAAGCCTGTTATAACTTCATCTATATAATTGAAAAATAAAAAAAAACAATTGCCACAATGCCAAACCTTAGAGGACTTCACTAATAACATTAGTCCAAGAAGGGCAGTGTCCATTGATTACCACTCTCTGTCTTCTCCCACTCACCCATCCTTTTATCCATTGCAGCAACTTGCCGTTAATGCCATACTGCTCCAACTTGTACAGTAGTCTTCTATGTGCAACAGAATCAAAAGATTTCCTGAAATCTAAGTATATGATATCAATATTATTTTTGCATCCAATTCCTTTGTGACCACATCATAATATCCAATCAAATTGGCCAGACAAGACTTCCACTTAACAAAAACATGCTGTGAACTGTAACTGCAGTCTTGTCTAGACGATCCTGCATTGCTTCTTTAACCGGTGACTCCATTATTTTCCCTGGAACAGAAGTTAAACTAATAGATCTGTAATTACTTGTGTCACACTTTGATCCCCCTTTGTGAATTGAGGACACCTTTGCACATTTCCAATCCATGGGGACCTCCCCTGAGTCCAAGGAGGCTTTCATAATTATGGCTAAGAGTTTGCATACTTCATTTTCTGCTTCCTTTAATATAACTGAATAGATCCCATCCACCCCAAGTGCCTTTCTTATGTTCAATTTCAACATTTCTCCTCCACTTTGCTCTCAGTTATTACAAAATCATTTAGCTCCCTGCAGAGTTTGATAAACTTCTGGCATTTACTTCCCTGAATAACTCCTCATTCATGAATGTAGATGCAAATAGGTATCTTCTTAGACTCGGGGCTTACCTTCCACCACCACCTAAGGTATCTCTAGCCAACAAAATTCAAAGGTACACTGCTATGATAAGGCGGATCAGCAGGGCAGACTGGGGGCTGAAACTACTCATTCAGTTTGTCAGCTACCTCAGCAGGTTCATCAACAACAGAACCGTTGATGTCAAGTGGACCAATCTGATTCATCCCTGTCCTTCTGAAGTGTACATAAGTAAAGAAGTCTTTACTGTTTTTCTTTGCATCCTTTGCCAAAGATTTCTTGTAATCTGCCTTTGCTTGCCTAAAGTCTTTTGTGACTTGATTACAGACTATCTTATATCTACCATAAGCATCTGTGTCTCCTGATAATTTATGTGTCACATGAATTTTTCTTTTCTGCCACGAGTCTTATTAGTTCATCTGACATCCACTAAGGATTTCTTAGTTGGTATGAAGAGTCTAGTAGCTTCCAAAATACTTTGGAAGCTACTAGGCTTTTCATACTATTTCATAGGCTTTTCATACTATTACTATATACTTTTATACTATTTACAAATTAGTTAATAGTAATTTGTAAAGGTGATTACAGTGGTCTCAGAGACCACTGTAATCACCTTTACAAAAGCAAAAACCCTTTCCTTTACCCCTGATGGTAGTTACACCTTTGAGAAATCCCAAATCGGTACATGGTGATCACTGTCACTTTATTTGCAGATTCTTAACATAAGAAGAATCACTGCTGATAATCAGATTAAGAGTATTGCTCCCTCTGATTTCCTCTGGCACATGCTGCTATAGAAAACAGTCATCCAGTAAATCCACAAAAGTTTTGCTAGTGTTCGAGTGACCAACCCACAAGTTCTCAATATCTGGAAAGTTAAAATCTGCCATTATAAAACATCCTGATTTACTACCCATACTCTACTTCTCTGTAGAGTTGTTCCTTGTACTCATCAGAGTCATCAGGCCTATAACACACTCCTACTCTAATTTTTGCTTTCCCAGTGCTTATGTCACACCAAACTAGCTCACCCTTGCACTGTCCACCCATGTCAACTGGATGAATTTCCTTAGATTTTTATGTGTTTTTAACCTAACAGCACAACCCCTCCTCCCGTACTATCTTGTCTAAACTTTCTGTACATATTATACTCCCCAAATTCCAATTCTGCATTCCCTATATCTGTGTGACACCATGTCTCTGATATCCCAACAATATCTGTCTTTGATGTCTTTAAAGAGAATAACATTTAAAAAACACAGTCTTGAAAACAAATGTGACAGCAATGCTGAGAAATGGTGACTTTGAAGAGCATGCAGATTTTGTTGGAAAATTTGAGCAATTTGTTAAAGTGGATGATGTTGCTACCACAGCAATGCCATCAGTAGAAGAGCTGCTAAGTACCAATCAAAACAAAGTTTTTTTTACCAAAAGTGAAAAAGAACACTCCACCTTCTAAAAAAAATACCCAAAATATGTTGGCCCGTAGTAACAATAATAAAGAAACAATAATTGCATTTGATAATGTTTGTACTGTAGTTAACAAAGCTGTGCAAACATAATTGGAGTTGTTCTTTAAATTAGATTAACAAGTTAATTGATTTGTATGTTTACTGTATGTTAATTGTTTTAATGTTCAGAATGTAATTCTTGTTTTACTACTTTGTGATACTAGTTACATATGCACTATATTTTTGTTTAAATTATATTGTTTCTTTTCTCTAGTTTATCTTATAAATAAAAGAAAATCTAAGCAAAATATGTATTATTCTTATTAGTTTTAGACAAGACTTGATACTACTATTTTATTTTATTATTTTATTTATTATTATTTCTTTATTATTGTTAGTTATATATGCACAAAAAAAGCTATAGCTTGACAATTTTGGTGGACCTTGATACTACAAACCTTGCTATTACAGATTATGAAAATTCAGGTCCTTGACCTTTGTATTAATGAGAGTCTACTGTAATTATTGTCACTGCCGTGCTAGGTGAGTTGTTGAAAATGGCTTTGGGATTTTTACTCAATGATTTCTTATATACTTCAGAAATATATTAAAAGAAAGTATATTAAATGCTCTGTCAAACCAAGGTGGTAATGCTCAACAAGAAGCATTTAATGTAAGAGAAAAATTTACTACTTTTTTCATTTCTGAACCTGGGGCCAGTGTCTTGCCAAATTATTAAAATTTGAGGCCATAGTTATAAGTATTATGCTGTGTATTATATTACCTTTGCTCATTACCTTTCTTACTTTGCTGTGTGCCTCTTACAATGAAAATGAAAACTAAAAATGACAATGGAATGCCAATTAATCTATTTAAATAATAAATAAATAATGCTTACCTTGTAATTTTTCTCCTTTTTCTTTCCACACTTTATTTTTATATCCTGCATCTGATTATCTTCTGCCCGAAAAATCATTCATTTTTTTTTCATCCATTTTGAATGAAAATTAAATTTTGTCTCTTCATCATGATACAAATGACACTGAAAATCTGAGAGACTGGACTGTTCTCTGATTGAACAACAACAACATAGTGATTGTTTTCGGCACAACACGCAGGTCCCAAGCCCATTCAAGTATCCTTTCAAAGAAAGACTGTGGACATGTGAATTGTGACCAGCAGTGTGAATGTCAACTAATAGTTGTATGTGATTACTATTGAAAATCTCTACTACGAATATTTGGATTGGATCATGATCTAGCTGTGGCTGGACAGTGCTTTGACCAATAGTGAGACTACCACTATTACCTGATATTGACAAAACCTAAAATACATAGCAGATCACATTCTCAACATATACTGCTATGATAGCCATATTGATATATTGGTAGATTCATAGATGAAAGAGAAACATAAATCATAAATCTGACTAAAACCCAGAAGAAAAGTAACCTCCTTTCTGAAAAACTAGAGAGTTGTCTTTTGAGAAATCTGAAATCAAGAAATCTTGATTTCGGATTTCTTGAAAGGTATGCATAATACTTAGTTATCTAACAAATATAAATGTGGCATAACATTTCATATTATGTTCAAATGCTAAGAAAAGTAAAAGAGAAATTACATGAAGTCCTTCACTTATGTCATTGAGGCATTCTCTGAAAAAACTGTTATGAGTCAGACTGTTGTATCTTGGAATATAATATTCCATGAGGTTACAATTGTGAAAAAGATCCAGAGAGCATATGTAATGGAGGATGGGAGGAGTTTTTACCCTGGTAATGGTGACAAAACAAAGAACAAAAAAATTTTGAAAAGTAAACTGACTTCAGGGATAATGTCAGTGTCAATAGGTGACATAAGGCAGGGACTTATCACTTTATAAAGAGCTCTATAATTTGGTAAAGAGAATAGATTGATACTTTTATAATAAAAGTATAAATCTGTTCTGTACTGACGAAAAATCGAACCATGTTATTTCTGAAATGCTTAGTCTAAAATATGTTATTCATCACACAATACAAACTGATATGGTCTTTCTCCAGTATGTCGCCTCATGTGCACCTTTAAACTTTTCTTCTCTGTAAAACGACCTCCACACTGATTACACTGCCATGGCTTTTCTCCACTATGTGTCTTCATGTGACGTTTTAAATTTCCCTTGGTTGAAAACCTGGAATTGCACTGGTTGCATGAGTATGGCTTTTCTCCAGTATGCCTCCTTTGATGAACTGCAATTGAATATAAATATACACAAGGTAGGATTAAAAAAGGTTTGATACTGAATTTGTTAACGATATCAGATCATCAAATAAGAAAAACTATTTCATTTTTTAACCTATAATGTCTGGAGTTTTCTATGGTAGGTAGAAATTTTGTTGTGCACAAGCAGAAGTTTAAAGAACCTTCAGAACATATAGCAGTGGCTGGCTCCAAAGATTTAAAGGCAGGAATAACTTGGTTTTTTGTGAAATGTTTGTGATGAGTCTGGATTAGTCGATAAAGAAAAGGCTACAGACTGGTTGTGTCTGTATGGTCCATCCTTGAAAAATATGAGGCAAAGGATATTTTTAATCTTGACAAGACAGGCTTATTTTATAATTTGCTGTCAAACAAAACATTTCTTGTTTGAGGAGATGTCTTGTTATGGTGTAAATTAAGTAAACAAAGACTCACTGTTCTGCTATTCTGCAATTCAGATGACTACAAAACTACGTCCACTTGTGATTGGTAAGTTTTCCAAGCCAAGATGTTTTAAAGTAGTTAACCAACTTCCCTGTGATTATGAGGCCAACAGAAATGCTAGGAATATGGTCAAAATTTTTCAGTCTTGGCTATCAAAAGTGGACAGAAGAATGGCTTCAGAAAAAAGGAACATTTTGATGATTCTAGATCGTTGTACAGCACACAGCACATTCTGCCGAGACACTTAAGTTGCAAATATATGGCTGCTATTTTTACCCCCCCCCATCCCACCAGTTTAATGCAACCACTGGATCAAGGCATTATTTATAACCTCAAGAGAGCATACAGGGCCCGCCTGATAAGGTACTTGATCCGCAACATAGAAGGAGGGAACAATTTGCAGCCCAATTGGAATGTCTTGGATGCTATCTGTAATCTTGTTATTGCTTGGGACAGTATTGCATCAAGTGTAATAATCAACTGGAGAGAATATCATTGAAAAACATGGTCCAGCAGACGAATGTGATAGCAACATTGAGGAATGAAGGAATTTGAAGGAGCATATGGATTTTGTTGGTGAATTTGAAGAGGTTTGTGAAGGTGGATGATGAAGATGCTACCACTGCAACGCCAACACCAGAAGAGCTGCTTGGCCCCAAATAAGACGATGATGTTTTTGTTACCAGTGACAGCGAAAGTGAAGCAGTGCACACACACTGCCATCTAAAAAAGATGCCCAAAATGCATTGAACATAATAGAGAATCTGATGACCTGCAGTAATGTTGATAAAGAAACAACTATTGCATTTGATAATGTCTGTGCTGTAATTAAAAATGCATATAGGACAAAAGCTGAGCAAACATTGGTTTCTTTCTTTAAATTAGATTAATTAATTACAAAGTTAATGGTTTGTATGTCTTCTTTTATATTAAGATTGAAATTCTTTTTACTGTGATACTAAAATATTATATATATATCAAAATATATACTGTACAATATTTCTGTTTCCGTTAATCACTTTTTTCTTAATTTATCTTACAAATAAAATCAAAATTTTTAAAAAAATATGTTATTCTCCTATTACTGTATTGTTAGACAATGCTTTTGTTGTTATTTTATTTAATTTTTATTATTCATTTTATTAATTTATATTATTTTTGATATTATTATTATTTATTATTATTCTTAAATATACAGTATGTACCAAAAAAAAAAAAAAAAAAAAAGGTAAAATTTTGACACTTTTGGAGAACCTCGTTATTACAAAACATGAAAATTTAAGTCTCTTGAACTTTGTATTAACGAGATACAAATCATTGGTTGACATCAGTTTTTTAATAATGACTGAATAATGGGTTGTTTATTAGGAGTTTTATGGCGCATCATAATCTAAGGCTATTAAGCGCCCTGAATAATGGGAATGTGAAGTCTAACCTCCCACCCAGTCCATCAGTTTCAATTATCTGAATTTGTTTCTGAGATCAAGTTATCAAAGAATTGGAATTCACTGTCTTCAATTTCCACTTGAAAGTTATTATTATGTTGTTATTTGGTTTTTAGGAGCATTAGCAACTAAGGCCATATTGCTCCCGGGATATACGGTGGTCATTCTCTGACCTTTCCGCATCCTCTGCAGTCATATATCATCTCTCATTTTTGTTTTCTTGGTGTTCATATGTCACACCAGGCTGACTTGATATTATACTGGCTATCCAAGTGAATTGGACATGTTCTTTCAGAATCTATGATCTTCTCAACTAAGAGCTTTATTCCCCCCACCCCATCCTTTCTACAGATGGTATTTCAACAATAACACAGCAGATTCATTTTGGAGCCGGAATCACCAACATAATAGAAATAAATAAATATAAATCCACATTCCTACATCTGCATTTGGTGACTTTTAATAATTCAAATTCTTCAAATTTATTTACTGTGCATTAGTGCATAAGCAACTGCAATATGTGCCTGTTTCAGATTTTTCTCCAGATTCCTTGAGCGCTGTTGGTTTGAATTGTCATAGTGGGAAACAACTGGTTGTTTTAGGGATTTTGCTGCATGCCATGACTATTTCAATTAGGTTTTGATGAATAATTTGTGGAAGAAAAATTGCTATGATTCTATAGTTTTCCCCATTCACTTCTTCAAACTTCCATGTAGGTGTTTTCACTGGATGACAGAGGGACACTTTAATCAATGAGGTGACCACAGAATTTTTTTTTTTTTTTTTTTTGTCCTCGCCTTTTCCCCATTATATATATGAGGTCAGCGTTTTTACTGTTTTGGCATGAAATTTTACAGCCGGATGCCCTTCCTGATGCCAACCCTCACCCTTTATCCGGGCTGGGGATATACAATGGTCAATTCCCTGACGTACCACATCCTCTGTATTTGGTGGTCACGGGCTTGAACCCCGGTCTAATCAAGAAGTGTGTGTGCTATGCACTGCTGCTCCAGCACACCTGGCTGCAGAAGAATTGATAAATTTAATTGTTCTTTCAGTACTTCCCAAATAAAAAAGGGAATAGTGCTGGAGAGCATACTGAAAGATCAATGGTTGTGTTGGTGTTGCTTAGAGAATGAACATATGTTATGTGATCTATTGTTTAATATAGTGTGGCTGTTCTGGTCTAGAATTTTTTTTGATGACCAGTCCCCTTTTGTTTGTAGTAGAGTTCCCCATAATGAGTTATGCCCATGCAGGCCTTTGAACAAACAGACAGGCAGAGGCAGTGTGGTGAGTTCTTCAAGATCTTCGTACTGCACATTTATATATGGTGTAAAATGGATTATGCAGAGTGTGATGAAGATTCCCACAGTTCTACAGACAGGAAGTATCCTCCACCAAGAGACTATATAGGTGGAATATTTGGGTTTATCAAGACAGTGACTCTTCCATGTGTTGTGCCATTTTGTACCCCATCTTTCCCATGGATTGTGTAGTACTGTACTGTGGGAATGTCACTGGCTTGACATATGTCTCCTACAAACAAAAACTGAGAATCCAGATTCTCAGTTTTCATTCTTTATGTCTTCTTCATTGATTAAAATTTCTAAGGTGATCTGTTTCAATCTTCTTTTTGCTTTCCATCTGATTCTGGGTATTAAGTTCTGGTGCTGTATGTTTCTCCTTTTGATTTTGGGAGGGAAACAAATTTAGCTGGTAATACTGAGAGGGTATTAATTTCCTATCCTTGAGGTAACTCTGCACTCAAGAGACCATAAACATGAGGAGAAAGTTTTATTTATTTTTCAGTAGTGGGATTGATAGAATTCCAGGAAAACAGGTTTGCATGTAATATGAGAATAGTCTGTTAGTCGTCTCATTTTCTTAGCTTCTTGAAAACTGACATTATTGTTCTCTTTTGTATTTCTGTACCAGCTTTTCTTTTTTTCAGATTTCACATGCAGAGGAGAAACCAGATGGTCACCTTTACAATTTAGGCATACAGAATGAACAGCTATACATTCTTCCCTATCACATTCTTTCAAGAAGTATGTAGCACGGCTCAATGTTCCACGAGAAAATGTCTGCAAATGTCCATACTTCTGGCATTGAAAACACTTTGGTGGGTTAGCTATGTATATTTGAGATGACAGTTTAATCAACTTGCCTTGATTATTGTATTTGCAGTGGAATAATTTTCCATACTTCACAACCCCCTAAATGAAACAAACCCAGTGCCATTTTTTAAATTAAATTTTAGTTTTTTTTAATAGTGAAAATAATATTTTATTAATCATGACATATAATTTATTCCATTTTAGGTTGTTTGAAATATTTCTTGAACTGTACGGTTTTTTTTTTTTTTTTTTTTTGTTTACTTGTCTTCCATTATATTCCCTTCCCTTAATTTCTGGCTCTTTATCCCTCAAGAAATAAACTCTTGAAATAAGGAGAAAAATTTTCAGAAAAATATATATGACAGGTAAAAAGGGCCAAATTACAACATGGCATTTCCCCAGATGTATTGCCTGTAATTCATATCTGATCCCATGTGGCATTTATCAGATGAGCATCGGGGATTAAAAGTCAATATCAAATTGGCTACTTACAAAAACAGCTATATCAGTTCTGAGTTGGTAAGAAGTTTCCTCCTCTCTAATAAAAAGGCCTTTTTGACTCTGGTGAATCCTCATGTTCTCAGCTCATTTTGTAATATCTCTTCTTTAAAATTTATAAGATCCCATTTTGAAACTACTTCTTTAGATGTATCTAGTTTTGTATGGAGTGACTGCTGCTTCAATTAATATATTGCCCGAGCCAAGGCATCTAACTTAATTAGGTGTAATATATTTTCAATTTCCTTCTGAATCAACATTTTCACTGTCAATTGTTCACCTATGGAATGCGTAATGAGATATACGGGGATGTTACTTATGCCTGTCTTTAAGCATTCTTTTTTGCCCTGAGACCTGTCATGGTTAGCTTTGTCTAAAGTCAACATATGATGAAAGTCTGAGTGAGTCGAGGGTACATGTTACAGTCCATGCTTAATTTCAGACGAAATGCCCTTAGTTGAGTGATTAGGTTTAGTGGTGTTTTTCCCTTTTATGACCAGTGGAAAAGTAAGATGAATTTTGCTTAAAGTTTACATATAGTCCCATTTACATAATAATTCCAGTTTTAGTTACCACTTTTACTATGAATAAACCAGCATCACCTTGTGTAAATCTATTTTCAGTTTTTTTAATTTTGCTTCTTCTGACTTTCCTTTTATCTTTGGGAGGGGGGGGGTAGTCTTGGAACAGTAAGCTTTACCAGATATGCTTTCATTAAGGAATGTTGTTGTTATGGCTGATTATATATGCTTTCAGGTCTTAATATGAACTCTCCTTTGGCATAAAAAATTTGTTTGTTTACCAATACTGTTCAAATCAATAATCTTTTTACACATCTTACAAAATGTCTTGAATCCATCATTTTTGAATTATGTCACAATTTTATGATCCATAACAAAGCCAGGAAAAAGATCACAGTCATGCAAGAAACAAATGAACGCCTTTCTGTCAATCATATTCACTTCAAAGTTATGTTCATGGTGCAGCAAAATAAAGTCCATCCACAGCATTTCTGTCCAGTTCTTTTCTTTATTATACTTACTTGACATCACCATGAAAAATGGGTAAATAAATAACACTTGATTCCAACAGCAACCCACACAAAATGAAGTTCTAATTAATAAATAAAAAAATTATGTAGTCAGTACTCCAGTTACAAACCCTTTTCAGATTTCTAAAAGTTTTTAGAAAACAAATAAATACACTGCTATATTTTACAACCAAATCTACACAACAGATTTTAGCATACTGCCACAGTAGCCACAGAATTAACCTATTTCTAAGCAAAAGACAGCTCCTATCACCACTTTCGTATTGTTGTTTTCATTTCTAGCATGGCGAAAGGGTTGTCACCCCTTTCGGCATGCTAGAACTCTTTCAATTAAATGAAACAAAAAACTACACCACGGGTAACCCTCGTATAACATGGTAATTAGGTTCCTATAAAATGTCATGTTGTGCAAAACTGTGAACGACTAAGAAAAAATACAAAATGGGGGGGGGGGGGTAACATTCCAAAAGCTAACAAAAATACACTATTTCATTAACAAAATGTTAACAAAACTAACAAAAATACACCATTCTAGATTTCGTATATCTTCTGCTCTTTTTAAAAAAAACAGTAATCTGGGTTTGTTTGTTTTTGTTTGATAAATCTTTGGGAATTTC
Source organism: Mastigoproctus giganteus (assembly GCF_048544385.1). Lineage (NCBI taxonomy): Eukaryota > Metazoa > Arthropoda > Arachnida > Uropygi > Thelyphonidae > Mastigoproctus > Mastigoproctus giganteus. The sequence continues at coordinate 104,523,758 of NC_143579.1, forward strand.
ATTGTATGGAACCAAGCATTTTTGAAGCTCCCTTTTGAACTTTGTGCTACTTTCAGTATTAGGATCTGCATTCGAAAAATAAGATTCTAATTGCTTGGCTAACTTTATGTAGTCCTGTATGCTTTTTAGTGTAAAATTTGGAAGTTTAGAATTTTCATCTGCACTATCATCCTCTGAATTGATTTGGTTTTTCCTGATGCCATTTCCACCAAATCCGCTTCACCAGCCTCTTTTTCTACCAGTATTCTTGAACATCTTCAGTAATCATATCTTTTTTTTTTATTTTTTTTAGGAGCATTGGCAACTAAGACCATGTTATTCTGTGTATATTGTCCGTAAATTGCATAACGCCCGAGGTTGATTTTCTGTTTTTCTGGATCAAAAATCCTTGTTTCTGGGAGAAAAAACCATGCTACCCTCGCCTGACTAACTTAGCCACATTGTGAAAAAGACCCATAAAAATTCCTCCCGTCATCAACAGGATTCAAACTTAGGTCTTTTCCACCTGGTGTTGGGGAGGAGGGCAATTTATTAACTGTGCTACTCACGAGGGCTTCAAGTAGTCACCATATCATCAAAACCCCCCCTCGTACCGATGTAGCAAATTGTACTATCGCACCGATTCCATTTTCTGCCAGTTCAACCATAATTCCTGAATGAACTAACTCTAGCCATACATTTTTCCACACGCATTTAACATTGACGGTTTTACTTCTTTCAGCGATAAAGCTATGATTCTGATACAGTCTGCAATTGAGAAATGTTTCCATGCCTCCATTACTTCAATAGATTTGGAATGAATTTTTTCCAAAATCCATTGTAACAATTTTCTGATGTAATGAGTTTTTTTAAAGGTGGATATAATGCCTTGATCTAATGGCTGAATGAACGAAGTTGCACCTAGTAACAATGGTGGCGGCAGGAATATAACTTCAACGTTTGGATGACTTAAATCTTTTGGATGGCCTGGTGTGCTATCCAATAGTAATAAAACTTTGAAATCTAGAATTTTCCACAAGTTCAACAAGCATAAGTTCAATAGCACAGTACATAACACAGGGATTTCCCCAACAAAATCAAATACAAAGATTTCTCAATTTTTTTTGACTAGCAAGTCAACAGCAGGGATTCAGAAAGAGTGGAAATGAAAAATTACATCCAACGTAATCCCCACACAAAAGCTCAAAAATACCATCATGCGAGGTTTACCAAAATTCTCTAACCATGTTAGGCGAAACCGTGTTGTAGAAGTACAGTGTTATACATGGGTTGCATGTATTTATAATTTGCAGTTACTTCTACTCTTGGTGAATTTTATCATATTAGGTACTACATGTCTGTAGCAGCCTAAAATAGTACACACCAAGGAGCCTACTAATTCATCGATAAGCACCCATTCTATCACTTCCCTGACTTACTTTAATTTCCCTAAATATGCATCCAGTTTGCAAGGATCCTGTGCTGGTGGTAACTAATTATTTCAGAATCTGTTTCTGTGCATATTATTATTATTAGTCATATGGTGCAAGGAAGCCTGAGGCTTTTGCTGCACCAGCCAAAAAAAAAAAAAAAAAAAATTCTGAGTTTCCCCGAGAGAGAGAGAGAGAGAAAACAGAGTCAGAACTAGAAGGGAATCACCAAGAAAGAGAAGAATGACGATATCCAGTAGCTCAGGACCCTGGCAGCTGAGCTGAGCTGGATATCATCATTGTATCATCTTGGTAATTCTGGAAACAGAATTACCAAGCCCATACTCACCTGATGTGAACCCGTGGGGTTATAGTCAGTCATGAGCTGTGAATATTTTAACAATGGGCTCACAATTTTTCTGACTTTGTACCGAGTAAATTTGATCGGTCACGGAAGTGACGTCATCCGCAGCTTCCATCAGAGGCACTTCCCACTCTCGCACTACTAGTAGTGTGATTAGAGCGTGTGACGCATTTTTTTTTGGTGACCAGTATGATATCTCGAGTCAGGGCAGATTCAGGGGGGATGGACAGATGCGGCTTGTTACCCCTTTAATTATACATATAAGTGAATGTGTAAAATGTTTCTAGGTCTGTCTAAAAAAAAAAAAAACTTAAAAACCTGGTCATTATGCCTTGCCTTACAATGATAACTGGATACAACAGTGTCTGGAGTTCTAACTTTTTAGAATTTTTGAATAGTATGACGTCACAATCATGCTTCCTGAAGTTAGTACTGCAGTAAATATGATTGCAACAATACAAATATTTATCAACAATTTTTTTTTCGTCTCACATTTTTGGTACATTCCATCGTTAAGTGCCCCTAACAGCTGTGTATGCTGTTTCAACTACAAGATCGGCACCTCAATCGACGCTGTTTCCAGTTACATTTAGATACACTGCAACAGCATGGGCTCAACATGCAGTTGACATCACAATATTATATCAGAAATGCAAGAACAATATCCCAAATGACAATGCACTGCACCCTCAGATGTATAAAGTTCCACAGCAGATATGAACTGAAAACTAGCACCCTCTCTTCACTGCTGATCATCGACAGAAAATACTGCGGCATCAACAACATGCTGACGGTCTTCTCTCAAGCTGAGACACTGGAAACATTGAAGGTTTGTAGTAGTAGTGGTACAGCATGTTCAAGATTTGTTATTGTTGTTATATTGTGCCTTTTTATGTTGATGATATCAAGAGAAAAAGAACTGAGAAAGATTTTTTATGGCTATTCTTGATTTAATAGAAATAACTGTTTGCTTTATTGATGAGATAAATGCAAAACCAGGCATAAACTTGCATGCATAATACTACAAACTATTCCTTTACTACAATTTTACAATACTAGTTAAGCAAAGAAAAAAAAAAAAAAAGAACTTAAAATTATTACAAAGCAGTGACCATATTGTCCCCACCCAAAAAAACAACACGTGCTTAAAAAATTATTTTAATGTTACTAAGTTGGTGTATTTTTAATATGTCCCATCTCAGTAAAACGAATACCGGATTTAACTGGTATCATTTTAACTTTATATAGATTGTAAAGTTATTTCAACACACATTTGGTGTCTGAAAGAATTTCTCATGTACCCTGTTCCTGTCCTCTTAAGGCATTTTATAATTTACATTCCAATCTCATTAAAATGCATATTTTAAGAAACGTTTTGTGCTTCCTAGTTTCTTCCAGATGAAAAAAAATTAGGTTAAAAATTTTGTTTCGGATTTCTAAAAGTTCGCAGGTACATATACAGTCTTAATTTTATCACTACACAAAAAGATTAAGATACAATTAGTATCTTAATCTTTTTGTGTAGTGATAAAATTAATACTATTTATAATGCATTCTCAAAGCCTTAAGATGTAATTTTATTTAAAGAGCCATTTCATTAGAAATACATATCTTTCACCAATACCTTTATAAGCAACAAAATATTCTATGTTTTGTACAGCAATCAGCATTGAAATTCTGCAACTAAGTTATCCAGCAATGATTGGTGGCAAGTACTGAACTATCAACGTAATGATTACATTGACAGAAACATCAATGAACACGTAGAAGCATTTAACATGGCATGAACAAGATTAGCAGTGACATATGATGCAAGAAAGCAAGCTTATACAGAATCAGCAAAAAAAAAAACTTGCGTGTGTACCCTTTATGCACAAAAGTTGTTTTATGTGAAAACATCTTTGACAAAAATCAGAACTGTTTTAAAATCGAACAGATAAAACAGAAGTTGTGAACTATGTAATGTTTTATGCTCAGTGCGCCACTTACTCTACCAGATCAACATCTGGAAGAGGTTAGCAAAATCCAAGCCAATATCCTAATTACTCATCTGATTGTAGCCATTTGTTGAATAGTTGTTGTTGAATGGTTTTTAGGAGCATTAGCAACTAAAGCCATATTGCTCCGTGAATATGCGGTGGTCATTCCCTGACCTTTCAGCATCATCCGTATTTGGTGGTGACGGGCTCGAACCCCGGTCTAATCAAGAAGCGTGTGCTATGCACTGCTGCTCCTTCCCACCTGGCTACGGAGGCGCCTTTGTTGAATAGTATGATTGTGATGTATTTGTATTGTTCATTGTGAGGTGTGATTGTAATGTGTTTGTACTGTTGCAATAGGCATTTTCATTACATTCCATTCTTAGGTGCTGCTATAGATGTTTTCACATCAATCATTTTCTGATTAGTGAAAGGGACTGAATGTCACACTGCTATAGCTGAGTGTTCAACAATGCTGAAGTCAAAAGCAGAGCACTGTCCAAAGTATCGAGTAAGCCAACCTAAGAAAATAAAGACTGAGGTAGTAATGAGTGCACGAGAACGACAAAGACCACTCTCTCCTCAATAAGTACCTACCTCAAACAATTTGGTCTGCGCATCAATCACGAGAAGTCAGAAACCATGATCTTCTCGTTAAAGCAACAACCAACAAAAATCAATCCAGTCCTCAATGGAGCCTCCATTCCACTTGTCCAAAACCACATTGGCCTAGGGATCAGATTTGACCCAAAGCTTCTTTTCGGCCGGCATGTAGAGAAACAGTCCTCACAAAAGCTGCCAGATTGAGATGAATATGCAAGCAACATCTGCAACATGTAACAGATAAATCCATCGTGGTCAGATACATGTCAACAATAGTGTATCCTCCACTTCTCTATGTTGCAGAGATTTGGGCATCTGCATCTCCCTCTACCACCAAACCGGTGTTCTCAACTGAGTAATGGCTTCTTTAGTGGGTGTGCTACAAGGTTAGCCTGCCTCCCCAGCTCGGGACCACTGTTATGACCAACACACTTAACATCCCAAGGCTCATAAATGAAAGGAAGCTCATCACAACAGTCAAGCTCATGACCGGTCTCATCTGCTCCCCCTCCTTCTGGGACAACTGCACATGTAGCGTCTCAGTGGTGCATCTATGGGCAACTCTCCAGTTATGCCCTCTGCAAAGACACCTTTACCTGTCAGACCGGTTTCTTCCACAGCAGATGCTATCTTGAGTCCAGGACTTAGATGTTGACCTCAACAAGTTCTGTCAAGATCAACAATAAAGGAAAAAAATACTAAGCGGGGGTGGCCAGGGCTACGACTATTATAATATGAGTCTTGAGCAATGTATACTCTTAATTCAAATCGTCTATGTATATAATTATGCACTTCAATGTATATCTTACAGTCTGTATTTTTTAAAAAAATGGTTTGTACACTCACTTTTTTTTTTTTTTTTTTTTTTATGTAAACCCCAAACATGAGAGGTAATAGAACCTATAGTACTTAGTATCGTGCTTGGGTTGCAGGTTTAGAAGACGAAAGAAGATATTTGTTGACATTGGACTTGAACTTCTGTAGACTGTAATTTTCAGGAAATACGTATGAAGGAAGGTTGTTCCAGAAAATGGCAGTTGAATGAATAAACAAGGAAGATGAAAAGTTGGTTCTGCGAGTTTTAAGTTGGACAATAAATGGATGTTGGCTGGTGGCGGCACATGTTCGGACTGTTTTGAAAGAGAGAGTGGGAATTATAGAAGCCAATTCAGAAGAACAGTGCCCAGGGAAGTATCTGTAGAAGAGGCATGCAGCAGAAACAGTACGTCTATGAGACAGCGAGTGCAGAGACTCTGTTAGAGATGAATCATTAATTAACCTAACTGCCCTCTTCTGAATGGAATCGAGAAGCCTGAGAGAGGTTTTGGGGGCACCGCCCCAGATGTGGGAACAATATTCAATGGTAGGGCGGATTTGCGATTTATACAGAGTGAGCAGATGTTTGGAAGAAAAGTAACGCAGAGTGAAAGAGAAAACCAAGTTTTTTAGATGCAGAGGAAGCAATATTTGTAATGTGCCTGTGCCAAGAGAGATTAGAAGTCAGGGTAATCCCCAAAAGAGATATATCATTTTGCCTAGAAATCAGAGTGTCACTAAAGATAAGCATAGGAGCAGAAGAATCCTTTTTGCGAGTTATAAGACAAGACTGAGTTTTAGAAGGGTTGAAATCAACTAAGTTGTCTTTGCCCCACTGGAGAATTACCTGAAGATCGTAATTTAAGTAATTGGTAGCAGATTTTCGAGAAATTGAAGCTGATTAAACAGGGCAAGGTTTCTCAAAATAGAAAGTGGATTGCAATGTGCTATCATCAGCAAAACTATGCATAGGATTTCCAGTCAATGGAAGGTCATTAATATACAAGAGGAAAAGAGTGGGGGAAAGACCTGAACCTTGGGGAACACCGGTATTAGTGGAGAAGTTAGAAGACAGAGAGCCATCTACCATCACCCTCAGTTAGCGATCAGAGAGAAAACTGGATAACCAATTACTAAAAACAGTTGGCAAACCATAAGATGGAAGATTGTTTAGAAGACCTTTATGCCAAACATGATCGAAAGCCTTTGAGATATCAAGAACAACTACTTGTGTTTCACCAAACCTTTCCATTGAATTAGTCCACAAATGGGTAACATAAGCCAGAACATCACCAGTGGATCGATACTGATGGAATCCATACTGGTGATCGTTGATCAGACGGAAGGTTTCTAAGTAGTTTAAGAGTATGCGGTTAATTGATTTCTCCATTACTTTAGAAAGAGTAGAAGTAATTGCAATGGCACGATAATTGGATGGGAGGGATTTTTCACCCTTTTTAGGAACTGGCTGGATATGGGCAAATTTCCAAGCAGAACGAAAAACACCTTTGGAATAAGAAAGTGAAAAAAGGCGGCAAAGAATAGGAGTAAGTTCAGGAGCACTGGTGTTGAGAACAAGTGGAGAAATACCATCGAGACCTGGAGCTTTCTTAGCATCAAGATTCGTCAAAATCCTTCTGACATCCTTCTCACGGAAGACCACAGGAGGCATTGAATGGAGCGTATTGGGAATGGTGGGAGGTGTTTTACCAAGATCATTAATACATGAGTTGGAAGAAAAATGGGATGCTAGCAGGTCAGCTTTATCCTTGGCTGCAGTGACAACAGAACCATCAGGTTTTGACAGAGGTGGGAGCAGAGATGAGCAAAAGTTGCGGCCAATAGCTATGGCAAGAGACCAGAATGCTCGGCTACCATTAGGGCAAGAAGCAAGTTTTCTACTCTTAGCCTGTTCAAACTTTAGTTTGGACTGATTAATAACTGCTTTACAATTGTTGCAAGCTTTGGTGTAGGTAGAAAATGAAACTGAAGAATTAGAAACAAGCCAAGAAACGATATGCAACATTCTTCTCTTGAACAGCCTTGGCACATTTATTAGAAAACTAAGGTTTAGATAAAGGACGAGATTTTAAAGTGGAGTGTGGGATAAAGGATTCCATTCCTGCAAGAATAATTTCACTGACATGATCTGAGCAAACGTTTTGAAACAGTAATCCGACCAAGGAAAAGAAGCAAAGAAATCTCGCAGGTCATCCCATTTTGCATTCTTGTAATGCTAAACAACACAAGGTTGGGAATAGCCATGAGATAACTGCTCCATTGGAGAAGAGACAATCACCAAGTTGTGATCTGAAGTGCCTAAAGGACCTCTCACTTCGACTGTTTACTTAGAAGGGTTGTTTGTGAGAAAAAGATCAAGCGTGTGGGCTGTATGATTAGCATTGTCTGGTATTCTTGTAGCTAAATGAACAATTTGTGCAAGGTCATTAGTAATTGCAAAAGCCTCATCATCTCGACCAGCTGGGTCGGTGTGACTAGAAAACGGAAGCCAGCTGGAGTTGTGAACATTAAAATCATTAAGGAAAATTACCTCACTGTTAGGAAAGTTGGACTGGAGAAAGTCAAGTTGCAAAGAGAGGAAGTCAAAGAGCTCCAAGTGATTAGTGGAGTTGGGAGAACGGTAGAAACAACAGATGAATTTTACACAATGAGGTAGAGAGATTTTAAGCCAGAGAAGATCAAAAAGAGTAGATTCCAAATTGCCAAGTCTCTGACAGGGAATATCAGAATGGACATAATGCACAAGTACCACCTTTGAGGTGAAAGGAATCATACAGTGAATAATTTGGGCATCTGAGATGAGCAGTAGTTGAATCAACCGATAACTGAGATTCTGTCAGAAAAAGTACATGGGGTTTGGCAGACTGCAAGTGGAAATGGACGTTGTTAAGATTAGAATTGAGACCACGTATATTTGTGAAATGAATCAGGAAGTGCTTGGGAAGTTCAGATCTTTTCGCAGATAAGCTTGCTCTATTAGCTTGACAATTCATGGTGTATTCAATAGTAAGAAAAAGTGGGTGGGGCATGCTGTATGAAGTAATGAAATTTTTGGATACGGCATACACATGGTAAGAATATACCCAGATCCTTGACATAACATGGCCTTGACAATGCTCCCTGCATACACACTACTCGGACTTCCTCCAGTCTCACTAGCAGATCCAGAAGCCTCCTAGGGAGTTACCAATAGGTTCGATCTGGTGTACTAACTAGCGGCTGGCCTACAAACACCGTTTTATAACTGTACCCTCGAAATGTAAGGAATATTGGATTTTGCCACGATGTTCATCATAACCTTAAAAGTCATCAATCATACTGCATGATGGAAGAGATAGGGAAGGGTTACTACATAATATTATATAGGACTTAATGTTCTATATAATATTATGTAGTATACTCAAGTCATTTTGCCATTTTCCTGTACTTTATTTCACTTATACTGTATATTATTTATTTATTTATGTATTTCCTGGCTTATTGAGACAATAACGTCTCTGTAGTACATTGTTAACCTCTGGCTACTGTACTATGATGGGCTGTTGCAACTACTATTATGTAACATCATTCTAAGCATTACAATAAAGATTCTTCTTCTTCTACTATCGAGATTGCATCAAAGACAAAAAGAAAATGAAGTGTTGGATTGTCAAGTCCAATTCAGTCAAGTCTCCAATTCAGAGAAGAGGAGTTTAAATGATCAAGCTCCTTTTCCTTAAGCCAACTACTATTTACATAAGAACATGCATCGAGAGTTTGAAAGGAGATTTATGAAAAATGATTTAAGTTCTGTATTTTTGATCACCTATGGTTCAATTACGATGCAAAGAAAGCGTGCAATTTAAAGGTACACCATTGATACGCACAGCATTTCCTGATGTTGATGTCAACCTTGTATGTTGTAATAGCTGTAGACGATCACTTAAGAACAACACCATTCAACACTATCTAAGTCATACAGCTTTGTCTACCCAGAAATTCCATCGCATTTACTAAAGTTGGATTTAGTGACAGAGAGGCTTATTTCTCGTCGTTTATCATTCATGCAAATAAGGAGCCTGAGACGTGCATATGAACAATACATCATTCTCCCTTGGTGGGGATGAATTAAAAACAGTGGAGGAGGAAAGAGAACTGGGAGTTACAATACAGGCAGTTATGACATTTTCTGAACAGTGTAAACAGGCAGTCAGGAAAGTCCATGATGTCCTATTGATTATTTATCTAACGCTATCCTGTAAAAATAGGTCATAATCCCATTGTATAAAGCAATTGTAAGACCACATCTGAAAAAAGACACTGCAGTTCTTGAAAGGGTCCAAAGATGGGCAACTCAAATGGTGAGATCAGCAGAAGGATGACCGTATGAGGAAAGACTCCGATTATGTGGGCTACAGAGCTTGGCAACCAGGCACCTCAGAGGGAACCTGATCGAGGTCTGTGTGGCTCTGAGAGGGATAGTAAAATGAATGAAGGTGGAATTCTCACTGTTATAAAGAATTCCAGAAATGGATGATATAAATTGAAATTACAGGGGTTGAGGTTTAGATTAGATTACAGGAAGTTTTCTTTTAGCCAGCAAGTCACTGATAACTGGAATGTTATCAATGACTATGAGTTGCCCTCACAGGTAGTTGCGACTGACAGTTTGAATAAATTGAAAACTCAACTGGATACACTTAACCATGTGAGGAGAGAGAAGTATATAATTTGTGTTATCTTATTTACAGGAACTCCCTGACTTACGTAAGGGTTGCATTCCGTGGAACACTACATAAGTCGGAATTTCCCCCATGCTTTGTGTAGCACTCGCAACTGTGCTCACTGAATTTGTTGAATCAAAAAGGAAATGTTCGACAAACATGTAAATAGAATTATTTATTAAATTTTTTATCTCATGCACAGGAAAAATTACAAAAGCGTGCAATTTAAAAAAATTTCAAAATTATAAAATTACGAAACAAGAGGAGACAGGCATAACGTCAGTAAGTTTTAACGCTCGAGCATTGTTGTCAGAATTGAAGTCTTCAGCTGATAAGTACGCCGCTGCAGAGGTTGAGGGCTGTGGAGATTTAGAAGTGGTCAGCAGCTCAACCTTAAGAAAGAACATATTAATAGATGACTTGATGATGGCTTTTTTCTTTTCATCGTAGATTTCTTTGTAGCAAGCAAGCATATCATTCACCCCTTTGTTAACATTTAAGAATTGTTCGCTGTCAGGATCCATCTTCTCAAACCTTGCCATTGCTGATGTAATTTCATGAAATGCCATTGCCATCTCTCTGGTGGTGAAGTGCCTTGGTTCCTCATTTGGTTCATCTTGAGCTTCATCAGCATTTTCTTCTTTCACTATCGCTGCCTGCAAGTCAATAAGTTCTTCGTTAGATAATTCCTTCTCTTCTTCCTCTATTAACTCCTCCACGTCTTTGGCATCAACCTCCAACTGAAGTAACTCTGCAACCTTTACAATCTGATCTGTAACCTCTTCATATGATTCATCTTTTTCAAATCCTTTGAAGCTGTTATTTGTTATTTGATTTTTTTTTAGGAGCATTAGCAACTAAGGCCATATTGCTCCGGGATATGCGGTGGTCATTCCCTGACCTTTCCGCATCCTCCGTATTTGGTGGTGACGGGCTCGAACCCGGTCTAATCAAGAAGCGTGTGCTACGCACTGCTGCTCCTTCCCACCTGGCTATGGAGGTGCCTCCTTTGAAGCCTTTTATGTGCCGTGGGCATATTTTCTTCCCTGTGCCATTTAACAACTTTTAGTAATTTCCACCCAGGCCTTATTAATATTTAAGATGGCGTGGTAAATATTGTAAGATTTCAAAAAAAAAAATTTTAACATAAAATTTTTCTCATCATCTACTGTAGACAATGCCTGAGCAAATGTTGTGCATAAATAGTATGCCTTTAAATTCGAAATAACACCCTGATCCATAGGTTGGATGAGTGAAGTCGTGTTTGGTGGTAGAAATATGACTCTCACATTTGAATTGAAATCATGTAGATGCGTAGGATGTCCAGGAGCATTATCTAATAGAAGCAAAATCTTGAAAGGAACGTTCTTGTCTTTACAATATTTTTAAACCTCGGGAATGAAGCAGCATTAAAACCAATCCTCAAAGAAAGATATTGTTATCCATGCTCTCGGGTTCAATCAAAAATGCACGGGCAGGGTAGCTTTATTGATGCCCTTAAATGCACGAGGATTTCCAGAATGGTACACAAGCAGTGGTTTTAATCTGTAATCTCCTGCTGCATTAGCCTGAAGCAAGAGCGTGACCCTATCTTTTGACACCTTGAAACCTGGCATTGTATTTTCCTCTTTGGCAATGTATGTTCGATCTGGCATTTTTTTCCAATACAGAGCAATCTCGTCAACGTTAAAAATTTGCTGTGTTGAATAGCCACCTTCATCAATAATTTTTTCCAACACATCACAAAATTCTCTGCAGAATCGGCACTGGTGACTTCACCGCAAGTATGCGGTGAAGTCACCAGTGCGATGCTTGAACCTATTAAACCACCCATTGCTTGCCACGAACTTGGCTTGGGGTTTGCCATACTTATCCTTAATATCTTCATAAATATTTCTTGCTTTTGCTTGAATGGCCATTGGACTCAGGCACTCGCTTCTGAATCTGATTTTCCATGCATATTATTAATAGCTTTTCCATCTTCGATATAGCACCTGAATGCTGTTTTGTGATCACTGTTGATCTTAAATGCATTGATCCTTTGACATGTTCTTTTATACGTGCACTGTCCTTTAAAATAGTATTCAGTGTTGAAGCAGCAAGACCTAATTTCCTTGGAATAGATGAACTTTATCCTGCTTCGTACTTCTTCATCATTTTCATCTTCATTTCTAAATAAATTTTGTTTTGTTTCCTGGCACTGCCAGCACTTGAACTTTCTATTGGTCACTTTCCCTTCATCATTGTAATACGTGAATAGGAATGAAGAGAAGTTTCTAAAAATTTGTTTTTTATGATTGAAGATTTCAGTGAAGGGGAACACATTTCATCATAATACTGTAACGTAAAAACCGACAGAATTCCAGTTACTGGGATTATCACAAATGCAATAAGGTCGAGCTTACTACTCATTTATAATTAAATGCACTAACAGAAAAGCCCAATAATCTGGAAAGTACAAATTGTTTTTATTGTTTTTTGGTCGTGACCTCCAGAAGCATGCTTTAGAAAAATATCCAAAGGTGCTCAAAATTTATTCTTATAATGGGAACATATGATAACGATGAAAGGGTAGTGCAATTTCCATTATAAATATGACCTTTTAGAGAGATAAATAGCTTAGTAATATAGTGAAATTTTGAACTTCCAAGGACTTGGAACGAATTAAAAAAAAAGTGTTATTGGGTTCACATTACGATATTTTCACGATGCCTCCATTTATTCCTCCGGGATGCAACAAAATATGTTTCTATGATTTTTTTAAGTACTTGGTACTTAAAATACCGGGGAGTACTTGGTTGGATTTTTTTTTTTTTTTTGAGTGCAGCAAAAGCCTGTGGCTTCCTTGCACTATATGGCCAATACTATTACTATTACTTATTCTTTAGGTTTGGCTCACATAAGAAGTGGAGTTCTCCAAGATCTGCTGTTTTTGATTTTCTTAAATGACAGTGATGAAGGGATACAGGACATGATGTTGAAATTTGTAGTAATATTAATGATCAGCACTATGTAATGTTAATGGCCAACACCAAGCAGAATTAAATCTCCATCTAAGCCATTTTTTCAAGATGACTTAGATGGATTTCAGGGATGTTCAAAAAAGTGGAAGCTATATTTTAATACAACAAAATACAATGTCTTACACTTGGTGGGATTGAGCAAAAAACTTTTACAGGATTTGGGACTATGATACGGTCAGACACAAAGTTCTCTGACCAGTGCAGACAGGCAGAGAGAAAGGCATGTAGTGTCCTATCAATGATTTATTGTACATTTTCTTGTAGAGAAAAGGAGATTATAACCCCACAGCATAAAGCAACTGTACAATCATATATGCAGTAGTTTTCAACCTTTTTTTTAATAACGGCACTGCTAAGTAATTTATTTTATTTTGCGGCACCCCTACTCAATTTTCTCAATATATAATGTTAAAAAATATATACGTTATATGATATTTATTACAATAATATAATTATAAAAATTACATTTCATAATACAAATTATATATATATACAGTATATAATTTTATTCTTTATATAGAGGTACTAAGTAAACAGCAATTATAGATCATCACAAAATTAAAAAGATACTGTACACCATTTTATAATGAAATAAACATAAATTAAAAAATAATAATAAGTTTAAGTAACTTAAACTCAAATTATGTGGCACCCCCGGAATGTTGTTCTGGCACCCCGGTTGAAAACCACTAATATATGGAATACTCTAATCAAGTATGGAGAACAACACCTACAAGAACATTAAGATTCTTGAGAGGGTCCAAAGACAGGAAACATGCCTAGTGAAATCAGCAAGAGGGCATCTATACAAGGAAAGAACTATAAATATGTGGGCTACAGAGCTTGGAAACTAGGCACCCTAGAGGAGACCTGATCAAGGTGTATAAGGCTCTGATAGGTGAAAGCAAAATGAATGAGGGCAAAATTAACACTGTTAAAAATGATTCCAGAACTAGGAGCATAAATTTATATTACAGAGAAAGAGGTTTAGGTTGGATTGCAGGAAGTTTTAGCCAGCAATTGCATTTTCTCCTCTTCTGTTATCTCAAAGACCTTTTTGTTAACAGGAGATTGTTATCAAATCCTCTCCTGTTAACAAATACTTGTTAACAGGAGAGACTGCTTCTACAGGGATGTAAAAGCAGTCTCTTAAATAGAAAGGATGCAAGAATATTTGCTGATGCTATAGAGGCAGTGTTAGGTGGGTCGGAAAACTGCTAGCTTGGGGGGGGGGGGGGGTACAAGGACTAATAGATTAACTAGCCACTGGCAGAGGTGAAAGTGATTCTTGCACTGCTTCTATTGGAATGAGCAGCAGACTGGAAAACAATATGCAGGATATTTCAGAGACTGCTGGGAGTCATTGAGGTACAAGTTGTGCTACATTGGTTGTGTTAGGATAGCTAAGAATAGGAACAGGTGCATGTATACTTGCGTGTACACCAATGCTAAGAGTTTGGTAAATAAATTTGATGAATTTGAGGTATTAATCAAAACATCAAAGGCAGATATTGTTGTGATATCAGAGACGTGGTGTCACACAGATATAAGGAATGTAGAACTGTAATTTGCAGAGTACAATGTGTACAGAAAGGATAGACAGGATAGGAAGGGAGGAGGGGTTATGCTATTAGTTGAGAAACACATAAAATTCAAGGAAGTGAAGCCGGTCGACGTCGCTGGGCAGTGCAGTGACAAGTCAGTTTGGTGTGACATAAGCATTGGAAGATCAAAATTGAGAGTAGGCCTAATGACTCTGATGAGTATAATAAGAAACTCTACAGGGAAATAGAGTAGGGCCAGTAAATCAGAGAGTCTTATAATGGGGGATTTTAATTTCCCAGATATTGACTGGAATTTGTGGGTTGGTCACATACACACACACACTAGCAAGGCTTTTGTGGATTTAAAGGATGATTGTTTTCTACATCAGCACGTTCGGGAGGCAACTAGAGGGAGTAATACTCATGATCTGATTATCAGTAATGATTCTTCATGCATTAAGAATCTGCAGATAAAGGAACTACTAGGTGGCAGTGATCACAGTGTGCTGAAGTGGGATTTACTCAAAGAGGTAACTACCATCAAGTGTAAAGGGAAGGGTTACTGCTTTCGTAAAGGCGACTACAATGGTCTGAGACAGTATTTAAATTTTATACAGTGGGACCAACTGATGATGTTACCAACAGCAAATTCAAAATGGGAAGCATTCAAAGAACTTATCTTGGAAGCAACTAGGCTTTACGGACAACAATCAACCTATACTAAGCAAACAAGCCAAACTCAACACCTGGAAGAGCTATATATACAATCTGTTCGACACCAACAGAAAACCGGCAGAAACGCAACAACAAACACAGGAAGACAATCTCCACATATTAACATCTGAAGTGGAACATGCCATCCGAATAACAAAGCCAGGCAAAGCCTGTGGACCTGATCAGATTCATGTGGAACTGCTGAAACAACTAGACTACAGCAACATCCAACAACTAATGAAATGGTTCAATCAAATCTACAACAACGACATTCCATCCGAATGGCTCCAATCCATCTTCGTGGCCCTACCAAAAAAGGCTACCAGCCGGAAATGCGAAGACTTCAGGCTGATCAGTCTAATGAGCCAGGTGCTAAATGTCTTCCTCAAGGTGATTCAGCAAAGGATAAGATGTAAGTGCGAAAGTGCACTAGGAAACACACAGTTCGGATTCTGCAGGGGACTAGGCACCAGAGAAGCAATTTTCTGTTTACAAATATTGCTACAAAAGGTGCTATGAACATCAAAAAGACGTGTATATATGTTTTATTGATTACGAGAAAGCCTTCGATTCAGTAGACCACGACCGTCTAATTGACCGACTGAGAAAACTTGGGCTTGAAAACAACGATATCAACTTTATTACAACTCTCTACTGGAATCAAACAGCCCGGCTTCGCTATGACAACGACCTGACAGACCCAATTCCAATAAAAAAAGGCGTCCGGCAAGGCTGCCCATTATCTTCCCATTCTTTTTAACATCTATTCGGAAATGATCTTCGACCAAACACTGGCTGACAAGAACATCGGCATAAAAGTTAACAGACACTACATCAATAACTTAAGATATGACGATGACACAGCACTAATAGCGGATTCAGAACAAGATTTACAGACCATCTTGAACAAAGTGGACATAGAAAGCCAAGCATGGGGGCTACGAATCAACAAAAAGAAAACAAAGGTGATGAAGGTCAGCAGGACTGCAAGCAAAATCACGATCAAACTAAACAATGAAAAATTAGAGCAAATACACCGCTTCAAGTATCTCGGAGTATTCATTGATGACCAGCTGAACCATGAGGCCGAAATCAAAAGCAGAATTGAACAAGCCAGGCAGGCAGGCATTCACCAAGTGGAAAACCCTCCTCACCGACAGAAGCTTGAACATCATGCTCAAATTACGCACATTGAAATGCTACATCTGGCCAATACTGCTCTACGGTGTAGAAACCTGGACTCTAACATCAGCCACTACAAAAAAGCTCCAGGCCTTCGAAATGTGGCTCTACCGAAGAATACTGAAAATCCCGTGGACAGCCAAGATAACCAACGTAAAGGTCCTGCAGGACAGGCACACGGAACGGGACCTGCTCAAAACCATCATCAGCAGGAAATGCAAATACCTAGGTCACATCGCTAGGAACCAACAAAAATATCACCTACTACCACTCATCCTGGAGGGAAAGATCGAAGGCAAGAAACGCCCAGGCAAACCGAAAATGGCATGGCTAGATAACACATGACAACAGCATAAATTCTACACGCAGCACTAGACAGAGAACAATATCAAAACGAAGTCGCAAACGGCATTTGGCAGCATTAAAGAAGAAGAAGAAGAAGAAGAAGAAATATTGTTCAAGGTTTAGGATTAAATGGATGTCAGATGAACTAATGAGACATAGGGCAGAGAAGAAAAATGCATGGGATACATATAAATTAACACGTGACACAGAAGCCAATGATAGATATACGCTGGTCTGTAACCAAGTCACAAAGGAGGTTAGGCAGGCAAAGGCAGATTATGAGAAATCTTTGGCAAAGGATGCAAAGAAAAACAGCAAAGACTTCTTTACTTATGTAAACTCTAGAAGGAAGGGGATGAATCAGATTAGTCCACTTGATAACGATGGTGCAACTGTTGATGATCCTGCTCAGGTGGTTAACAAACTAAACGAGTATTTTACATCTGCATTCACACATGAGGAGTTATTCAGGAAGGGGAATGCCAGAGGTGAAGTAAACTCTGGCAGTGAGCTAGATGATTTTGTAATAACTGAGAGGAAAGTGGAGGAGAAATTGTTGAGGATAAACATAAAAAAGGCACCTTGGGTGGATGGGATCTATCCAGTTATATTAAAGGAGGCAGCAAAGGAAGTAAGCAAACCCTTAGCCATAATTATGAGGGCTTCTTTGGACTTAGGGGAAGTACCCACAGACTGGAGATGTGCAAATGTGACCTCAATTCACAAAGGAGGATCAAAGGCTGACACAAGTAATTATAGACCTGCAAGTGTAACTTCTGTTCCAGGAAAATTAATGGAGGCACTGGTTAAAGAAGCACTGCAGGATCATCCACACAAGACTTCAGTTATAGCTCGGACACAGCATGGTTTGTTAAGGGAAAGTCTTGCCTGGCCAATTTGATTGGATACTATGATGCAGTCACAAAAGAACTGGATGCAAGGAATAACTTTGATATTATATATTTGGATCTTAGAAAGGCTTTTGATACTGTTGCACATGGAAGACTACTGCACAAATTGGAGCAGTGTGCATTGGAGGCAAATTGCTGCTATGGATAAAGAGATGGTTGAGGGGGAGAAGACAGAGAGTGGTAATCAATGGACACTGCTCATTGTGGACTAATGTTATTAGTGGAGTCCCTCAGGGTTCAGTGTTGGGTCCATTATTGTTTTCTGTATTTATAAATAATATTGATGATGGTATATCAAGCTTAATGTCCAAGTTTGCAGACGATACAAAGGTTGGCAGGGTTGTTAAGGGACACTACTGACGCTATGCTGCTGCAACAGGATCTGGAAAGGTTGAGCAGATGGGCTGAGAGGTGGCAAATGAAGTTTAACATTGACAAATGTAAAGTACTACATATGGGAAACAGCAACCCCAGAGCAACGTATCAACTCTGGTACTACACTGACAGTGGTAGAGAATGAAAAGGACCTGGGGGTAATTGTGCAGGCAGATATGAAGTTCTCTGAGCAGTGCAGACGGGTTGCAAGAGTAGCTCATGGTGTTTTGTCAATGATATACAGGAATTTTTATAGCAGGGATAAGGAGGTGATTATTCCCTTGTATAAGGCAAAGGTCAGGCCACACCTTGAGTACTGTATACAGGTCTGGAGGCCTCATTTCAAGAAGGATGTAGAGCTGCTGGAACGAGTACAGAGAAGGGCAACAAGATTAGTAAATGGAACAAAGGTTTGCTATTACAAAGAAAGGCTTAAATTTTGCCAATTACAGTGTCTGGAGACTAGGCACCTGCAAGGTGATCTGATTAGGTGTATAAGGCCTTGAATGGTTTGAGCATGCTCAGTGCAGATAGGATAGTTCCTCTTGCTCAGAATAATCACCTGAAAGGGCATAAATTCAGACTGAGGAAAGACAGATGTAGGATAGATGTGCGGAAATTTGCGTTTAGCCAGCGGGTAGTTGGCTGGTGGAACAGACTTCCATCCCTTGTTGTGGAAGTTGATAGCCTAAATAAATTTAAGGCTCAGCTGGACAGGTATTTCAAACAAACGGAGGGGCGAAATGGAAGTGGTTTTTTTTTTTTTTTTTTGGCTGATGCTGCATAAGTTTGCTTTCTTGCATCATATGCCTCTACTAATTCTAATGCATTTACCAACAGTGATGATGGAGATGAAAAGCCTAAATCATGAAAGAATTTCGTGTTTTCGTTACTTCAAACTGAAATTTTATTTCATATTTTTTATTTTTATTCATCTATTTTATTATTATTATTAGTTTTTGCAGTTGCAAATGTACACCAATGTATCCATCTGATGATAAATTAATAAAAATCTTTGAAAAAATAAAAAAATAAAAATGGGTTAAACAATGATAACACTTTTATTATTTAAAAGAATATTTTCCTTTTGGAAATACCGAAATACTATTTCATGCACTTTATTAGTGCATGAATCAGCATTACGTTTTATGAATAGTAAAAAATTCATTAATAAAATATGTATACAGTTAAGATGAGCCATCTGCCTAAAAAAAAAAAAAAAGACTCTTTTTCTCCCTCCTTCAAACAAGGATCTGGCAAGGTTAAATCCTTCAGATATACATGGACCCCTGATATATATATATATAGGTCAGCCTACTTTAAGAGTTCACAAATAAGAAGCACAGTTGATTCAGTTCTATTGTGAACTGTATGTTACAGCCATATAGCGCTCGATCTCTCTCTCTCTCTTCCCCCCTTCTTTTTCTCTATTAGGTATTATATTTTATTTTACTTTGTTTTGCTAAATCTACCTACATGCACTGAAGCTATTTACTTCTTACTGTACATTATTCTGCATTGGCAACTATTTTGTAATATAAACAATTTTTTTTTATTTAACTATGCTTTACGTATAAAGAAAGATTGAGTTCCTCACCTATTAAATTTCCTTTTGTGGAGAAGTGTGCACTGCATTCTGTACAGGTGTAAGGTTTTGTATGTATCCACCTGTGACCTATAATTTCAAATAAATTTACACAAGTGTTTCAGTGATACTGAATTTATTGAAATCATGAAACATGAATTAAAAATACAATTTTTTTTAATCTCAGTTCAAGTTGAATAAATATATATATATATATATTTTATGTATAATATATTTTTATAATATATTTTATGTATAATATATGTATATAATTATTATTATTTTTTTTTTTGGTGCACATGCGCAAAACTAACAAAACTCAAGATTAATCAGATTATCACTGTAAGTACATGGTTCTTTTATAGATTTATTAACCTTGATATGAAAAATTACCTTGAAAATTCCAATCACTTAGTTTGGAAAAAAATTAGGAAGGATATGAAAATTGTTAAAAGGAAAAATGTTAAACATTGACGTCAAAGGGTTACAGAAAAAAACTAACAATCCTATTAGCTTTGGTACCATGATGAGGATTTTGTCTTGCTTTGATATGGTCTATGAACAACAAAACAGAATTCATTTAATATATAATTTTGGACCAATTAAGCATGATATGTATGTTCAATCATGGAATCCTACATTAATTATTAATAAATTAGTAACTTCTTAATAATTAATATAGAATAAAGGTGTCTTGCTTTTGTGCACTATATGATGTCCCAGATATGGTCTGGAAAGAATGTTTTTAATACATTTTATTATTTTTTAATACTATTTATATATTTTTTAAATTTTTATAAATGGGGATGACCTTCATCCCAATTTATAAAAAATAGTGAAATTTTTAACTGTTTTTACAAATCAATGTCCATAAATAACCCTTAACCATAATTTTGAAGAAACTTGTACACAACTAACTCCTATTCTTTAAATGTGTCATTTTGTAATGAACAACATGGTTTTCTGAGTAAAGATCAGCTCTTACAAATCTGATCTCAGAATACTGATGAAAGTTCTTAACCATGGGAAATCAAAATTTCTGTTATCATATAAGTGAGAAATTTAAAATATGTTACCATCTTGGAATATGCCTATGTGTGACCTGACAGGTGCCTCTCAAAAATAATATGCCTGAATTATCCTTTAATTAGAAAAATTGAAATTATTTATTATTTATTATTTATTATTTATTTTTTATTTTTTTCGAAATTCCCAAATACAGTCAAACTTTTATGGTTTTCAAGTAATAAATGTGAGCACGTGTAGGTACCATGCAACCAGCTTGGAAGCTTTTCTTTTATTTGAATGAAGAGTAGCATGGAAACTGATAAGTGCTTATATTACTGATATTGCTACAGGTGCTTAAAATTACTCACTTCTTTAAAGTTCAAGATTACTTCCATTTCCTCTCCCATGAGTTAAGTAAACATCTACGGCCTCACATGAGCTGTTTTTGAAAGATTTATAATTGCTTTTAGATAAATAAAGATGAAAAAATGAAACACAATATTTACTCAAGACGATGGAATTTTTCTCTTCTCTTTGAGAAGCGAGATAGATATGTTTGATTTCGTGACCTGTGACATGCCAAATTTGAAATAAATTTTAAAAATTTTCAAATGGAAGATAATAATAGTATTTAATATATACATATACTTCTTAGCCTTTTTTTTTTTAGGTCTCACATAATATGATATTTAAAATGTTGTACACTTAAGAGCCTTTTCAGCTAAAAAATGGATGAAACTAATAGAGTTGTGTCATTATTTTATGCCCAAAACTACTACTTTTTTTTTAATTTCAGCAGAATTCATATTTTTGATTTCTTTTGAAAAAAGTAAAAGACAGTATTCTTAAATATTTAATTTTTTATTAAAAAATAGAAAGCGGGAAGAAATTAAAAAGAAAATTGGCACTCGTCAGCTGCTGTACCTCTGTTTTCTGCTACACTTTGGGGTACCACAACCACCACTGCTGAGTTAAAAATTACTGAAAGAACCCAAAAAGGCTTTTAACATACATCTCCCACAAAGAACACTCAAGTTATCACTAAATGAAATAAATAGGCTTTACAGTTACATTCAACTTTATTATTAAACTTTTGAAAATCAATGCTAAGCAAAGTAAATAAACATCATTTATTAGTTTTATATATCAGTTAAATACAGGTCATGATGAACATAAACATAAATTAACTAAATGCCCACCTCCATACAAGCAGCATGGCAGATGGACTCAAGTAAATATTAGAAGACAGTAAACAGTAAACTTGCAAGAATATTTCCTGATGCTATCGAGGCAGAGTTAGGTGGGTTGGAAAACTACTAGCTTGGGGGGATACACGGAATACAGAGTCTGCTGACGAGGCTACTAGAGACGGTCGTGTTCCAAGCCGCTAAGTGGATTTTTCTTATTTATTGATTTGAAATTATTGTTTTTCTAAAACTTTTGATTTAAATTTAGTAGTATAACATTATTTTGTGATTTTCTGATTAACTTGGTGTATTTATTCTTTACTCGGCCTTGTAATTGCATAAAAGTATCGGTAAAGGTTTCCACGTGTTTCAACTCCGCTACCGTTCGTAAATTTTCCCGCCATTGTGATACGATAGTTGTATGCCGTACTAGATAGCGTTAGTTGAACTTCGTTAGCAGTTAAATTGTACGTTTAAATAAATACATATAACGACTTAGATTACAAACGTAATATAATTAATTATATTTAACATAATTAATAACATAACATAATTAATTATAATTAATTAATAAATTAATAGAATCATGACTCAGACCAGAGCAGCAAAGCAAAAGGCTCAAGCTAATGGAAGCGCTGTGGCTCAGAGCAGAACTGAGGGGGGCAGTTGTCCTCTGACTCACAGCCTTATAAAATGCACTGTTTGCTTGATGTTTGCAGAGCAATCGGGTACGGGACATGATACTGCCAAGAGGGATGTCTTTGTGTGTGCGCGATGCAAGGAGTGTATCGATATCAGGCAACAACTCGGCGTTCTTGTGGGCCTATATGAGAGCTTGAAGGACAGGGTGGATGCCCTCGAAGAAACTAAATTGAGGGGCCCATCAAGCTCTCAGCTGCCCACATCAACGCCAGAGCTTACACTTGGGCATCGCGTGACACAGAGACAACCCCCAAGGCAGAATGCGCTGGTCCCGAAGGAACTAGTAGTTGTTGGTGACTCTATTGTCAGGGAAACGGGGAACATGCTTTGTAAAAAAGATAGGTGGAACAGGACCAGGGTATGTCTGCCAGGGGCAAAGGTTGATGACGTTGTAGAGCGAATATCATCTTTTAAGGGCACAAAAGGTGATATAGTTGTACACGTTGGCACTAATAATATTAAGAGTAGGAGACCGGCAGAATTACTTAACAAGTACAGGTCACTGTTGAACAAAAGCCGAGAATTAGGGTTGAATTTGAAAGTGTCTGCAATTCTGCCCAGACACGATAGGAGGGAGTATATGATGAGAGCCTTGTCGATAAATTCGGCCCTGGAAAGATTGTGCAAGGCTCAAGGGGTAGAATTTTTTTCAGCCTGGACTGTACTTGTTAACAGGAGAGATTGCTTCTACAGGGATGGGATACACTTAAATAGAAAGGGTGCAAGAATATTTGCTGATGCTATCGAGGCAGTGTTAGGTGGGTCGGAAAACTGCTAGCTTGGGGGGAGACAAAGACCAATAGATTGACAGTAGCCACTGGCAGAGGTGAAAGAGATTCTTGCACTGCTTCTATTAGAATGAGCAGAAGCCTGAAAAACAAGATGCATGGTATTTCAGAGACTGCTGGGAGCCATTGCGGTACAAGTAAACACATGGGTTGTGTTAGGGTAGCTAAGATTAGAAACAGGTGCAGGTATACTTGC
The DNA here is from genome assembly GCF_048544385.1 of Mastigoproctus giganteus. Taxonomy (NCBI): domain Eukaryota; kingdom Metazoa; phylum Arthropoda; class Arachnida; order Uropygi; family Thelyphonidae; genus Mastigoproctus; species Mastigoproctus giganteus. The sequence goes on from NC_143579.1 coordinate 104,547,213, forward strand.
GTGTACACCAATGCTAGGAGTTTAGTAAATAAATTTGATGAATTTGAGGTATTGCTCAAAACATCAAAGGCAGATATTGTTGGGATATCAGAGACGTGGTGTCACACAGATATAAGGGATGCAGAACTGCAATTTGGGGAGTACAACGTCTACAGAAAGGATAGACAGGATAGGAAGGGGGGAGGGGTTATGCTATTAGTTAAGAAACACATAAAAACCAAGGAAGTGAAGCCAGTCGACATCGCTGGACAGTGCAGTGTTGAGTCAGTTTGGTGTGACATAAGCATTGGGAGATCAAAATTGAGAGTAGGAGTGTGCTATAGGCCTAATGACTCTGATGAGTATAATAAGGAATTGTACAGGGAAATAGAGTGGGCCAGTAAATCAGAGAGTCTTATAATGGGAGATTTTAATTTCCCAGATATTGACTGGAATTTGGGGGCTGGTTACTCACACACTAGCAGGGCTTTTGTGGATTTATTGGATGATTGTTTTCTACATCAGCATGTTCGGGAGGCAACTAGAGGGAGTAATACTCTTGATTTGATTATCAGCAGTGATTCTTCATGCATTAAGAATCTGCAGATAAATGAACCACTAGGTGGCAGTGATCACAGTGTGCTGAAGTGGGATTTACTGAAAGAGGTAACTACCATTAGGGGTAAAGGGAAGGGTTATTGCTTCCGTAAAGGCGACTACGATGGACTGAGACAGTATTTAAATTCTATACAGTGGGACCAACTGATGATGTTACCAACAGCAAATTCAAAATAGGAAGCATTCAAAGAACTTATCTTGGAAGCTACTAGGCTTTACATACCAACTAAGAAATATTGTTCAAGGTTTAGGCCAAAATGGATGTCAGATGAACTAATGAGGCATATGGCAGAGAAGAAAAATGCATGGGATACTTACAAATTAACACATGACACAGAAGCCTATGATAGATACAAGTTGATATGCAACCAAGTTACAAAGGAGGTTAGGCAGGCGAAGGCAGATTACGAGAAGTCCTTGGCAAGGGATGCTGGTTGGTTTGGTTTTTTTTTTTTTTAGGAGCATTAGCAACTAAGGCCATATTGCTCCGGGATATGCAGTGGTCATTCCCTGACCTTTCCGCATCCTCCATATTTGGTGGTGACGGGCTCAAACCCCGGTCTAATCAAGAAGCGTGTGCTACGCACTGCTGCTCCTTCCCACCTGGCTACGGAGGCTTGGCAAGGGATGCAAAGAAAAACAGCAAAGAGTTCTTTACTTATGTAAACTCTAGAAGGAAGGGGATGAATCAGATTGGTCCACTTGATATTGATGGGTCAACTGTTGATGATCCTGCTCAGGTAGCTAACAAACTAAATGAATATTTTGCATCGACATTCACACATGAGGAGTTATTCAGCAAGGGGAATGCCAGAGGTGTATTCAACTCTAGCAGTAAGCTACAGAATCTTGAAATAACTGGGAGTAAAGTGGAGGAGAAACTGTTGAAGATAAACACAAGAAAGGCACCCGGGGTGGATGGGATCTATCCAGTTATATTAAAGGAGGCAGCAAAGGAAGTAAGCAAACCCTTGGCCATAGTTATGAGAGCTTCCTTGGACTCAGGGGAGGTACCCATGGACTGGAAATGTGCAAATGTGACCCCAATTCACAAAGGAGGATCAAAGGTTGAAACAAGTAATTATAGACCTGTGAGCTTAACTTCTGTTCCAGGAAAATTAATGGAGGCACTGGTTAAAGAAGCACTGCAGGATCATTTAGACAAGACTTCAGTTATAGCTCAGACACAGCATGGTTTTGTTAAGGGGAAGTCTTGCCTCACCAACTTGATTGGATACTATGATGCAGTCACGAAAGAGCTGGATGCAGGGAATAACTTTGATATTATATACTTGGATCTTAGAAAGGCTTTTGATACTGTTGCACATGGAAGACTGCTACACAAATTGGAGCAGTGTGACATTGGAGGCAAATTGCTGCTATGGATAAAGGGGTGGTTGAGGGGGAGAAGACAGAGTGGTAATCAATGGACACTGCTCATCGTGGACTGATGTTATTAGTGGAGTCCCTCAGGGCTCAGTGTTGGGTCCATTGTTGTTTTCTGTATTTATAAATGATATTGATGATGGTATATCAAGCTTAATGTCCAAGTTTGCAGATGATACAAAGGTTGGCAGGGTTGTCAAGGACACTACTGACACTATGCTGCTGCAACAGGATCTGGAAAGGTTGAGCAGATGGGCTGAGAGGTGGCAAATGAAGTTTAACATTGACAAATGTAAAGTACTACACATGGGAAACAGCAACCCCAGAGCAACGTATCAACTCTGTGGTACTACACTGACAGTGGTAGAGAATGAAAGGGACTTGGGGGTGATTGTGCAGGCAGATATGAAGTTCTCTGAGCAGTGCAGACGGGCTGCAAGAGTAGCTCATGGAGTATTGTCAATGATATACAGGAATTTTTCCAGCAGGGATAAGGAGGTGATTATTCCATTGTATAAGGCAATGGTCAGGCCACACCTAGAGTACTGTATACAGGTCTGGAGGCCTCATTTCAAGAAGGATGTAGAGCTGCTGGAACAAGTACAGAGAAGGGCAACAAGATTAGTGAATGGAACGAAGGGGTGCTCTTACGAAGAAAGGCTTAAGTTTTGCAAATTACAGTGTCTGGAGACTAGGCACCAGCGAGGTGATCTGATAGAGGTGTATAAAGCCTTGAATGGTTTAAGCATGCTCAATGCTGATGGGATTCTTCCTCTAGCTCAGAAAAATCACCTGAGAGGGCATAAATTCAAATTGAGGAAAGACAGATGTAGGATAGACGTGCGGAAATTTGCCTTTAGCCAGCGGGTGGTTGGTTGGTGGAACAGACTGCCATCCCTTGTGGTGGAGGTTGATAGCCTAAATAAGTTTAAGGCTCAGCTGGACAGGTATTTTGAACGAACAGAGGGGTGAAGTGGAAGTGGGGTTTTTTTTTTTTTTTTTGGCTGATGCTGCATAAGCTTGCTTTCTTGCATCAAATGCCTCTACTAATACTAATACTAATAGATTAACAGTAGCCGCTTGCAGAGGTAATGGGGTTTTCCAGGACTGCTGGGAGTCATAGTGGAACAAGTAAATACATGGGCTGTGTTAGGGTAACTAAGAGTAGAAACAGGTGCATGTATACTTGCATGTACACCAATGCTAGGAGGTATAGTTAATAAATATGATGAGCTTGCAGTGCTAGTCAAGACATCAAAGGCATATATTTTTGGGATATCAGAGACGTGGTGGCACACAGACATAAGCAGTGCTGAACTGAAATTTGGGGAGTACAATGTGTATAGAAAGGGTAGACAGGACAGGAAGGGAGGGGGGGGGTTATGCTGTTATTTAAGAAACACAAAATCTAAGGAAGTGCGTCCAATTGATGTTGGTGGACAATGCAATGTTGAGTCTGTTTGGTATGATGCAAGCACTGGGAAAGGAAAAATGAAAATGAGAGTAGGCGGGTGTTATAAGCCTGATGAATATGATGAGCAATTGTGCAGAGAAATAGACTGGACCAGTAAATCAGAGTGTCTTATAATGGGGGATTTTAATTTCCCAGAATTTGATTGGAATTTGTGGGTTGGTCACTCGCGCACTAGCAAGGCTTTTGTGGATTTCTTGGATGATTGTTTTCTACAGCAGCATGTTCGGGAGGCAACTAGAGGGAGTAATACTCTTGATCTGATTATCAGTAGTGATTCTTCATGCATTAAAAATCTGCAGATAAAGGAACCCTAGGTGGCAGTGATCACAGTGTGCTGAAGTGGGATTTACTCAAAGAGGTAACTACCATCAGGAGTAAAGAGAAGGGTTTTTGCTTTCGTAAAGGTGACTACAGTGGTCTGAGACAGTATTTAAATTCTATAGGGTGGGACCAACTGATGATGTTACCAACAGCAAATTCAAGATGGGAAGCATTCATAGAAATAATCTTGGAAGCTACCAGGCTTTTCATACCAATTAAGAAATACTGTTCAAGATTTAGGCCTAAATGGATGTCAGATGAACTAATTAGACATGTGGTAGAGAAGAAATTTGCATGGGATACATATAAATTAGCAGGTAACACAGAAGCCTATGACAGATATAAGCTGGTCTGTAACCAAGTCACAAAGGAGGTTAGGCAGGCAAAGGCAGATTGCGAGAAATCTTTGGCAAAGGATGCAAAGAAAAACAGCAAATATTTCTTTACTTATGTAAACTCTAGAAGGAAGGGGGTGAATCAGATTGGTCCACTTGATATCGATGGTTCAACTGTTGATGACCCTGCTCAGGTAACTAACAAACTAAATGAATATTTTGTATCTACATTCACACATGAGGAGTTATTCAGGGAGGGGAATGCCAGATCTGTATTAAACTCTGGCAGTAAGCGAGATAATCTTGTAATAACTGACAGTAAAGTGGAGGAGAAATTGTTGAAGATAAACATAAGAAAGGCACCTGGGGTGGATGGAATCTCTCAAGTTATATTAAAGGAGGTAGTAAAGGAAGTAAGCAGACCCTTAGCCATAATTATGAGAGCAACCTTGGACTCGGGGGAAGGTACCCATGGACTGGAAATGTGCAAATGTGACCCCAATACACAAAGGAGGATCAAAGGGAGATACAGGTAATTACAGATCTGTTAGTTTAAATTCTGTTCCAGGGAAATTAATGGAGGCACTGGTTAAAGAAGCATTGCAGGATCATCTAGACAAGTCTTCAGTTACAGCTCGGACATAGCATGGGTTTGTTAAGGGGAAGTCTTGTCTGATCAATTTGATTGGATACTATGATGTGGTCACAAAAGAACTGGATGCAAAGAATAAAATTGATATCATATATTTGGATCTTAGAAAGGCTTTTGATACTGTTGCACATGAAAGACTGCTGCACAAATTGGAGCAGTGTGGCATTGGAGGCAAATTACTACTATGGATAGAGGGATGGTGGAGTGGGAGAAGACAGAGTGGTAATGAATGGACACTGCTCTTTGTGGTTTTTTTAGGAGCATTAGCAACTAAGGCCATATTGCTCCAGGGATATGCGGTGGTCATTCCCTGACCTTTCCGCATCCTCCATATTTGGTGGTCACGGGCACGAACCCCGGTCTAATCAAGAAGCGTGTGCTACGCACTGCTGCTCCTGCCCACCTGGCTATGGAGGCGCCGCTCTTTGTGGACTAATGTTATTAGTGGAGTCCATTGTTCTTTTCTGTATTCATTAATGATATTGATGATGGTGTATCGGGCTTAATGTCCAAGTTTGCAGACGATACAAAGGTCGGCAGGGTTGTTGATGACACTAATGACAGTACGCTGCTGTAACAGGATCTAGAAAAGTTGAGCAGATGGGCTGAGAGGTGGCAATTGAAGTTTAACATTGACAAATGTAAAGTACTGCATCTGGGAAGCAGTAATCCCAGAGCAACGTATCAACTGTGTGGCACTACACTGACAGTGGTAGAGAGTGAAAAGGACCTGGTGGTAATTGTGCAGGCAGATATGAAGTTTTCTGAGCAGTGTAGATGGTCTGCAAGAGTAGCTCATGGTGTCTTGTCAATAATATACAGGAATATTTCTAGCAGGGTTAGGGAGGTGATTGTCTTCTTGTATAAGGCAATGGTCAGACCACACCTTCAGTCCTGTATACAGATCTGGAGGCCTCATTTTAAGAAGGATGTAGAGCTGTTGGAACTAGTACACAGAAGGGCAACAAGATTAGTAAATGGAACAAAGGGTTAGTGTTACCAAGAAAGGCTTAAGTTTTGCAAATTACAGTATCTGGAGACTAGGCACCTGCAAGGTGATCTGATTGTGGTGTATAAAGCCTTGAATGGTTTGAGCATACTCACAATGCTGATGGGATTTTTCCTCTTGCTCAGAATAATTGCCTGAGAGGGCATAAATTCAAATTGAGGAAAGACAGTATTATAGATGTGCGTGCGTAAGTTTGCCTTTAGCCAGTGGGTGGTTGATCGCTGGAACAAAGTTCCATCTGTCATTGTAGAAGTTGATATCTTAAACAGATTCAAGGCAGAACTAGACAAACATTTGGAGTGAGTGGATGGGCAAAATGAGAAGAGGGTTTGTGCTCTATAAGCTGGCTTTCTCGCATCATGTGCCCTTGCTAAAGCAGGTAATTAAAATAAATATTGTCTAGCTCAAACCAGTAACATGAAACTGCCATGAGGCATACTAGGCAATTTTACACATTCAATGTTATGTTTAGACAACTAAACAATCACATTCTTACACACATTTAATATAACATAGTTCACTCATTTTGTTGTAAAAGGTTAACAATGCCACCCAAAGGCCAACACAAAGTCCAGGAATAGTGTCTTTTTTAAAAATAAAACAATAAATAAAAGATTGTTTAAAGAAGTAATCTTTTTAAAATAGTCTATTATTGTTTTATTTTTCAAAAAAAGTGAGGCTGTTCCTTTAACAAAAGTTAAATATTTGATTTAATTTTTTTTTAAAACAGTATTATTGTTTCTTTTTAGGTTTAACAGTTTTAATTTTTAGCTAGTGGAATTCATACCAGTGGTGTAGCATAATAAACTCTCCATTTATGCAAAGATGTTTGCTTTTATTTTGCAATTACTCTTGGCAACAGATCCTTGATTCTAATTCTTTTGCCACCCTGTCTAGAAATGTTTTTGTGGGTATGCTTCAGTGCAGAACTTTGTAGTCATTTTTTCAGTTTTCTCCCCTTCTTTTGCAATGAAACAAGCCTATGCCAATAACATAAAAATTTTGTTCATATTTTCATACATTGAAGAAGCCGTTAAAAATAACATCAGAATCAATGGCCTTTCAACCCTCACACTTTCTACTATTTTACCCACACATGGTGATCAGATTAAGGTAGTAAAATGTTAGGAGGATTTAGGTGTTGTGTTTGACTCAGAACTTTCTAAACAGTTTTCACCTTATGAATTTAATTAAAGTAGTGAAATGTTAGGAGGACTTAGGGGTTGTGTTTGCCTCAGAAGTTTTTTTGACCAAATTTGACTAAAAACCAAATAGCATCTCAGAAGACATTATTTGGTTTTTAGGAGCATTAGCAACTAAGGCCATATTGCTCCGGGGATATGCGGAAAGGTCATTCCCTGACCTTTCCACATCCTCCATGTTTGGTGGTCACGGGCTCGAACCCTGGTCTAATCAAGAAGCGTGTGTTACACACTGCTGCTCCTGCCCACCTGGCTACGGAACAGGAAGGACTGGACTCTCAGAACCTTTAAACATACAGCCTTAAGTTTCTACTTGAATTTTTTATGATAAATTTGCCTTTATACACAATCTACAACAAGACAAGTGAGAATATTTCAATACACAATTAACACATTAATAAGACAAGCTAAAGACAAGTGAGAATATTTCCCACAACAGCAAAAAGAAAAAAAGAAAGAAAAGAAAAAAAAAAAAAAAAAAGTAAGTTACTTTTGAGCATCAAACAACACAGCATCCTGAACAGCAAAGATCTCTGGTCCCACATGAGGTAGCTATTATCAATGACTATTGTTGAGGGAAACAGGAAATATATTGTGTATAAAGGATAAATGGCATAGGAACAGGGTATGTCTGCCATGAGCTAAAGATGGTGATGTCACAGAGCAATTATCTTTTAAGGGCACAAAAAAAGTGACACTTATCCTTAATGCCACATTGTACATTAAAGATATTAGAAATAGGAGATGTGAGGAATTACTTTAGAAATATACTGCAATGTTGAGAAAAAGTCATGAGTTAGGATCAAAATTTAAAGTGATTGAAATCCTGCGCAGACAATAAGAGGGAGTAAGTGTCAGTTAATTCAAGGCCTGGATAGACTGTGCAATGCTCAGGCAGAATTTTTGTCATCATGGTTTGAACTTGTCAACAGACAAGACTGTTTTTACAAGGTTTGGATACACTTAAATAAAAGGGGATGCAATGATATTTTTGTTGATGCAATTGAGCCAGCGTTAGGCAGTTTGAGAAAACTGCTAGCTGTGGAGGATATACAGATTAATAGTTTAATAATAGTGCAGGCAGAGGTGTATATGATTCTTGCACTACTTCCATTAGAACATGCAGTGGCCTGGAAAGTAAGATGGTGAATACAAGGGCTGCTGGGAGTCATTATGGAGCAAGCAAATACAGAGTTTAAAAGCAAAAACAGGCACACGTACAAGATGTGTCTGCAAACTTTTAGGACTACATTCATAAAAAATCATAAAAAATTCAAGGGAAAAAATTTATTACCATGTAACCTTCAAAGTACATCCCTTGAAACTTGATACACCTCTTTGCACGGTTATAGATTCTGGATGGCTCTGTGGAACTGAGGATTCAGGTGGGATTTCACTAAGAGTAACAGAAAATAATCAGCATGTACCAAATCCAGTGAATACAAGGGATGATGAAGCACTATGCCCTTCTAAAAATCCGCTTCCATACGAGAGGAAAACTGCTTGATGATGGTCATGTTGTGTGAAGATGCTATGGCGTGAAGCAAGAGCCACTCACCTGACTCAGCAGTGCATGGCCTAGCATCCCAAATTCTTTTCAACAGTCTGACCATCACTCCTCTGTAAAATTTAGAGTTGACGGCTGTCCTTCTGGTAGAAATTCTTTGTGCACAACTCCTTACCAATAAAAAAATTCACCAACATCGTTTTGATTTGAGACTTGGAACCGGAGTTTTTCATCCTCTGTGAATTTTATCCAACCCATACGGCTGTTTGTCTTTTTGTTTCAGGTTCGTATGAAGCATCAGGATTCATCACCAGTTATGAATTTAAAAAAAAAAAAGTCAGGATCACTGTCTCCCATCTCAATCAACCCATTCCTCCTTTTGTTCTGCCATCAATGCATATGGTATGAAGTGTGAGCACACTCTTTTTCTCCAAATTTTCAACAAAAATCGAACACACAGTATTCCTGCATTTGGAGGGACAGGCAACAATCCTCCATTAACTAATGCCGAACTTTTCCATCGAGTCCATATGAAACTGGCACGGCAAATTCTTTTCTACAGCCTGTCCATCACTCCTCTGTAAAATTCAGGGTTGGCTGCCTGTCCCACCGACACAAATTCTTTGTGCACAACTTACCAATAAAAAATTCACCAAAATAATTTTGGTTTGAGACTTCTAGAACCGAAGTTTTTTCATCCTCAGCATCCAACCCATGCAGGTGATTGTCTTTTTGTTTCAGTTCATATGTAAAGCATCAGGATTCATCACTGGTTATGATATTTAAAAAAAAAAGCTGGATCACCGTCTCCCATCTCAATCAAATCTCAGTACACAGCAACCCATTCCTCCTTCTGTTCTGCCATCAATTCATATGGTATGAAAGGAAAGTGTGAGCAGCACACTCCTTTTCTCTGAAAATCAAACGCACAATATCCTTGCTGATGTGAAGCTGGTCTACTATCATTTGGAAGGCCAGCAACGATCCTCCATTAACTGCTGCCAAACTTTTGTCATGGTTGAGTCCATATGAGACTGGTATGGTGAATTCTTTTCAACAGTCTGTCCATCACTCCTCTGTAAAATTCAGAGTTGACTGTCTGTCCTTCCAGTACAAATTATTTTTTTGCACAACTACTTACCAATAAAAAAGTCACCAACATCACCAAAAATGATGTTGGTGACATTCTAGGGATATTAGAAACAGTGCTACTCATACATAACAGATGCAAGATTTCAAGGATCAGCATTACTCCCCAACCCAACTGAATCACAAGGGATGAAGGTGGGTAGGGGGCAATACTCTTGGTTAAAAAGCATACAGAATCTATGGCAGTGCACCCAAATGATGTGGGTGGCCTTTGCAAAGTTGAGTCAGACGGCGTGAAATAAGTACTGGCAAAACTAAAATGAGAGGAGGAGGAATCTTCTACAGGGCAAATGACTGCGATGAGCATAATGGATAACTACATCGACAATTAGAGTGGGCTGGTTGATCAGAATGTCATATAATGGAAGAATTAACTTTCCAGATATTGACTGGAACTTGTGGGTTGATCACTCATATAGGACCAGAAATTTTCTGGATTTACTGGATGACTGTTTTCTACACCAGAATGTTAGAGACTGATCTGATTATCACAGTGACACTTTGCGTATTAAGAATATCAAGATGAAAGAACCAACAGGTAACAATGATAATAATACATTGATGTTGGATCTACTTAAACAAGTAAATACTGTGAAGGGTTTTTGCTTTTGTAAAGGTGACTACAGCGATCTTAGATACCTTTTAAATTCGTTTCAATGGACCAACAGATTATGATGTTACTAACAGCAAATTCTAAATGGGAAGCATGCAAGGAAGTAATCATAGAAGCTACTAAGATTTTATACCAACTAAGAGATGCTGTTCAAGGTTTAGGCCTAAATGGATATCAGATGAACTGATAAGATTGGTGACAAAGAAGAAATATGAATGGAGAAATTTCTCTGTATCCCATATTTTAAAAATTATATATGGGTTTCCAACAATTGCCAGGTTCAACTAACTTATTAATGTTAAGAATTAAAATAAAGACATAACAAAATAAAAATAAAATTAAGTAGAACAATTTTAATCTTCCTCGGTTGAAATTAATGTAAAAATTAAAAAAAAAAAAAAATTAAGTTTTAATTTTCCAGAATAAGCTTTTAGCAACAACCAAAATCCTTAATCTGTTCTCAGCAAATTATGAATATAATCAGTCTGGTATCAAAAATTCTCTCAGGATTTCACATTCCCATCTTATGCTTCATTTACTGAGAAAGAAATAATCGGCCTTACCTTCTTGCATATTCTTCATGGTACTAACATTCCATGAATTTTAGAGTTTTGTTAACTTTATTTAAGATTGCCTTTTCTTTTCCTTTAGCAACTTATGAATATGACAGTTTAAATTTCATAGCTAGAACTAAGAAATTCTGAAGAAGTTTAATTGGGTTATTTGGTTTTCAATGCCAAATCTAATGAATTTTACAATTTAAATGGGCCTTTCAGAGACGTGTTTTAATCACGCAAACTAACTTCATGTAAATTTAAATTAATATACAAACTAATCAGATATGCCATTGCAACTATGCATTCCTATAAGAAAATATACTTCTATTACCATTTTTGCTTCCACCTCAGCAACTTTGTGGTAATTAAAATAAGGTGTACAGCAACCATCTGCAAAAAAATTCCTTTATTTCCTTCCTATGAAAAAAATAATCTATTAATAATTTTGAAGAGCCTGCCTCTGTTCTCCTCTCACTCTACTAGCCCCAATTTTCTAACTTGAATGTTCTTGCACATTGTTTCTAGAAAGCTGTCATATACTCTTTAAGTTGCTACTTCCTTCCCAGACATTATGTAGACATCACATGTACTTCAAGTACAGGCAGTTATTTTGTTATTATTATTGTTCTTATTATTTCTCCCTGATTGGGGGGGTTCCATCCCATGATGGGTATTGTTACCAAGTACGTGGGGTGGTTGTTATGCCTAGTGTTATTCGAAGAACTCTATCCTACAGGTGTTCAGGATTGCGACTTTGTGGAGTTACTTGTAGGTTTTCTATGGGAGCATATTCCTACTAGGCTGTTATGTAGGGTCTTTGGCACCATACCAGTTGTTGACACGATGATCGGGATAGTCATTACTTGTTGCATATGCCACATCTCTTTGATCTCCCATCTTAGGTTCATGTACTTCCTGATAATTAAGGAAGTACACTACTAATAATTATTATTATTAGTAGTAGTAGTAGTAGTAGTAGTAGTAATAGTAGTCGTGGTGTATGATGCAGGAGAGCAAGCTTTTAGAAAGCACCAGTGACAAAAAAAAAAAAAAAAAGGCAAAAAAAAAAAAAAAATGCCTCCCTCATCACCTGCCAATCCCCTCCAATAATGTCTATTTCTTCCTTCAATTTATTCAAATTACCCACTCCCACAAAAGCAGATGGAAGTTTGTTCCAACAATCAACCACTCGCTAGCTGAAGTCAAACCTCCACAACATCTATCCTACAACCATCCTTTCTCAATTTGAATTTATGTCCCTTAGCAAGAGAAAGAATGCCATCAGCAGTGAGCTTGCCCAATCCATTCAAAGCCTTAAACACCTCAATCAGATCACCCCACAGGTGCCTAGTCTCCAGAGGCTACAATAAGCAGAACTGAAGCCTTTCTTGGTAAGAACACCCTTTCATTCCCTTCAACCATCTCAATGCCCTTCTCTGCACCTGTTTCAGCAGAGCTACATCCTTCCTAAAATGAAGCTTTCAGACATGTATGCAGTACTGAAGATGCAGCCTAACCACTGCTTTAAACAAATGGGATAATCACCTACTTATGCCTTCTAAAAATTGTTCTTGTATATATCACTGACGTCTATATATATCAAACCACATGAGCTGTCCTGGCAGCCTGTCTGTATTGCACAGAGAACTTCATATCTGATTGCACAAATATCACCCCAGGTCTTTTTTGTTTTCCAATACCCTGAGTGTGAGTGTAGTACTACAGAGTTGGTACATTAATACTTTACAATAGCATTAGTAGGGCATATGATGGAAGAAAGCAAGCATATAGTGTCAGCCAAAAAAAAAAAAAAAAAAAAAAAAAAACACCCTTCCCATTTCACCCATCCATTCACTCCAAATGTTTGTCTAGTTCTGCTTTGAACTTTATTTAAGTTGCTGAACTCTACTACAACAGATGGAAGTTGGTTCAACTATTAACCACCCGCTGGCTAAAGGTGAATTTCTGCACATCTATTCTACAACTGTCTTTCCTCAATCTGAATTTATGCCCCCTCAGGTGGGCAATCTGAGCAAGAGGATTTGTTTGTTATTTGGTTTTTAGGAGCATTAGCAACTAAGGCCATATTGATCCGGGGATATGCGGTGGTCATTCCCTGACCTTTCTGCATCCTCATTTGGTGGTCACGGGCTCGAACCCCGGTCTAATCAAGAAGCATGTGCTACGCACTGCTGTCCTGCCCACCTGGCTACGGAAGCGCCCGAGCAAGAGGAAGAATCCCATTAGTATTGAGGTTGCTCAATCCATTCAAAGCCTTAACACTCAATTAGATCACTTCATAGGCACCTAGTCTCCAGAAGCTGCAATTTACAGAACTTAAGCCTTTCTTGGTAACACCAAGAAACATCATTACCTTATACAAGAGGACAATCACCCCCCCTTATTCCTGCTAGAAAAATTCCTGTACATCATTCACAAGACACCATGAGCTACTCTTGCAGCCTTTTTGTACTCTTCAGAAAACTTCATATCTGAATACACAAATACCCCCAGATCCTTTTCATTCTCCACTATCATGAGTGTAGTACCACCTAGTTAATACAGTACTCTGGGGTTACTGATAACCGTATGCAGTACTTTACATTTGTCAATGTTAAACTTCAGTTGTCACCTCTCAGCCCATCTGCTCAACTTTTCCAGATCCTGCTGCAGTAGCGTACTATCATTACTGTCATTAACAACCCTGCCAACCTTCGTATAGTCTGCAAAGTTAGACATTAACTCTGATACACCTTCATCAATATCATTGATAAAAACAACAATGGGCCCAACACCAAACCCCGGGGAAACTCTACTAATAATATCAGTGAATAAAGAGCAGTGTCAATTGATAACCACTGTTAGCGAAGGTAAAGAAAGTCAACATGAGAATGACAAGAAACGTCGGATAACTTGCATGGAAAATTAGTTTACCGATACGGCACTTTAGCGCTGCTCGCTTGGTAAACTGATGGTAGGTGTTATCGGCATGGAGCAGTCTAGAACAATATACTGATTGACAGGTAGGCGTGGCAAACTATGTGCTGATTGGTGCATGAACACAACATACGATAACATCAGTTTAGTATCACTTTAGTAGCACTCAGAAGCATTAATGGTTATGTTGAAAAATTATACTTCACACCAACCAGCAATTGTAATTCTTACTGCAAACTAAAATATATACAATAGATAAAACTGGTAAAAACAGGTGTATTTACAATAAATATGAAACGACGGTTAAAATATGACTAAAATGGAATTTAAAATAATATTAAAATATATATAAAATATAATAGTGATAAAAGCACTAAAAACTGTAGCTTTCGGAGACGACAGACTCCTTTCTCAACAGTGTGCTTCTGTTGTATGACAACATCCTTAAATAGCAGGCCCACGGCACTCATCACTTGGTTCCACAAGAATATGGTTGGAATTTCCCACCTGCATACTGGAACCGGAAATGGCTCGGGACGCGCCAATAAAAACCGATCATCTTGTTCAAGAACGATGGCTTCAAGGAGGGGATGCATACGGACACCCCTATCCCTGTTGATGGTGTTACCGCTAGCCGCCCCGATGCACAGGCTCTCAAGCCATTTACGGTCCCAGAACCCATGACCCCGGTCAGTGATGACCGCAGCTTCAGGGGAGATCTGGTGCTCCTTCTCCCAAAAATGCTCCACCACAGCAGACTTTGCATAATTTGCCGTTCTTATAGCACTCATGTGCTCACCCAGACGTTCTTTGAGTCGTCGCCCTGTCTCACCAACATAACAAACCCCACAATCCGGGCACTTAATTTCATATATCAACCCCACTGCTAACTTCTTTTGATATGGGGTCATTAACTTGTGATATCACTGTGTGCAACCTCTGTCCCGGAAGCTGCACACAGCATATCTGGCACCCACGAACTGTACATGCGATGCGTTCAGTAAGGTCATCACTGCGGTGAGAGGAATGTAAACAGGAAATTGCTCTCAGATTTACTTCCCGTGCAAAATTATCATCACTTGTGAATTGGGTAATAAGCTTCTCGCCAAGAATGTACAAACGCCTTCTGTCACAAGAAAGGATTTTCTTATCTTGGAGTTCTCACAAAATTCATTGGTTTACAATTGTAACAAAGTGTTACCTCTACTTAGGATAGGGGCACACTACACAGTTTTGTTCCCACAAATCCCCATTGTGTGGTCACCGTGCCCACAGTGGTCATGCTTTCTCTGAGTGCCCTCATAAGGAAGAGGTGGCTTGCTGCGCAAACTGCAAGTGACGTTAACGGGAATACAGCCATTCTGTAAAGGATGGTGAATGTCATGAATATAAAAGAGCATTAGAAGCCGCAAGAATACAGACTGCTTATGAGTAATTTGGCTCATCACTCTGTACATAATGTAAACAACACTACTTCTCTAAACGGTTCTATGCCAGTTTCGTCTGTGAGGGAGACAGGTCATCTGAGGATTACGCAGATAAACGGGTAGCAATCTCGGGCAGTAGCTGAGGAGATTAGGCTTTCTGCCGAGACAAACTGTATTGATATTGTCACTATACAAGAGCCTTATTTTGCATGCATCCAGTCTGGACCACAGTCTAAAATCCTAGGTTATTCATTAAAAATGAGAATAATACAACCTGTTGACCAGAATCATAAATCTTGTATATTAATTCTTAATGACTCTTTAGACGTCATGGTTATTCACGGATTTTGCACTCAGTTCTCTACCTGTGTCACACACTCCGTAATGAATTTTTACTTAATTTCTCTCTACTGCCCTCCAGAGTACTTTAATCACTCTCTTGCTTACCTTGAGACTGTGATAAATACTTTGGGACCAAATAGCAATATATTGATCTCATCAGACGTCAACGCAAATTCAAACTTTTGGCATCTGTTTTAATCACTGTTTTTCAATTCACAACAAGCCTAATCACCCTCATACTTTTTCAAGTTATACAGGAGAATCTAATATAGATATAACAATGACAAACTCTCACTTCAATTTGCAGCTTACTGACTGGACTGTGTATACGGATTGGTGTACCAGTGACCATAGAGTCATCTATTATATGCTTTCCCCTGATTCTGCCGTTCCATCATCATACACTTTCTCACAGACAGAATTAATAAGATTTCCATCAGAAATATTCACTGGAATGCTTTTGACTCTTCCATTCTTCTTCTGGACCTTGACAAACAGAAACTTGCTTCTTTTGAAACCTCGCCTATTTCTCTTCAAGTGAACTGTATTCAAAATGCTATAATAAAAGCATCGTATAAGTCTTCTAGGAAAAAGAGAGTTAATCAGAAGATGTGTTCATGGTGGATGCAGGAGTTATCCCAGTTAAGAAGGCAAGTTTTTTTGGTTCTAACATATTTGGCTCAATTGTGGCATAATTCACTGAACTGGCATAATTCTGCAAATGCAATCTTAGATGCTCTTCTTCCATTGGATGATCCTACCTCAGACTTACCTGCTCATTCTAAAATCCGATCAGACAATGAATCTTGTGTCCTCAACAACCACCAAACCGGTTAGGTTGGATGAACTGCCGGCTGTCTCGCATAAAATTAATGTTCAGAAGTGCCCAGGACTAGATCTTGTAGAAAACATTTTTATTATCAGAGTCGTGAAATTAAAACCTTATGTTTTTCTAAACTTATTCAACAGTGCCTTCAAGGAGAAACTTTTCCAGAAATTTGGAAGGTCACTCTAGTTAAGTTGATCAGAAAGCTGGATAAGCCGTCTGGAGCAGCTAGATCGTACAGACCGATTGCTCTGCTGGCTAATTTGGGTAAATTGCTAGAGCGACTAATTGCCATTAGATTGAATAACCTACTGGTAGAACAGGATCTGCTTTCAAGGAGTCAATATGGGTTCTGTCCAAGATGTTCCTGCGAGGATGCTCATGTGGACTTTGTCTCTTCAGTTCAAAACTCGGTACATAAATATACCCTGGCCGTTTTCTTCGACTCCCTTTGGTGGAAGAGCATCCTGGAGCATCTGCGATCGGCTAGGTGCTACAACCACCTTTACTTTTTAATCCGTAATTGCTTTGCCAATAGAACCATAATAGTCAAGGCTAAACATAACCAAGTATCAAGATCAGTATCTAGAGGATGCCCACAGGGCTCTATATTGGGTTTTTTTTACATGAAACATGGTGCTGCAGCAGTAGCTTTCCCGATCTTTCGATAATGTCAAAATAATAGTGTATGCAAATGATCTCACCATCTTGGTAAACAGTAACTCTAGGGCCGATCTTGAAACTACCGCAAATTTTGTTCTCCGGAATCTCTACGATTGGACTGTGACCGATAAGCTTAAAATCAGCTTGTCAAAACGATGATGATTCTTGGATCAAAGTTGGATATCTCTCATGCTCCGTTGGTCAAGATCAACAACATTCTCCCCATAGTTAAAGAGAACAAGGTTCTAGGAGTGGCAATTGATTCCAGTCTCAATTTTATTCCTTACTTGACAAAGTTATCATCTAAAATACGTAGATTTACTGGTGCAATTGTTAGGGTGTCCCGTGTTGAATGGAGTCTCTCTAGAAAAACTTTAAGGATCTATTACAATGCAGTTTTCCTCCCTCTGGTCACGTATGCTGCCGGTGCGTGGTTTCACAGGGCACAGCTCAAACACTTCAAAGCAAAACTCGCCTCCTTGCAGAGAACCATCTTGCAATGTATAGTTAAGGCATGCAGGACAGTCTCGATACATGCTCTGCAAGTACTAGCCAGAACATTACCTTTAGACTTGCAAGTTACTTATAGAGGATTTTTATACAGACTGAGACCGAATTTCTTGGAATAACCATCAACCTTCAATATGATACTAAAAGAGAAAGAAGGAGACTGTGGAATGAGCTGGTTAATATCTGGAAGTCTCGATGGGATACAGCTCCTGTTGGTGCAATAACGAGAAAATTTATACCACAAGGTTCATTTCTCCTGGATAAATGTGTTCGATTGTGGTTGTGGATGGACATATTCACATCCTATCTGTTGAGAGGACATGGATCGATGAACCAGTTTTTTTAGGTTCAATTTAACACAAACAGATCTCTGTTCGTGTGGATCACCAGAGAGTTGGGATCACATCTTGTTTCACTGCTCCCTGTATGACGATCACAGACTCCCTCTTCATTCACTTATTAATTTTCAACCAGGACAGGAGCCATATCTGATTCTTCAGGCTTTCACTCAAGGTGTATTTCTTCGAAGGCGTTCAGTGTCGATAGATCTCAACAGGATGCAGCACAATGGTCCTGCTGATGCATAGCTGATTAGATCTCCTTTAATAATATATAAAGTCAAATCCTCAAGAAGTGAAATTTTTCCTTGACTGCAAACAAAATTAAGTGCTTTTTTTTCTTTTTTTTTAACAGCATTTCTACTTTCTTTTATGTATTTATTTATTATTATAATTTTTTTTTTTTTAAGGAGCACCACTTTGTTTCTTTTTTTTTAGCAACACTGCTATCTTCTTTCTTTTCACTTTACTTATTTTTATTTTATTTATTTTTTTTTTATTTATTTTTTTTTTGTATTATTTTTATTATACATGTTTTATTTTATTTTCTTCTGCTTCATTTATTTTTATTCATTTCTTTTCCGTATCCAGCACCACGGGTGGCTGTTCCCCCTCCCCCTCTGGAATGGGTCCCCCAGAGGATCCTGGCCTACCTTCTGGCAACATCAAGTGGGTCACAGTCTCTCTTAATTACATGCTTTACATGGACTGGATCACCTTCCTGTAGTGTGAATGAGTACCCAGAATCATCTGTCCAGGTGACTGATGCTTCTGGGTAGTCAAGAGGCTAAAACACACAAACCTACGTCACCCACATATCTGACCTATTTGTAGTGATACTGTTCTTCACACAGATACGAGGCAGAGTTGAATTAAGGTTCTAGGAGCCGCCCTTCACATATACACATGTTCACAATACCACACAGTTGGTACGTTTCTCTTGGGTTATTGCTACCCATATGCAGTACTTTGCATTTGTCAATGTTAAACTTCAGTTGCCACTTCTCAGCCCATTTGCCCAACTTATCTAGATCCAGTTGGAGTAGCATACTGTCTTTATTGTCATTAACAACCCTGCCAACCTTTGTATCATCTGCAAACTTGGACATTAATCCTGATATACCTTCATCAATATCATTGATGAATACACAAAATATCAATGGGCCCAGCACCGAACCCTGGGGAACTCCACTAATAATGTTTGTCCACGAAGAGCAGTGTCCATTTTTTACCACTCTCTGTCGTCTCCCACTCAACCATCCCTTTATCCATTGTAGCAACTTACCCTTAATACTATACCTCTCCATTTTGTACAGCAGTCTTCCATGTGCAACAGTATCAAAAGCTTTCCTGAAATCCAAGTATATGATATCAAAATTATTTTTGACATTCAGTTCCTTTGTGACCACATCATAGTATCCAATCAAATTGGTCAGACAAGGCCTCCCTTTAACAAACCTATGCTGTGTCTTAACTGTTACTGCAGTTTTTCTAGATGATTCTGCAATGCCTCTTTAACCAGCGATTCCATTATTTTCCCCAGAACACAAGTTAAACTAACAGGTCTACAGTTACTTGTGTCCCATTTTGAACGCCCTTTGTGAATTGATGCATTTGTACACCTCCAGACCATGGGGTTCCTCCCCTGAGTCCAAGGAAGCTCTCATAATTATGGCTAAGGGTTTGCTTACTTCCTTTGCTGCCTCCTTCAATATAACTGGATAGATCCCATCCACCCCGGTGCCTTTTTTATGTTTAACTTCAACAATTTCTCTTCCACTTTGCTCTCAGTTATTACAAAATCACTTAGCTCCCTGTGAGAGTTTGATAAACTTCTGGCATTTCTCTCATTGAATAACTCCTCATGTGTGAATGTAGATGCAAAATACTCATTCAGTTTATCAGCTACCTGAGCATGATCATCAATAGTCAACTCATCTATGTTAAGTGGTCTAATCTGATTCATCCCTTTCCTTCTCCTTTGTGACTTGATTACAGACAAGTTTATATGTTATAGGCTTCTGTATCACCTGATAATTTATGTGTATGCCATACATTTTTTTTCTCTGCCATGAGCCTCATTAATTTATCTGACATTCATTTAGGCATGAACCTTGAACAGTATTTCTTAGTTGGAATTGGTATTTGTGTTTTTGGCACAAGGGCAACTTGGGGCCATAATGTGCCTATTCCTATGACATGTTTTTATAAATGGTCTGATTTGTCATCATAGAAAATCATATATTTGGTCCAATTTGTCATAATAGAAAATCATATTTGTATCTGCTTAAAAAAGGTAAATAGTTCATTTAAATTCGCATTGTTTCCAATAATAGAAAGAGTGAGTGATAGAGGATCTTTCAGTCGTGACAGTGAAAGGAGAGTATTTTTTCGGAAATAGGAATAGTGCTTACAATCTAAATGTATATGCTTGATGGTGTGGTAAAGTACAATGTGTGCATTGAGGTGGGACAACCTCCTTGAGTAGATATATGTGGGTTGGATGTGCATGCCCCATGCATAATCTTGCTAGAACAACCTCTTCCTGTCTGTTTTGCCTGAAGCTGGATTTCCATAGTGCTGGTTCCTCTTTGATTTCGAGCAATTTGTTGTTTGTTTGTGACCTCCAGATTTCAGACCACTGAAATGTACAGATTTTTTTAATGAGCTTCAAATAATTTATATATGGTACTTGGTAATGTGATGGTATTGTACTGATTGGTTGTTTGGCTGCCTGATCTGCTCTCTCATTACCTGTGATACCAGAATGCCTTGGGATTCAGCAAAATATCACTGCATGATTCTTACTTCGTAGGTGGTTTAAGCAGGAAAAAATTTGTTTCACGATGGGAGGCGATATTGAAAATTTGTCTAAGGCAGACACTGCACTCACGGAATCTATGTTATATTATACTGCTAGTATTGTGGAAAGTGTTTATATTTTATTGCGTATAATTCTGCAGTGTAACTGCTACACTCAACTGGTAGTGACAGAAAGTGTAAAAGAGGAAAAAGACAGCCGCCGCACCAACAGATGAGTCTGTTTTCGAACCTTGTTTTTTTTTTTTTTGTTATTTGGTTTTTAGGAGCATTAGCAACTAAGGCCATATTGCTCCGGAGGGGATATGCGGTGGTCATTCCCTGACCTTTCCACATCCTCCGTATTTGGTGGTCACGGGCTCGAACCCCAGTCTAATCAAGAAGCGTGTGCTACGCACTGCTGCTCCTGCCTACCTGGCTATAGAGGCGCCTCTCGAACCACCTGTATATATTATACAGCATTGAGCATTGTTGAGGGAATGGCCTTTATGTAGCTGTTTAATACTTTCATCTGCCAGGGATTTCTTTCCCCATTGCTGAAAATAGGTATCACAGTGAAGGAGAGTTACAGACCAGGGTGGATCAGGTACATCATTCTCTTGAAGCATATTGTCAAAATTTATGTCCCAGGCATGTATCAATTCTTTTAATCGAATACCAGTGGGTCTATTTTCAGTAACTTTGCTGTTGTAGAATGTGATCCAATCAGGGTTGAGAAGCAATGGTCAAACAGGACTGGCTGGAAGGCTTTGAATTTTGGCTGCATAATTAAGGAGCAGCATTTTTCTTCTAAGGTGAAGTGGAGGTTCATGTGCCTCTACATACAGACTCTGGACAGGGGGTGTTGGATGGTGTTCAGTCTGGTTAGTGCACTTTTCCTAGCCCAGTCGTAGACAACAGCTCCATAATCTAAGCAAGACCTGACAAGAGCATGATACAGATGTAGAAGAGAGTATGTATCGGCACCCCATTTCATGGCAGAAATGGATTGAAGAATATTTAGTTTCTTTAAACAAACAGTTTGAAGATATGCTATGTGAGAAACAAAGTTAAGTTTGGTGTCAAACATTAAACCTAGGAAATGAAGATTACTGGTGAGTGGTATCAGGTGGTTCTTTAGCTGAAGTTCCGGTTCTGGATGCAGCTTGCATTATTTGCAGAAGTGAATTGTAACTGTTTTTTGTTCTGACATACGATATCCATTCTGCTGTGTCCATATTTCTAGCTTATTTATGGAGAGTTGCAGCTGCCTTTCAATAGTATGAATATTTTTTGAACTGCAAGATAGAGTGAGATCATCAGCATACATGTATAATCCAAGAGTATTGGGAATGTTGTGGGTTATAGTGTTCAGCCTAAGTGAAAAAAAGAGTAGCGCTAAGTATTGACCCTTGTGGGACACCTTCTTGGGTATAGATATGAGAAAGTACTGTTTGATAACAAAGCTGAAAAGTTCTGTTTTAAAGAAAGTTTTGAATAAATTTCGGTAAATGTCCCCGCAATCCTAGGGAATAAAGTTCTCGCAATATGCCATACCTCCAGGTTGTGTCAAAAGCCTTTTCAATATCCAAACTTACCATTACAAGATGTTCATTTTTCACATAAGCATTACGGATGTTAGTCTCTGCTTTCACCATGAGATCCAAAGTGGTTCTATTTGGTCGGAATCCAAACTGATTGTTGTTTAGCAGCTTTTGAGTTTCAAGAACCCAGGTAAGTCGTCTGTGTATCATCCTTTCTAGAGTTTTACTTAGACAACTGGTGAGGGAGACTGGTGGGTAATTTTGTGTGAGTAATTGATCTTTTCTTGGTTTGGGAAAGGCTAAAATAACGGAGTGATGCCAGGTAGAGGGGCAATTTACCTTCAAGAAAGATCCTATTAAAGAATGTTATTAGCAAATTCAAAGCTATATTGTTTAGATGTTTCAGCATTACATTTTCAGATGTTTACAAAAAAGATTCCATCAGCTCCAGCAGCACTATTGGGTGATCTGCTTAATGCTGTTTGGAGTTCAAAAAAAACAAAAAGGTTGATTGTAGGCTAGAGACTGGGTAATTTGGAAGTTTATCTTATATTTTTCTGCTATGGCTTTGATTTGTAGAAAGGAAGCATCATAAGCTGTAGTGGCAGACGTTTCAGAGAAAGTCTCTGCAAGCGCATTAGCTATTTCTTGTGGTGAAGTTATTTCTTGTCCGTTCTTGATTAAAATTGGAGCAGAAACCAGTAAATATTTGCCATTTAGTTGTCAAATTGTTTTCCAAATATAGGAGTCAAACTGTATTAATGATTCTTTTTTGGCTTGTCTTCTAATTTGTCATGGTTTTGCCTTAAGCCTTTTATTAAACAGAATTAGGTTGTCGGTGGTTGGAAACTTATGGAACAGATTCCAGGCTTTATTTATTTCCTTTTTCGCTATGGTACAAGCATCATTCCAACAGTGTTTAAGGTTTCTGTGTCTGTGTTTGAAAGCAGAAGACCGTGGTATTGCTTTGAAAGCTGCTGCTAGTTGTTTAGTAATGTGCTCAGTGACATCATCAATGGACCCTAGTCGTATCAATTGGCAATCAAAGGAGATGGAGACAGAATACGTTTCCCAATCTGCTTTGGAAAATTTCCATACAACCCGATGATCAGGGCAAGGTGTGGGCATTGTTTGAATTCTGCATATAATTAGGAAATGATCACTGTTGTGCAGATCATTTAAACAGTCCAATCTATAATAGGAAGTAACTCGAGAGAACAAATAGATAAGTTGATTGCTGACAGAGATCCTGTGGAGAGATGAGTGTAGGTGTTATGACCAGTGTTCAGCAATGTTAGGTTCAGTTGGTCTATGAGCTTTTCTAGCAAGTGCCCTCTATTATCCATGTGAGCAGATCCCCATAGTGGATGATGCATTTAAGTCACCAAGAAGACAAACAGAAGATGGTATTTGTTTTACAAGATCTTCTAATTCTTTCAACATATAAATATTGTTAGGTGTAAGGTATAATGAGACTGGAGTTATTGTTTGTCTCATTGCTACACGAACTGCAACGGCTTCTAAGTGGATCTCAAGCAGAATGTTTCTTGCTGGAAATTTACAATCCACTAGAATTGCAACTCCTCCGTGTGCATGGCTTGAAGAAATTCTATCTTTTCTATAGGCTGTATAATGTTTAATTGAATAAGTTACCTGTGGATTTAAGTAAGTCTCTTGCAAGCAAATGGCTACAGGATTATATTGTGAGATCAAATCGTATACATCATCAGTATTACTGCGTAAACCTCTGCAATTCCACTGTACAATGTGCTTCATTATTTGGTTTTAGAGAGGGAAGATGATTCTGTCTGTTTCTTGTAAGAGGGAGCAGTTTGCTTTTGACGATCATGTTTAGTCTTATCCTTTCTTGGAAAATAAGGGCGTCCTTATTCTGTACTCCTTTCTACATCATCTGTTCAGTAAGTGAACATCCAGTCTCCATGTCATCTTCTGCATGAAGATCAAGAACGGTTTATTCTTGTGCATTTACAGCTTCACTTCCATGCTTCTTGAATTTGGTTGTTGCAATTCAGTGGCATGTTGCCTTTGTGGCTTCCTTTGTATTTTATTGATTGATGTAATTTTAGATGGAACTGAGAGTGGGGTATTGTTTATTTCATCGATTGAAACAGATTTGTTAGCGGGCTGATTTGTCAATAGTTCGCAATGGATGTGTTAGGTGGGATTGATACCTCTCTGTTTGGGTAGCAGTTTTGGGTAGCAGTAGCATAGATGCTACTGCTACCCAAAGGGGAACATTTAAATGCCATAAGAACCGCTGAATACAACAAGTCTGCTGTGGCCGAACATTTTTGGGAGAAGCAGCATCAAATCTCCCCGGAGGACGCTATTATTTTGGATCGTGCACATGGATACTGGGAGCGTAAATGGCTCGAGGGTTTACGGATTAGTTCATCCAGTAGGAATACAATAAACAGAGATAGAGGTATACGTATTAATCCTATCTTTGAAACAATTATATTAAGGTCGGATGAACGATTTTCTTTGCCACGTTCCTGAGACATTTCCGCTTCCAGTTCTGACCATGTGCCGATTGAACCACGTGGAGAAATACCACGTGTGGAGGTACCGTGAGCCTGCTACTTAAGGAGATGTTGCAGGAAGTTATATCACTGTTGAAGAAGGGAGCTGACGCTCCCGAAAGCTTCAGATTTTTAGCGCTTTTAATGTTTTATATTTTAGCAAATTTTATTGTAAATGATCTTTTTTATTACAGTTTTTAGCATTCCGTAATAGTTTATTGTAAATTTTTTTTTTTTTTTTTTTTTTTTGTAAAGATTGTAGTCATATTAAATTTTAAATTTTATTCAATGGTCGGTGTATGAATTTATATATTCTTAGACAGCATAGATGCATTTTGGCATAGTTACCTTGACTTGCCTTCTTGCTTCTTGATATGATACTTTGTTTTCAATCTTAAACTTTTTTTTTTTTTTTTTATTTTCCACAGATCACATGATTTTGTATAAGCTGGGTGATCCCTCTTACAATTTGAGCACTCTGGAGATTTTGCAGTGAAATCTGTTTGAGAATGATTTTTCGAACCACAATTAGGACATGTAGTTTCACCTCTGCATGTTGTTTGAGAATGACCGAATTTTTGGCATTTGAAACATCTTGAGGGATTTGGAATGTATGCAAGGACTCTTCAGCACAGACAGCCTGCTTTCACTGTGTTTGGTAAATTTGGTGTACTGAGAGTCAATATGATATTTTTGTTGGAACTAGTTTATCATCCTTCCGGATCATAATTCGCCTTGTGTTACTTTTTGTTCTTGTAATTCTGTAACTATCTCCTCTTTGGTGATGTTCAATAAATCCCACTCACTTATCACTCGTTTTGAAAAGTACAGTGTATTATGTGGCATGACTTTGATTGGGATTCCGCTTAAAGTTGACAGTTTCAATAACAGTTCAGAGTGCCTTGCCTGAGTGGTTTCGATTAATAGATCACCTGACTGGAGTCGTTTTACCATTTTTGGTGTTCCTGCTGAATTTTCAAGACATCTTTGAATGACAAAAGGAGACAATTTGCTTACTGGTTGAGTCGATAATGAATGCATTATCAGAAAAGCTGGTGGTTCTGATTTGCTAGAATCTGTTCTCATTCTTTTTGGAAGACTAAGATCATGATTCCTTCTATGGGTGTCAGTATGTTGAGAGCCTGTTAACTCTAGCGGTGGATATTTGTTGCAATCCATTGTTGCTCCTTCTCCCAGGTTACCGGCACTGCCATGTGAAGGCAGGAGCAGTGCCAACCAGTGACCAAGCGATCAGAAAATAAGAAGGCAGTAATGTTGCTAGCAGAGGTAGTAGTGACGTTGCTGGCGAGGGAGGCAGTAAAGTTGCTGGCAGGTGAAGTAGTGACGTTGCTGGTGAGGGAGGCAGTGACAATGCGAGCAGAGGAGGGTTTATGAAAAAAGCTAGTACACGCCCTAGAAAAACACTAGAAAATCGCACTATAAATTGCATGTAAACTATTGCTTGGCACTCGGGGCCTTAGTTGGAATGAAAAGCCTAGTAGCTTCCAAGATTAAGTCCCTGATGGCTTCCCATTTAGAATTCAATGTTGGTAACATCATCAGTTGACCCCACTGTACAGAATTTAAAAACTTACTGAGACCCGTGGACATTGTAATCACTGTCACCCAGTGTTTCCTTTATCTGCAAATTCTTAATGCATGAATAATCACTGCTGATAATCAGATCAAGAGTATTACTCCCTCTAGTTGCCTCTCGAACATGCTGCTGTAGAAAACAGTCATCAAATAAATCCAAAAAAGTCTTCCTAGTGTGCAAGTAACGATCCCACAAGTTCCAGTCAATATCTGGAAAGTAAAAATCCCCCATTATATGACATTCTGATTTACTGGCCCACTATTTCTCTGCACAATTGCTCATTATACTCATCAGGCCTATAACACACACCTGCTCTTATTTTTCCTTTCCAAGTGCTTATGACACATCAAACAGACTAAACATTGCATTGTCCACCAACATCAATTGGATGCACTTCCTTAGATTTTATGTGTTTCTTAAATAACAGCATAACCCCTCCTCCCTCCCTGTCCTGTCTATCCTTTCTGTACACACTGTACTCCCCAAATTCCAATTCTGCACTGCTTATATCTGTGTGACACTACTTCTCTGATATCCCAACAATATCTGCCTTTGATGTCTTGACTAGCACTTCAAGCTCATCAAATTTATTAACTATACTCCTACATTGGTGTACATGCAAGTATACATACACCTGTTTCTGCTCTTAGTTACCCTAACGAAGCCTATGTATTTATTTGTTCCACTATGACTCCCAACAGTCCTGAAAATCTCCATTGCTTTGTTTTCCATGCTAGTGCTGCTGATTCCAATAGAAGCAGTGCAAACATCACTTTTGCCTGTGCCACTGTTAAGCTTTTAGTCTGTGTATCCCCCCCACCAAGCTAGCAGTTTTCTAACCCACCTAACATTGCATCAACAGCATCAGCAAATATTCTTGCACCCTTTCTATTTAAGTGTACCCCCATCCCCGTAGAAGCAGTCTCTCCTGTCAACAAGCACAGAGCAGGCTGAAAAAAATTCTACCCATTGAGCCTTGCAGTCTCTCCAGGATCAAATTGATCGACAAGGCTCACATCAAATAATCCCTTCTATCGTGTCTGGGGAGAATTGCAGACACTTTTACATTCACCCCTAACTCACGACTTTTTTTTGACATTGACCT
This sequence comes from Mastigoproctus giganteus, assembly GCF_048544385.1. Lineage (NCBI taxonomy): Eukaryota > Metazoa > Arthropoda > Arachnida > Uropygi > Thelyphonidae > Mastigoproctus > Mastigoproctus giganteus. The sequence goes on from NC_143579.1 coordinate 104,574,646, forward strand.
GTATTTGTTGAGTAAATCTGCAGATCTTTATTCTTAATGTCATTAGTTCCAACATGTACAACAATATCACCTATTGTGCCCTTAAAAGATGATATCTGCTGTACAACGTCATCAACTTTTGCCCCTGGCAGACAGACCTGGTCCTGTTCCACCTATCCTTCTTGCATAGTATATTTCCTGTCTCCCTGACAATAGTCACCAATAATAACTAGTTCCTGTGGGACCAGCACATTCTGCCTTGGAGATTGCCTCTGTGTTTCCTGATGCACAGGAGTGAGCTCTGCCATTGAGCTGGGCAGCTGAGAGCTTGATGGGCCTCCTCATATTAATTTCTTCAATGGCATTTACCCTACACCTCAAGCTCTCATAGACGCCCATCAGAATGCTGAGTTGGCACCTAATTTCTTGGCACTCTAGGCATCTAGCACAAACAAAGACATCCTCCTTGGCCAGATCATGTCCTGCTTTAGAAAGTTCAGCAAACATTTCACCTTTCGCACATTTTTTAAGACTGTGATGTGTTGGAGAAGCACCCCCTTCGTTTCTTCCCCGAGTCACAGCACTCTCGTTAGTCTGTGATCTTTGCTTCGCAGCTCTAGTCTAGGTCGTGATTTCTGTTTAAATATAATTTAATTAACAATGAAATTTAATAAGATTAATAAATATTTTTCATTAATTGATAATATTATACTAAGCTAATAGACTCCTAATACAGTGCTTCATATTACGTTATCTAGTTTTACATTATACCTTACACTATCAGTTCGAGATATATATGTTACGCTATTTCTTATTGATTACAATATGGTGGCTAGTTCAACAATATTGGCACCAACACTGGGAGTTGTAACTTCCAAAAATCACTAGTTAAATTCAAAATAATCAGCTAACAAATGCTATTAAACCTAATTAGTATCTTCATAAAACATAATGTGTTATGTTAATTAACAAAGAATATAGTAAAACTATCGAAAATACTTATCCCTTTACAACAGCCAAAAATCCACTGACTGTTCTCTTCCGTGATCAATATGCCCTCTCAAAACAGTAAAATTAGATTGGTCTATTTGACATTGATGGTTTGATTGTTGATGCATCTGCTGAGGTAGCTGACAAACTGAATGAGTATTTTGCATCTACATTCACATATGAGGAGTTATTCAGGGAGGTGAATGCCAGAAGTTTATCAAACTCTAGCAGGAAGCTAAATGATTTTGTAATAACTGGGAGCAAAGTGGAGGAGAAATTTTTGAAACTGAACATAAAAAAGGGAACGAAAGGGTTGCTGTTACCAAGGAAGGCTTAAGTTTTGCAAATTGCAACTTCTGGAGACTAAACACCTGCGAGGTGATCTAATTGAGGTGTATAAGGCTTTGAATGGCTTGAGCAAGCTCAATGCTGATGGGATTCTTCCTCTTGCTCAGATTACACACCTGAGAGGATATAAATTCAAATTGAGGAAAGACAATTGTGGAATAGATGGGCGGAAATTTGCCTTTAGCCAGCGGGTGGTTGATAGTCAGAACAAACTCCATCTGTTGTAATGGAGATCAACAACTTAAATAAGTTCAAGGCAGAACTAGATAAACATTTGGAGTGAATGGATGAAATCGGAAGGGTTTTTTTTTTTTCCCCCTTTTTGGCTGATGTTATATAAGCTTGCTTTCTTGCATCATATGCCTCTACTAATTTTTACCTTGTTTGGGCCAGAACCATTGATTGTTTCGGATAATAATGCATTACCTATGTCATAGCACAGCACATCAGCAGGACAATGCTCCACGTCATACTACTTGCACTGACAGACTGGTTTGAGGACATGAGTCGAAAAGTTGGCCTGGCCAGACCAAAACCATGACCTCTATAAAGAACCTTTGGGATGACTTGGATTGTTAAGTGCATGCGAGACTGTTCAAAAAACAGAGCAGAAATGGTCGATGCTTTGAAGTCCAAAATGGTAGAAAATATCAGAGGCCATTTACAAAAAACTAGTGGAGAGTGTTCCACAAAGACTGGAGACCATTTTAAAGCCTATAAGTTTCAGAATACATTATTTGTTTATTTGTTTTCCTATAAATAAAGATTATTTGTAGATATGTAGCTGTGTAGGTCTCCAGATATTAATGATAGGGAAATATATTTCTCATTTCTCATAATGCATGTATAAAATTAATGCAAAAAAGGGTTTCAACTCTTACATTTACCAATATCTTAAAAATCTATTAGGGAGTAAAAACTATTTATTTATTTTTAAATAAAAATATTGCATTATTCATATGTAACAAATTTTCAAAAAAAAAAAATTATAGGCATTTAATAAGTTTTTTGTGACTGTTTATTCTGAACTAAGAATTTTATGTTTGGTTCCAGCATTGACTTCAGCTTCAGGTAAGTGTTTGTCATTTGTGATTGCAGGCATGTCTTAATTATAGTCATATGTGAAATGTTGATTCCCAGTAGGCTGGGCCAAAACAATAGAGTAAATGATGAGCATGTTGATGCATGTAGATATTTTAAAGCATTCTTGCTGTAAAACAGACTTCAGAATGTTGTCAAGGTTTAAATGCTGATTGAGCTCTCAGATGAAAAGCTGAAGGATCAGAAGAGAGCTCAATCAGCTCCACCAACAACGTTCAGGTGTATTTCAGACGTCACTGACAAAATTTTGCCAGAAATACTTGGCCTGCAGTTTGGAAAAGTAATAAAAATGAATGGATCATGAAAAATACCTTTACAGAATGGTTTGATGACTTTTTGCCATTTGTAGAAAATTACAACAAAAAACCAGGACAACAAAGCACCACTCACTTTGGACAACTCTCAAATTTAAATGTGTCACGTCTACACATAATAATTTTGCCACCTCACTGAACAGTGCTTTTACAACCTAAGGACCATGGCATCACAGCAACATATCAGAGGACATTTACAAAAAACTGGTGTAGAGGGTTCCATGGAGACTAGAGACTATCATAAAGGCTAAAAGTTTCCGAATACATTATTTGTTTTCCTACAAATAAAGGTTATTTGTAGATATGTAGATCTCCAGATATTAATGATAGGGCAAATATTTCTTATAATGCGTGTATAGAATTAATACAAAAAAGGGTTTCAGCTCTTATATTTACTAGCTATTTATGAAAAACTATGGAGCAACTTGTAAATGCAACAGAAAATTTTAACATAAAGAATGCCACTGATATGCATCCAATATGCATAAAAGACAATAACCAAAAAAAAAAAAAAAAAAAATCAATATGAATAGGGGTTGGAGCAATCTCTGGCCTGCATCTGCCAGTCAATCCAAGGGTTCTTCAGATAATACACTGAGTGATCACTGAATTATGACCACCCACCTAATACTTTGTAGGTCCTCCTTTTGCCCTCAGTACAGCAGCTATCTGATGTGGCATTCATTCAATAAGATGTCAGAAGCGTTCGGGAGGTATGGCCAACCAAGCTGTGTATAATGCGGTCAGCAATGCAGGTATGGAGGTGATTGGTGTATCCAGACACCTGATATGCCTTTCCATAGTGTCCCACAAGTGCTCTATAGGATTGATATCAGGGGAGTTCGGAGGCCAATCGATATGCTGGAAGTCAGAACTGTGTTCCTCACACCATTCCTGCACAACAAGTGCCCAATGGCTCGGCACATTGTTATCTTGGAAGACACCGTCGCCATTCGAGAAAAAGTGTAACACAGGGTGTACACAGTCGGCAAGCAGTTGGCAATAGCGGAGACCACTGATACGTTATTTCACATGCACCAGGAGTCCAAGTTCCTGACAGTGAAACATGCCCCACACCATACAACTGACTCCACTGGCCTGCACTTTTGATATCATGCATGTTGGATTAAGAGCCTCATGTTGTTGATGCCAAATCCGTACATGACCATCCACGGTGTGAAGTAAATAACGTGACTCATCCAACCTTCTTCCAGCCTTCTAACGTCCAACTTGCATGCTCTTTGCACAAGGCAAGTCTTTTAAGCTGATGAACCTTGGTTAAGACAGGATGCTGTAGGGGTCATCTGCTGGTATAGCCCATACGTGCAAGTGTGCATTACATGGTCATGGCAGATATTGTTTCGGGTTGGCTCATGTTGTATTGGGTAGTCGACTCTTGAACAGTGCTGCGCCTGTTTGCAAGTACGAGTCGTCGGACCCATCGCTCACAGCTAACATCAAACTTTCGCTGACCTTTGCAGTTTTGTCATCAGGTTGTTGTTTGACCACTCTGATGCCAGTCCTGGTACACTTTAACTATGGTGGCTCTCGAACATCCCAAAAGTTCAACCGTTTGGTAAATTGAGGCGCCAGCTCGTCGAGCACCCACAATCTGCCCTTTATCAAAGTCCGATAAATCCTTCCTTTTACCCATCACGCTCAGAATTTTACTACCTACTGAACCTTTGACACCTTATCTATGCTGCGTAGGTTCACTAACTCCGCGCTCTCATACCTCACGTGGTCAACGGCTTGCATTCAATTTTCGCAGGGGTAGTCATAATTCAGTGATCACTCAGCGTATAGCCACAATAACTAAAGAGATTCTACAGCCTGCCCAAAAAGCAGGATCTAATGAAATTGCAACAGACAACATCAATGAACTTTTGCCAAGTGATGAAAGGAAATAAAAACTGGAAGAGTTAACAGATGATGATTTAGCACCCAATGATGCAGACTATACTACAAAACAGAAAATTCTGTTTTTGTAGTACAGTTTGCATTATTAGATAGGGAAAAATAAAAAATGCACTGAAAACTACTTCTATAAAGGAATGTCAGCATCCTTTTAAACAGCTAATTGGTTTGCAAAAAGGATTTCCAACATGGATCCAGGTATATCAAAAGAAGCTACACATTCAAAAGAAAAACTGAATGATCTAACAAGTAGTTAGAGATTTATTTTTTAGATGAGGAAAACAAGAAGCAGGCTAGGTAGTAGTAGAGGCAAGTGATGTAAGAAAGCAAGCTTATGTCGCATCAGTCAAAAAAAACATTTCACACATTCATTCCCTCTAATTTATTTAAGATATCAACTTTCACAATGACAGATGGAAGTTTGTTCCAGCAATTAACAACCTGCTGGCTAAAGGCAAATTTCCACACATCTATTCTATACTTGTCTTTCCCCAATTTGAATTACACCCTCTTGGGTTCGTAATCTGAGCAAGAGGAAGAATACCATCAGAATTGAGCCTGATCAACCCACCCAAGACCTTATACATCTCAATCAGATCACCTTGCAGGTGCCTAGTCTCCAAACTGAAGCAATGTGACATTGCTTCAGCCTTTCTTCATAGGAGCAATCTTTTGTTCCATTCACTAATCTTGTTGCCCTTCTCTGTATTCGCTCAAGCAAATCTACATCCTTCCTAAAATGAGGCCTCCAGACCTGTACACAGTACTCAAGGCGTGGCCTGTCCATTACTTTATGTAATCAACTTTAGATTTATTCTTCAAAACACTGGCCAAATAGAGGAAGATTCTCTGATTTAAAAATTACCCTTTTAAAACATATTGCTATATGTTTTATTTCAATAAATTTTTATTGAAAAAATTTGAGTTTTAATATGTTATTTATCAATCATCATGAAATATGCATTGATAAATATGTCTGAAAATGGAGTAAGTAATGACAATTATAAATACATCTGAAAATGGAATAAGTATTGACAATATATAGCTTTTATGGAACTTAGCAGGGATAGGTTCCATGTTATATGAAAATGTATCTTATAATGCACATTTCTACTACATGCAGATTTCCTCCCCCCAGAACATATGTCATGCATTATGGCAACATCAGTCATATATGTATATTCCATAAACGAAATAAAATGTAAAGAAATGAAACTGTTATGCAAAACCCCAAAAACTCAGAACTATTCTACTCAATTGTAGCCTTTATTAATGATGTTATTAAAATCACATTACAGTTTGAGTATATTTAGTGAACAAGATTAGTGTATGATAAAAAGCAGTTATAAGTATCACAAAAGGTAGCAAGTTCACACCCCTGAAGATGGGAAGCAGAAATATTCATATTTAGAGTACACAGAATGAAAACAACTGAGAGTGATGAGGGAAATATTTAAAAACTTCCATTATATGATAAATGACTGCCACTTCATGCTATCTGCCAATTATGATTAAAACCAACTGATGCCTGTTGTGTCGTAAATAGAATACTTAATAAAAACTGTTTCAAATCTTACTTGTTAAAGCTGAAGTGCTGGGTAGCTGCTTATTACACCATTCACATGACAACTGTGCAGAAGTTTTTCCATTTGCTGTTGAAGTTTGAATTACAACTATTTCCGTTGTAGTTTCTTCCTATGAAAAATGAAAAATTCAGTGCAGTATAAAACTGAGTTTGAAATTTATTCAGAGCTAGGGCATCAATGAAACTTGACTGGTTTAAGTAAGTTAAAATTTTAATAAATTACATCAAAGGTCAATAACATATATTTTATTATGTAATTTAAAGTTTTCTGAAATCTATTTTAAGTTTTGGATAACTAATACTGAACTTATCAAAAATACTTCAGGCTCACTAGTTTTAGTGTTGTATTATTATAAAATTAATTCTGGAAAAAGAAGAAAAAAAGAAAAGGAAAAAGGACATTAAGAAAAAAGTATTGATTTCAAGCAAAAATTATCATGCAACACTTTCACTTCCACTTTAAAGTGACATGAAAGAGAGTAGCTTATAATGGATCATAATATTCAGTAACTACAAGAATTTGTAGTTACTGAATTATTATTATTATATTATTATTAATATTATTATAGAAATAAACTGACAGGTATGATTAAAAAACAAAAAAACACTTATTACAATCAACTTTTTATGGATAAGCAGATAACTCAAAAGGATAAATGGAACATTATAAATAACCTGTTAAAATTATCAAGGGGAAATCAAATTAAAACACTATTAGAACAGATTTCTGGTACAAACAAACAATATAATGCTGCAAATAGGTTTGCCAAAGCTATATTAAATCTCAATAGATATTATATTCATTATTGCCAAAATTCCTTTAATCAACAAGATAGTGAACTCGTGTGTAGTTTTAACTCCACAATATACTGAGATTCTTAAGATTATAGAACAGTTAAAGAACAAGAAATCTAATGGACTGGACTGTATTACAGTAACCGAAGTGAAGAGAAATAAAGAATAGTTCTTTGTTCTCTTGGTGAAACTTATAGCAAGGATGTTAGAGTAGGGAAGATATCCTACTTATTTACTTTCATTTAAGGTAATTCCAATATATAAAAAGGGATCACCAGATGACTTGCAATTATAGACCAATAACAATACAATCAGTTATAAATAAGATAATAGAAAATTATATTTTTTTCCATATTAGCAAATACATCAATATTGACTGCTAAACAACTCTCTATTCTCATATCAGAAGGGTAAGAGCACACAGACATTATTAGAGAATTTAGTAGATTCTTTTAACTTACATTTAAACAACAATAACTTCATGATCTTATTTACAGATTCGCCAAAAGCATATGACTTAATTGATATCCCAATATTGCAACAAAAGTTACTGAAATATGGTATTATGGGAAGAATCAATCAATCAACTCAATGTTATTTAAGAAAAAGAAAAAAAAAAAAAACAGTTGAAGTAGAAAATACAAAGGGAAAATCATATGATGTAAAGAGAGGAGTATCTCAGGACACTCATGCAGGGCCAATCATGTTCAATATCTATATAAATGACATATTTGAAGTAATTAAGAACTCCTTTATAAAAATTTATGCAGATGATATAATCTTATATACAATTGGAAAGAACTTAACAAAAATGGCTAAAGATTTACAGCAGGATGTAATACATTTACAAACTTGGTTGCATGATAATAAATTAGCACTCAGCTTTGAAGAAACAAAATTTTTGGTAATTAGACCTCATCAAATCTTGGATAGTCATTCTTCTATTAAATTATATAAACATGAATGGCTACATGATCAGAATTTCCAGAATTGCAAATGTCAAACTGTGGTAGAAGTTTCAAATCATTGTTACCTTGGGTTATGGACTGACTACAGTCTAAGTTGGCAATTCATATAACAAATTTGTACAAAAAAATTAGATTTTATGTGTACTTTTTTTTTACTACATTAAGAATAAGTTAAATCTTAGAACAAAAGTTACCTTATATTATGCATTAGTGGACTCCCAACTCAATTATTTAGTAAATGTATGGGCACGAGCAAATATAACTGAAATAAGGGTAATAAACAACTTAATTAACAGGATTTTGAGAATTTTAATGGGGATAAACTTTTGGAATGACCTGAATAAGAGAAGGCAATTTTTGTTGAAATATAAAATACTTTATCCAATTCAAAAACTGAAGTTAAATTTAATCTTGAAAAATCTTAACACCATCTTTGAAGAGTTTAACTTACAAAGGAATTTCTCACATAATTTGAGGAATCCAAAAGCAATTGTTTTGCCTCACCTTAGGGTACTAAATGTTATTTGTTATTTGGTTTTTTTTTAGGAGCATTAGCAACTAAGGCCATATTGCTCCGGGGATATGCGGTGGTCATTCCCTAACCTTTTTACATCCTCCATATTTGGTGGTCACGGGCTCGAACCCCAGTCTAATCAAGAAGCATGTGCTGCGCACTGCTGCTCCTGCCCACCTGGCTACGGAGGCGCCTAGGGGTACTAAATAGATTTGGAGATAGGCATACAATTAATATAATAAACAACTTGTTGGCTCGTGTTGATTTCAGGCTCAGGAGAAGTTATCCTATCTCTAAATTAAAATTCCTAAAGAAAATTTTTGATACTCAATGATACAGTAGATTAGAATTGCTGTGCAGATAAATTACTATCTCTGTTTGCAGTGTGGAATGTGTTATGTGTTGTGATTTCATTATCTTTTCTGTTAGATAATAAATTTGTATGGAAAAACTGTTGTATATGAAGAATTATAACTTGTTGTCAAGAAATTTACTTTTCTTAACAAGTTCATTTATTGTAAACAAATTCTTTTGATGAAAATAAATTGTATTGTATTATTATTGTTATTACAGTATTATTTTTTTTTTTTTTTTTTTTTGATTTGGTAGTTGTTGGCGCATCGGCTTCTGTGGCCATATTGCACCTCCCAAGGTTTTTTGCAGTACTTTGATCCAAGCCCGAGGCGGGAATCGAACCCGCGACCTTTGGGTTGCCGGGCAGGTACTTTACCCACTCGGCTAGCCCGGTCGGCTTACAGTATTATAGTTCCCCTTCAAATGAAGTGCACTTGGTTTAGCATTACCCCTAAGACTGAGTCCCACATTGGAGATGGGGAGGGGGGGGGGTCGAATTGTTTTATTTTTCCTTCAACAAAATATTCATACCAAGCATTACATCTTGATCTTTAAATTTCTGCCCCAAAACAAATCACGGCCAATGCAAATGGACTTGACTAGACACATTATTTTAATCAAATAACACACTATGATAATTTCCCATTCCTTTTATCTTTGACTGTCTAAATAGTCAAAACTACAAAAACTATGCTACAGGTAATCAACAACTACCATTCCGATAGAATCATATAAAATGGACAACATCACTGCACCCACACACAAACAGTGTCTCAAGCTATCATTCTTTTCATGTTTCTTCAACCACAGTGGTGATTAAATGGGATCAAAAGTTCTCTCAATTTACACAAAAGTGATGCTAATCTTCAGTTTAAGTTGCTAGTTATTCTTCTGTCAATATTCATAGTATTCACCTAGCACTTCTTTTTACTTCAAGTATCTACCTAATACAAGGGTTGATCTAAAAAGTATCATGATTGAATGCATATCTCCAATAAATCACACTATGTATAGGCACTGTTCGATAAATGTCATTTTATACATTATTGTATCCAGGCATATTTATAACCTACTCTACTGCTTCAGCTGCTTGTGTTGAGTGGTTGAAGTCAAGTGTTTTTATTATATGTTGCAATGTGACAATGCAACTGACCACTCACCGGTTTGTGAAGCCATACTTAGCTGAAAGACTTATTGCATAAGTAAGATAGCCTCCACACTAAAAACTGAAGATGTGAAAATAAAAAACAACATGCAATGGAGCAGCTTTTGTTTACTATTCCCATATCTTCAAACCTCTTTTTCCTCATTTAATTAAGACTAGGAGTACATTCAAGATGCAATTCCAAAAACTGAGTTTTAGAGGTGCTTCCTACACCATCTGGAAATACCTCTCGAATTATACACTGAAGGAGCCTAACTGAAATGTATTAATCTCCGTTCATCCCTGCAAATACAATGTTTTATATTTTGCACATGCTATCTGAATTATATATATATATATGATTAAGAAGTTTCAAGCCCAACTTTCTAACTTAAGAAATTTCAAACTTAACTTTGTTACCTGCACACACAATTTAACAAAGATGCTTGTATGGCATCTGTGAGACACAACTTTTTGTTTAATTTCTTATATAAGAAATTAATTTTTAGCTTTCATTTACTGAACTGAAAATAGTGATCTATTATGATTTGCTATATTCAATTAAAAAATGCTGAATGAAAATAAATGACAGAAACCAATAGTAATAATAAAGTTTTTAAAAACTTTTATCCTAAAAATTTTTTATTTTATTTTGTCATTTTTTAAATGAAGAAATAAAATTAATAAGCCTTGCAATCTACTGGTAAAAGGTCCAGCATTAGTGCACTCCAAGCAAAATTCACAAAACTAATCTTTTTCCAAATATTAAAGTTAAAATATACTGGGCCTATCAGGCCGATATCACTTGTGTTTTAGCTTTAGCATTAGCAAAAGCACATGATGCAAGAAAGCAAGCTTAAATAGCATCAGCCAAAAAAAAAAAAAAAAACACACCCACACCTCATTTCACCCATCCACTCGCTCCAACTGTTTGTCTAGTTCTGCCTTGAATCTGTTTAAGCTAACAACTTCTTGGAAATTTGTTCCAGCAATCAACCACTCCCTGCCTAAAGGCAAACTTCCGCACAAGCTATCCTACAACTCTCTTTCCTCAATTTCAATTTATGCCCTCTCAGGCGATTATTCTAAGCAAGAGGAAGAATCCCATCAGCATTGAGCATGCTCAAACCATTCAAGGCTTTATACACCTCAATCAGATCACCTCACAGGTGCCTTGCCTCCAGACACTGTCATTTGCAAAACTTAAGCCTTTCTTTGTAGGAGCAACCCACATTGTTCCATTCACTAATCTTATTGCCCTTCTCTGTACTCGTTCCAACAGCTCTACATCATTCTTAAAATGAGGCCTCCAGAACTGTATACAGTACTCAAGGTGTGGCTAGACCATTGCCTTATACAAGAGGATAATCACTGGATTATTCCTGCTAGAAAAATTCTTGTATATCATTGACAAGACACCATGAGCTACTCTTGTAGACTGCACTTCTCAGAAAGTTTCATATCTGCCTGCACAATTACCCCCAGGTCCTTTTCACTCAGTACCACTGTCAGTGTAGTACCACACGGATGATACGCTGCTCTGGGGTTACTGCTTCCCATGTGCAGTATTTTACATTTGTCAATGATAAACTTCAGTTGCCACCTTTCAGCCCATCCGCTCAACTTTTCTAGATCCTGTTGCAGCAGCGTACTGTCATTAGTGTCATTAACAACCCTGTCAACCTTTGTGTATCATCTGCAAACTTGGACATTAAGTCTGATATACCATCATCAACATCATTAATGAATAGAGAAAACAACAATGGACCCAACACTGAACCCTGGGGGACTCCACTAATAACATTAGTCCACGAAGAGCAGTGTCCATTCATTACCACACTCTGTCTTCTCCCACTCAACCATCCCTTTATCCATAGCAGTAATTTGCCACCAATGCCACACTGCTCCAATCTGTGCAGCAGTCTTCCATGTGCAATAATATCAAAAGCCTTTCTAAGATCCAAATATATGATATCAAAATTATACTTTGCATCCAGTTCCTTTGTGACTATATCATAGTATCCAATCAAATTAGTCAGACAGGACTTCCCCTTAGCAAACCCATGCTGTGTACGAGCTATAACTGTGCTGTTATAACTGAAGTCTTGTCTAGATGATCCTGCAATGCTTCTTTAATCAGTGCCTCCATTAATTTCCCCAGAACAGAAGTTAAACTAACAGGTCTGTAATTACTTGTCTCCCTTTGATCCTCCTTTGTGAATTGGGATCACATTTGCACATTTCCAGTCCATAAGTACCTCCGACGAGACCAAGGAAGCTCTCATAATTATGGCTAAGGGTTTGCTTACTTCCTTTGCTGCCTCCTTTAATATAACTGGATAAATTCCATCCACCCCCAGGTGCCTTTCTTATGTTTATCTTCAACAATTTCTCCTCCACTTTACTATCAGTTATTACAAGATTATCTAACTTACTGCCAGAGTTTAATACACCTCTGACATTTCCCTCCCTGAATAACTTCTCATGTGTGAATGTAGATGCAAAATATTAATTTAGTTTGTTAGCTACCTGAGCAGGATCATCAACATTTGAACCATCGATATCAAGTGGTTCAATCTGATTCATCCCCTTCATTCTAGAGTTTACATAAGTAAAGAACTCTTTACTGTTTTTCTTTGCATCATTTGCCAACTATTTCTAGTAATCTGCCTTTGCCTGCCTAACCTCCTTTGTGACTTGGTTACAGACCAGCTTATATCTATCATAGGCTTCTGTATCACCTGTTAATATATATGTATCCCATGCATTTTTCTTCTCTGCCACATGTCTCATTAGATCATCTGACATCCATTTAGGCCTAAACCCTGAACAATATTTCTTAGTTGGTATGTAAAGCCTAGTAGCTTCCAATATAAGTTCTTTGAATGCTTCCCATTTTGAATTTGTTGTTGGTAACATCATCAGTTGGTCCCACTGTATAGAACTTAAATACTGTCTCAGACCATCGTAGTCGCCTTTACAAAAGCAAAAACCTTCCCTTTACCCCTGATGGTAGTTACCTCTTTGAGTAAATCCCACTTCAGAACACTGTGATCACTGCCACCTAGTGGTTTCTTTATCTGCAGATTCGTTAATGCATGAAAAATTACTACTGATAATCAGATCAAGAGTATTACTCCCTCTAGTTGTCTTCCGAACATGCTGCTGTAGAAAACAATCATCGAATAAATCCACAAAAGCCTTGCTAGTGTGTGAGTGACCAACCCATAAATTCCAGTCAATCTCTGGAAAATTAAAATCCTCCATTATAAGACACTCTGATTTACTGGCCCACTCTATTTCCCTGTACAATTTCTTATTATACTCATCAGAGTCATTAGGCCTATAGCACACTCCTACTCTCATTTTGCCTTTCCCAGTGCTACTCCCCAAATTACAATTGTGCACTGCTTATGTCTTTGTGACACCACGTCTCTGATATCCCAACAATATCTGCCTTTGTGTCTTGACCAGCATTTCAAGCTCATCAAATTTATTACCTATACTCCTAGCATTGTTTTACATGCAAGTATACATGCACCTGTTTCTTAGTTACCCTAACACAGCCCATTTATTTACTTGTTCCACTATGACTCCTAGCAGTCCTGGAAGTCCCCATTGCCTTGCTTTCCAGGCTGCTGCTCAATTGCATTTCAATAGAAGCAGTGCAAGAATCACTTTCACCTCTGCCAGTGGCTACTGTTAATCTATTAGTTCGTGTATCCCCCCAAGCCAGCAGTTTTCTGACCTACCTAACTCTGCCTTGATAGCATCAGCAAATATTCTTGCACCCTTTCTATTTAAGTGTATCCCATCCCTGTAGAAGCAGTCTGTCCTGTTCACAAGTACAGACTAGGCTGAGAAAAAGTCTATCCCTTGAGCCTTGCACAATCTCTCCAGGGCGAATTGATCGACAAGGCTCGCATGATATACTCCCTCCTATTGTGTCTGAGCAGAATTGCAGACACTTTCAAATTCAACCCTAATTCACGGCTTTTTTCAACAGTGACCTGTACTTGTTAAGTAATTCCGCCAGTCTCCTACTCTTAATATCATTAGTGCCAACGTGTACAACTATATCACCTTTTGTGCCCTTAAAAGGTGATATCCACTCTGCAACGTCATCAACCTTTACCCCTGGCAGACATACCCTGGTCCTGTTCCACCTATCCTTTTTGCACAATATGTTCCCTGTTTCCCTGACAGAGTCATCGACAACAACTAGTTCCTTTGGGACCAGTGCACTCTGCCTTGGGGGTTGCCTCTGTGTTGTGTGATGTTCAAGTGCAAGCTCTGGCATTAATGTGGGCAGCTGAGAGTTTGATGGGCCCCTCAATTTAAATTCTTCGAGAGCATCCACCCTGTCCTTCTCACTCTCATATAGGCCCATAATAACACTGAGTTGGAGCCTGATTTCCTCACACTCCTTACATCGTGCACACACAAAGACCCCTTGGCAATAACATGTCCCGTTCCTAATTGCTCCACAAACATCAAAAAAGCAGTGAATTCCAAATGGCTGAGATTCAGAGGACAACCGTCCCCTCTCTGTTCTACCTTGAGCCACAGCACTCCCATTAGTTTTGTAATGGGAAGTACTACTGCCTAGTTAATACAACATATTACTGAAAAGAAGAACTCCTGAAATATTTTTGAATATAACTGAATTCTGAAACTGGCAACTTGTTTCAGAATTGAGGAAACATAAATAATTTTATGAGTATTATAAATGGTATCTCTTTCTCTGAACAGCTGCATTCAACAACAATATTGCTATTAAATATTATTACTGTTAATGCAAATGTTCACTAAAACAAAAAATCTTTCTGATTATGTGCAATTCACAACTAATTTTAGAGTATTAAGTGAATGCTTTCAATTAAAAATAGATCCTTAACATTTATTTCACTTATGAGATGATAGGCTGTTTTTCCTTACTACATGAAAGCATATTTTTTAAATCTGAACACTAGCCTTAAAATTTCAGACAACACACTTTTCTTTGTATATATTAAGGAACAGCCACAAGAGCATTTACCAGTATAGTATACTTTCAAATATTAGTGCAACAAGAATATTTTTGCTTGTCGATTGTCTATAGACACCTAACAAATACTCAATTTCTTAAAGGATGATACTGTTGCAGACTTTGCCCTCTTACAAATGTCAATCAAAGTTTTGTTTATAACAGTAGCTTTGCTGTCTAGACTTTGCTGTCAAGAGCACTTTCAAAGTTTCATCACAAAGAGAAGATCTCAACTGAGTTTTGGCTTTTTTTCACCTGGCTGACTATCTGTTCATACTCAGCACTATTAAGCAAGGCACTGCAAGTCAATTCTTTCTTCTTTTATATATTGTAACTAACAGAATTGATACTGAAAATTATCCACTACTGCTACCATTTTTTTACCTACAGTGAACCCGAGGAGTACCTCCACTGCAAAAAAAAATTTCAAATTTGAAAAGGGACGCGCTGCCAGTTGAGTGAACATATGAAATTTGGACTACTTCACAAAAATTTTAGAGTCCGGATCATACTGGTACACCCAGCATTCGTCATTTGTCTTCTCCTCTCGTTACAGAGTCAACATGACCTTGGCAGTAAAGCTATCTATGATCAAGCTATACATACAAGGAGGGTATCAAAAAGTTTGTACCCTTACCTAGAAATAATCACACTAAAAGGTGAAACTTCACAGGATGTCAGGATAACCCCTTTTCTATCCCAAAACACGGACATCACTTTCTTCACAGATAGAGGGAGTGGTCTTTGCCTTTTTGGAAGATGGGGAGGAGGTGTGCTTCCACTGCTTCCACATGACTTTAGTCTCTGGATCATACTGGTACACCCAGCATTCATCATTTGTCCCCAACCGATCAAAAAAGTTCTCAACATCCACATTACACAAATCAAACACTTGGCGAGAACATTGCATTCGACATTGCTTCCACAAAGGCGTCAGCAATCTTGGAACCTGTTGTGTGGAAGACCTTAAGCATCTGCAGATGGTTATGTAAAATGCAGTGGACAGACCCATAACTAATTCTCACTGTTTTTGCAATGAAATGAATTGTCACATATCTGTCACTCACCACAAACTGCTCAACCTTTGCAACCGTCTCACTGTCCGTGGATGGCCTTCCTTCTCTTGACTCATCAAAGACAATTGCATGACTATACTGGAACTCCCATTTCCACTTTTTTTATAGTGTCACAGAATGAACAATTCTGCCCATACACAGCTTTCATTTCTTTGTCAATTTCCTGAGCTTTCTTGCCCTGCAAATGCATCACTTCATCACTGCTCGGATACTCCACTTTGTCAACCATAGCATCCTTCCTCAGATTCAGTGCTTCACCTCTGGTGTACAATCACCTAGGGGAATAAAATTTCACATATCAGTTATTGAATATGTTGACAACTTGTATTAAAAACAGCATCTTCCTACTGATGTTTTATCTAAGTTGGGGTATGAACTTTTTGATACTCCGTCATATATATATGAAAAACCCCAAACATGAAAGGTATCAGAACCTATAAGTACTTGGTGCTGTGATTGGGTTGGAGACTGAGAATTTCTGTAGACTGTAATTTTCAGAAAATATATGTAAAGGAAGATTGTTCCAGAAAACAGAATTAGAAGAGATAAATGAAGAAGAGTTGGTTCTGTGAGTTTAGAGTTAAACAGTGAATGGCTACTGACATTGCAGTATGATTCGGTCTGGGTTGGAAGAGAGTAGATGAATTACAGATGCAAAATCAGAAAAACAATGCATGTGGAAGTATCTATAGAAAAGCAGGCAGCAGAAACAAAAGATCTTTGAGAAAAAGAGTGGAGAAATTTCTAAGAGATGGGTCATTAATTAACACAAATGCACTCTTTTGAATTGAGTCAAGAGAGGTTTTGGTAGCAATACTCCAGAAATAGGCCCAACCAACGGAACAATGATCCATGGTAGGGGCAGATTTAAGATTTATACATTGCTGTTTAGAAGCAGAGTAATACCAAGAGTAAAAAAATAATAACTTTTTTTTTTTGATGAAAAGAAAGAAATATTTGTGATGTGCACACGCACACAGAAAGATTAGAAGACATAGTAATCCCTAAAAGAGATATGTAATTAATCTTGTCTAGAATTCTGAGTATCATCAAAGATGAATATAGGACCAGTAGCCCTTTTCTTTGTGAGAAATATAAAAGTACTGAGTTTTAGGACTGATGTTAATTCAGTTATCTTTGCATCATTGGTAATTATCTAAATGTCAGCATTGGTGAATAATCAAGAAGTTATTGTTAATAGCCATATGGTGCAAGGAAGCCTGAGGCTTATGCTGCACCAGGAAAAAAAAAGTTCCCGAATTATCCTGAGAGACAGAGAGAGAGGTTGGTTGGTTGTTGTTGGGTTTTTTTGGCGCAAAAGCAACTTTGGCCATATTGCGCCTATCTATTAATGTTTAGTGACAAGGACGTTTCTATTTCTTAAATATGATTTATATCTGATCAAAATATCCTATTAATTTTAAATATGTAAATATATTTTCAATGTTGGAGTTATCGCCTAGGATTTGTGATAAGGTCAGAGAATCTTGGAAATTTATAGGGAGATGGAAGGCTGATTGTCGCGCCATGTGGTATTGTGGACATTCTATAAGGAAATGTTTTACAGTGAGTTGACAGGAACAGTGAAGGCATTCTGGAGGATTTGCTTTGGTGAGTAAATAATTGTGCGTAAGATGTGTATGTCCAATGCGTAATCTGGATATAATGACTTCTTCATGCCGATTCTTGCGAAGACTCGATTTCCATGGCTGTAGCTCATGTTTTATTTGGAACAGTTTATTGTTTAATTCATTTTGCCACATTTGTGACCACTGATTGTGGAGAGACTGTTTTATGATTGGTCTGTAATCAGTATATGGAACTTTGCAAAACCTTTGGTTTGTGTTTGTAGGATTCTTTGCTGCTTGATCAGCTCTTTCATTACCTTCAATGCCTGTATGTCCTGGGATCCAACAGAATTTTACTTGCCTCATTTTGCTTTTAAGTTTCACAAGGTGAGCTTGTATCTGATAGAGAATGGGATATGATGGAGTCTGTCTTTGTTGGAGAGCTTGTATTGCACTCAATGAATCTGTGTAGATGAGATGTTTTAGAAGAGGGCAAGAATCTATGTATTTCAAGGCCATTTCTAGGGCGAATAGTTCAGCGGAATAGCTACTGCATTGGTTTGGAAGTTGTTGTGAGAGAACAGTGTCTGGAGATACCACTGCAGCACCAACTTTGGTGTCTGTTTTAGAGCCGTCTGTGTATATATGAAGGTATTCCGAGAACTGTGATGCGTGGGCTGCATGCATCTGTTTTATGTTGACATTTGCCAGAGTGCTTTTTCCCCATTGTTGAAAATAAGTGTCACAGTTTGGCGTGAAAGTGTGCCATGGTGGAATACTTGTGCTATTTTCCTTGTGTACATTTTCAAAGCTTAGGCTCCATTTTGAGATTGTTTCTTTTAGTCGTATTCCGGCTGGTTTATTTACTGTGGGTTTATTGCTGTAGAGGATTTCCCACTGTGGATTGAAAAGATACTGCCAAGTAGGATGGTGAGGAAGACTTCGGATTTTAATTGCATAGTTTAATAGCAGCATTTGCCTCCAGAGATATAATGAGGGCTCATGAGTCTCTGCATATAAGCTTTGTACTGGTGATGTTCTGTATGCACCTAAAGAGATTCGTAAGGCACTATGATGTATGGAATCGAGCCATTTGATGACACTTGGTCTACACGAACTATACACAGGGGCTCCATAGTCTAGTCTTGATCTGATTATAGCATGGTATAGGTGAAGCAGTGTGAACCGATCGGCTCCCCACTTCATTGCAGAAAGAACTCGGAGAATATTTAGTTTTTTTTGACAGGTTGTTCGGAGGTATTTGATGTGTTCCAAAAAGTTAAGTTTTTTGTCAAGAATCAGGCCAAGGAAATGTATACTATTTGCTAGAGGTATCAGCTGGTTTTCTAGTTTTATTTCTGGATCTAGATGCATTTTTCGTTTTCTACAGAAGTGTACAGCTATTGTTTTTTGTTCTGATAATCTGTAGCCATTGTTTTTAGTCCACAGTTCTATTTTGTTCACTGCGCTTTGTAATTGTCTTTCTATCATGTTCATGTTTTGTGAATGGCACGAGATAGTAACATCATCTGCATAAAGGAATGTTTCAACTGTTTTTGGCAGGTCTTTTATAATAGAGTTTATTTTGATGACAAATAAGGTTGCACTCAGCACTGAGCCTTGCGGTACTCCTTCTTCCTGTGTGTATATTTCTGACAGATTGTTTTGGTATTTTACCTGGAAGGTTCTAACTTTCAGAAAATTTTTTACCAAGAGTGGTAAGTTTCCTCGCAACCCGATACTGTGGAGATCTTTAAGAATGCCGTATCGCCAGGTAGTATCAAAGGCCTTTTCTATATCAAGACTGATCATTATTAGATGCTCACTCCTTAGAAAAGCATTGCGGATATTTGCGTCTGCTTTTATCATGGGGTCCAGAGATGATCTGTTTTTACGAAATCCGTATTGAGTTATGTTAAGTACGTTATATGTTTCCAGAAACCAGGTTAATCTGTTGTTCACCATTTTCTCGAGGATTTTCCCAAGGCAACTTGTTAGCGCCATTGGTCGATAATTTGTAGGGATCGTGTGATCTTTGCCAGGTTTTGGTAAGGCAATTATAAGGGAGTGAAGCCAGGAATTTGGATAGTAGTTTTCCACATAAATTCTATTGAATAGCATAAGCAATGCCTTTAGAGATTTTTGATTAAGTTGTTGCATCATTTCATAGTGAACTTCATCAAGTCCTGCTGCACTTTTCCTAGACTTAGCCAGAGCTTTTTGTAATTCTTCTATGTTGAAAGGTTGGTTATATGGGAGTTGTTGGTTGGTTTTAAAATTTAGTCTGTATTTTTCAGCTACAGTTTTAGTTTTCTGAAAAGATGGAGTATAGGCCGATACTGCTGATATATTTGCAAAAGTAGTTGCCAGTAAGTTTGCGATTTCCTTGGGGTTGGTTATCTCCTGTCCATTCCAGATTATTAGTGGAGTTGGAACTAAAAGAAATTTCCCATTTAGTTTTCTGATTTTGTTCCATATGACACGGGTATCTGTATTTTTGTTAATTGTGGAGGCGAAACGTATCCATGATTCCTTTCTACTTTTATGCTGGAGATATCTAGCTTTGGCTCTGGCTTTTTTAAAATTTATGAGATTGGTGAAAATGGGATATTTTCGGAAGAGATTCCAAGCTTTGTTCTTCTCTCTTTTGGCCATACTGCATTCTTCAGTCCACCATGCTGTGTTATGTTTATGGCATTTTCCAGATGACCGAGGAACTGTAGCTTCAGCTGCTATTAAAATTTGGTTTGTGACATGAGCTGTAGCATTGTCTATGGGCTGAGTGGTGATTATTTGTTCATCTATTGCTGCAATTGTTTTATATTTAGTCCAGTCAGCTTTATGGAATCTCCATCTTTTTTGGCCATCGTGATGTGCAACATCATTTGTTATTATTTTGCAGACCACAGGAAAATGGTCGCTATTCAGTGGATTCTTCAATATTGACCATTCAATCAATGGGTATAGGACAAGTGAACATATGGATACGTCAATTGCAGAGGCTGTTCCAGTGGGCAAATGGATGTATGTCTCAGTACCAGTATTAAGGAGAGAGAGAGAGATTTTGCTCTTCCAGTAATTTCTCAATCAATTTACCACGTTTGTCTTGATGATGGGATCCCCACATGGGATGGTGACTATTTAAATCTCCCATGATACAGACCGGAGGTGGAAGCTGGGTTACTAACGCTTCCAAATCTGAAAATGAAAATTCTTGATTTGGGGGAAGGTAGAGTGAGACCAGTGAGAAAGTAAAATGTATTGAGACTCGAACTGCAACTGCTTCCAAGAGAGTTTGTAGTTGGAGGCGTTTACACGGAATTTTGGAATCAATTAAGATTGCAACTCCACCATGAGCTCCTCCGGAAAATCTTCGGTCTTGTCTATAGGTACCGTAGTGGTTTACTGCTGCATTTATTTGTGGTGTTAGGTTAGTTTCTTGAAGGCAGACGCCTACCGGGTGATATTTATCGACTAGGTTGCGAATATCATCCAGGTTGCTGCGGAAACCTCGACAATTCCACTGTATTATTGTGCACATTATATTGGCTTTGTATTTGTATTTGTCTCTGACTTTTTACGAGTGGGGGTCTGCTTGGATCTCTCAGGCTTTTTCTCTTTTCTGGGGAAGATTGGGCGAACTTCCATCTCTTCCTCAGCATGTATCTCTAAGATTGGTTCTTCTGGGACTTCTTTTTCACATGTATCCATATGACCATGGGCAGGGGGTTTGTCATCTTTATCTATATTTTTAGTATTCATGATTGGCCGTGACATAGACGGCATTGTTGGCGGAATTGTAACAGGTGTATTTATGGCTTGATTAGAAGTTGAGGTTGAAGAAGATTTTGCTGATGGAGCTAGGATTGAGCGAGCCCAATCAGAAATAGAGATGTTTGGTGGGACTGTAACGTTGGTTTGAACTGAAGTGGTAGTGGTGGTAACAGCAGTTATTTGTTTATGCTGTTGGACAGTTGCTGCATATGAGCGTGTTATTGTAATTGGTGATATTTGTTTTTTTGCCTCAGGGTAGGAAACTTTGTGCTCGGTTTTATATTTCTGAATCATTTTTTCTTTTTTCCATGTTTCACAGTCTTTGGAGTAAGCGGAATGGTTGCCTCTGCAGTTTGGACACTGCAAGGTTTGTGCAGAACATTCGGTATGGATATGGTCTTTAGATCCACATGAAGCACATACAGCAGTCCCCCGACATACTGTCTGTGAATGCCCAAATTTTTGACATTTATAACATCTTGATTGGGTTCGGTATATACGGTCGGACATGACAGTTCAAGTATCCGGCCTTTACAGTAGTTGGTGGATTTGGCAAGTTGAACGTTAGTATGATGTTTCTGGTTGGAAGTAATGAACCATCCTTTTTAATTAGGATTCTTTTAACTTGAATGACATTTTGGTCTGAGAGTTCTTGTTTAATTTCTTCCTCGGATACGTGTAGAAGATCCCATTCTGTTACAACTCCTTTTGAGTAGTTTAGGGTGGCATGAGGTGACACTTCTATGGGAGTTCCTCCAAGTGTTTTCAATTTAAGTAGCTTGTCAGAATGCTTGGATTGTGTTGTTTCAACAAGCAGGTTACCTGATTTTAGTCTGTGAACCATTTTTGGTGAGCCAGCGACATTCTCTAAACTTTTCTGGATCAGAAAAGGAGAAAGCTTGCTGACTGGCTGGTCAGTCAAAGAATGTATTATGAGGAAATGAGATATTCTGGTCTGTATCCTTCTTTTGTCTCTTAGTAAAGGAAGGGGTATAATCTTTCTGCTCTCTAGAATGTGATGGGGCATTGAGCCCGCAAGAGTCAGTGTTGGTATAGTCCATCTTTGCTCCTTTTAGCCCTTGGCAGAGAGACTTTTCTGCCAAGATTTCCGGCCCCGCCACGGGGAGGCAGGAGCAGTGCCTGGTGTGACCAAGCGAAGATTAGTAGGGATTAATAATATACTATGAGAAAAAAGAAAGGTGGCTTTCCTTCCTTGCTCTGTACAGGGACTTTTGTTATGAGAGCTGTTATAAAATGAATAGATTTTTTAACGATAAGAACAAAAAGGAACTGTAAATCGCTTTCTGGAAATCGCACTGGAAGTACTGATAAATCGCTTAGTCACAACAATCGCTTGGCACCCGGGGCCCAGAGAGAGAGAGAGAGAGAGTTAAAAGTAGAAGGGAATCACCAAGAAGGAGAAGAATGATGATATCCAGCTCAGGGCCCTGGGTGTGCCAAGCCCATACTCACCAGATGTGAGCCCCTGAAGTTGAAGCTATTTGTGTATGCCAAGGTTTCTCATAGTAGTAGTAGAAGCATGTGATACAAGAAAGCAAGCTTATGTAGAATCAGCCAAAAAAAAAAACGATTTCCCACATCCATTCCCTCTAAAAGTTTGTCCAGTTCCTCCTTGAATTTATTTAAGCTATCAACTTCCACAATGACAGATAGAATGGAAGTTTGTTCCAGCAATCAACTATCGGCTGGCTAAAGACAAATTTCCACACATCTATTCTATAACTATCTTTCCTCAATTTGAATTTATGTCCCCTCAGGTTCGTAATTTGAGCAAGAGAAAGAATTCCCATCAGAATTGAGCTTGCTCAACCCATTCAAGGCCTTATACACTTCAATCAGATTACCTCACAGGTGCCTAGTCTCCAGATGCTGCAATTTGATTGGGTCTTTTTCAATTATTATTCCCAGGTCTTTTTCATTTTCTACCATCCTAAGTGTAGTACTACACAGTTGGTACATTTCTCTGGGTTTAAACTTCAGTTGCCACTTCTCAGCCAATCTGCCCAACTTTCCTAGATTGTGTTGCAGTAGCACACTGCCAATAGAAGGTGGAATGTAGTGTGATATAATGAGGGGAACTATGGATAGGATTTCCAGTCAGTGGAAGAAAGTCAATAACATACAATGGCAAAAGAGTGGAGAAAGAGCCAAACCACAGAGAACATCAGCAGTACTGGAGAAGTCAGTAGCCAGGGCACTTTCTACCATCACCTGCAGTGAGAAGCCAGAGAAAACTGGATAACAAATTGCAAAAACAGTCAGTAAAGATGATATGGACTGCTTCACAGAATGCGAAATCTTGACACCACAGTGATTAGTCCCAGGGGCTCACATCTGATGAGTATGGGCTTGGCACATCCAGGGTCCTGAGCTGGATATCATCATTCTTCTCTTTCTTGGTGATTCCCTTCTACTTCTCTCTCTCTCTCTCTCTCTCTCTCTCTCTCTCTCAGGGTAACTCGGGAATTTTTTTTGGCTGGTGCAGCATAAGCTTCAGGCTTCCTTGCCATATAGCTAATAATAATAACTAATAATTCAGAATTCTTCTACATATCGTTATCATAGAAGATCAAGGGAGGCATCAACTAGAGTGTAATGGGTATGATAGGTGGTTTACCAAGATTGTCAATACAATAGTTTGAATAAAAGAAAGTGCTAATAAGTAGACTTTGCCTTTAGAAGGATGCAAGAAAACCATCAGGAAGTATGGAGGTGGGGATATTTATGGGCAGAAATTGTGGCCCATAGCAAGAGACCAAAATGCTCAACTACCATTTGGACAAGAAAGAAGTCTTCTACTCTTAGCCTGTTCAAAACTGACCTTGGATTAATTAATAACTGTTCTACAATTGTCATGAGCTTTAGTGTGGGCAGAAAATAAAGCTAAAGATTTGGATACAAGCCAACTGTGATCTAAAACATTCTCATCTTGAATAGTCTTAGAACTTCCAAAACAACTATTAGTTTGACAAATTTACATATTCCATTCTTCAACCTATCTAGAAGTAATAACCTCAGTACAGTAAATGGTTGTGTGACACATTTGAGGAATTACCTGTTTTCAAGCACATAATTAAAAGGAATAGGCAAAATACTTAACTGAAGTCACAAAAAAGGAATATGATCAGCACTTTCAACAAGATAGTATTAAGATAGCAAGCTTATATAGCATCATCAAAAAAAAAAAAAAAAAAAAACCCCGAAAAATACAAAATATCACCTGTCCATCCCCTCTAACAGTATGTCTAGTTCTTCATGGAATTTATTCAAGCTACCCACTTCCACAATACCAAATGGAAGTTTGTTCCAATAATCATCTACCTGCTGGCTGAAGACAAATTTCCACATACCAAACCTGCAACCATCCTTCCTCAATTTGAATTTATGCCACCTCATGTATGTAGTCTAAGAAAGAGGGAGGATGTCATCCAATTGAGCTTACTCAATCTATCCAAAGCTTTAAATATTTTGATCAGATCTCCTCGCAAGATGCTGCAATTTACAGAACTGAACCCTTTCCTGGTAAGAGCACCCTATTGTTTCCCTCACTAATCTCATTATTTGCTAATCCTCACTAATCTTATCTACACCCATTCCAACAGATTCACATCCTTCGTAAAATGAGGCCTCTAAACCTATATGCAGATCTAAAATGAGGCTTTCAGGCTCATTTACTGGTACAATAGGAAAAACATCTCATCACTGCTGGAAAAATTCCTGTATATCATTGACAAAACTCCCATGAGCTTTCCTAGTAGCCCATCTGCACGCTTAGAGAAATTCACATGACTGCACAATTACTCCCATGTCTTTTTCCATTTTCCACTATTCTAAGTGTGGTGCCACACAGTTGGTAAGTTATTCTGGGTGTTCTGCTACCCAGACCTGCCCAGGCAGCCTGTCTGCATTGCTCAGAAAACTTCATATCTGACTGCACAATTACTCGCAGGTGTTTTTCATTTTCTAACACCTTAAGTGTAGTACCACACAGTTGGTACGTTTCTCTGGGGTTACTTCTATATGCAGTACTTTGCATTTGTCAATGTTAAACTTCAACTGCCACTACTCAGTCCATCTGCCTAGTTTTTCTAAATCTTGTTGCAGCAGTGTAGCCTGATTACTGTCATAGGTTTTAGCACAACTTGCTCAGAGTTGTCTTCAATTGCTTGTAACAGATTTTTTGAAATTTAGAAGTTCTTTATCTTTGGAAGTTGTTTTTCTTTTTTCAAACTTATTTAAGATCATAAATGGATTTGGATATTAGTCAGTGACTCGCTAGTGATCACTTGCATTTTACAATTGGGAAAATTTGATGAGTGCTCATAAAGCCTTTCTAAGTATTTCCAACCTTTTCTTTAAATGCACTTCTCAAAGGATGCCACTGATCTACTGGTCTAGTTGGAAATACTTAGAAAGGCTTTATGAGCACTCATCAAATTTTCCCAATTGTAAAATGCAAGTGATCACTAGTGAGTCACTGACTAATATCAGCACTTTCAACAGATCAGATCAGACATATAGTAAGCAGGAGGTTTTTCTATAAGAAAGCAGTAGTGCAGTCTTTTCAAGTCCACACTACAGTAGAAATTAAATTTCATTGGTAAAAAAATACACACTTCATATTAAAATAAAGCCATTGGATTGTTTATCAATGCAGTATGCTTTTTAACCAGGGGTGTCAAACTCAGAAGTGCTCAGCAGGGCACACAAATGGTTTGTGGGTGGCTCAAGAACTGCACTAGTGTGCAAGCAGCATATCAGTGTCATTATTTGGCAAAATATATTAAATATCTTCTCCGTGTGCAAAAATATGCACTCTCATAACATAACATTTATGATGGTTTATATAACTTATGAATTTTATTTAAATTTTATATTGTGTCTCTCCTTTAAATGTCACTTTTTACCATTTAGATTATTTATATGCAGTAAAATGTGCTTGAGGACTGCAAGTGTCCCCCCCCAAACCACAGTTTGGCATGCTTGCTTTAAATGTTAGCTTAACTAACATTTTGTGTCTGTGATTTTCTTTTTGAATATTCTATTAGAAGATCACTGATTTTGATTGCTAAAAGATACTATTGCAGAAAACTGCTTTCTTCAGAAATGATGAGTAAAATTTTGTCCATAACGATGGCCGTTTTTTAGACTCGAATGTCAGGAGCATTTCTGAAGCTTCACTAGAAATAAAATATCTGAACTCATTTTTGCCTCCTAACCTGGCTGAATATTCTCTTACACTCAGCACAGCCATGAGGAATTCTTAAAATGCCAAGTAATAATGTGTTATATTTCAAACTTCTTTGTGCACTTGTCAGTGGTTTTCTCCAATCAAGGACCACTGTACATCAATTTTTTCTTCTTTCATAATAGCATCTGGTATGTTCTCAGATTGAAACTGACAGAACTGATGCTAAAAACATGTATTGCTTCATCTATTTCTTTATCTTTAACGACATCAAAAAGTACTGGAAACTTGTGCACTGAAAATAATGCAGTCAACTGATGAAATCTGTTCTACCTCAGAATTTAAAAGATTATTTTTCAGTGGGAACTTGTGCACTATATAGTCACATGCTGACAAAAGTACTTCCTCACTGAGCAAAAGAATAGAATCTTCTCCTACTATTTTAGACTTTCCACAACCTTGGCAGTAGAAATGCCTATGACTAAGTCAGAATCATCCATCTGGTTTAGTCTCCTATGGTAAATCAATTTCCAAAATGGAAGTGGAAGATTTGAAGTGTTGGTAAAATAAATTTGCAGATAACATTCTTCAACGTATCTTAGGAATAACGACATCAGCACATGGATGTGAGGTATGTTAGTTTGAGGAGATGTTCAGATTTTCAAATGTTGGTAGGTTTATAAAAGAAATCAGCCAATTGCTTTATTCAAGCCAGAAGAGGGAAACATGAATGAACTTTGTGCACAAGTGAGGATAATCAATTTGCTTGGCCTGTTTACAAATGCGTTAACCAGAAGTTTGCACTTCAGAGATTTTTTTTTTTTTTTTTTGAGTTCATCAATTTGTCCACTTTCAAAACTTTTGGATCATGAACATAAGTCAGCTGCCACTCACTAGTTATTGCTTGTTGCACTTTTCAGTTTGGTAACTCTGAAAAGTGCTCATATGGCTTTTCTAACCTCTTATTTAGATAGACTTGTCAAAGGTTTCCATTATTCCACCAGTCTAGTATACATTTACCCAAAGACAGCCAACTTGTTTCAAACACATACTTCAAAATCTTTTTTACTTGTGGCATGTTGAAATTGCTTAAATCTATCTTTCCTTTTGGCACTTCTTTTTAGATAGTAAGCCAGGACTAATTTCCAAAAGGTATTCATCCACTTTCAGAGGAAGGCATGCAGCTCCTTTTTTTTTTTTTTTTTTAGCATAAAAATTAATAAGAGAACAAAGACAGCCTATTACTACTCTAAGTGCTCAATCTCCTTTTTTTAACACTCTTGCTCCTCCAGTTTTTAGGCCTACAATAGATGCATTATCAACACAAAGTGCCAAGCAGTTTTCTGAAAGAATCCTACATGCTTTCTGGTTGTTCCGAAGACGATATCCAATGTTTGTAGACAGACCTTCCCATGCTGGCACTGAGAGCAGTTGATTTCAATTTTAATGACTTTTATGCAAATTACATCACTTCCTAAACGACACTAATGCAGTCACTAACGTTGATTCGGTAAAGTAGCAGGCATGAACATACAATGTTACATTGTTCATAACTTCAGTCTGATTTTAAAACAGTTCTGATTTTCATCAAAGATGTTTTCACAAAAACATCTTTCGTGCGCACAGGATATACACACACTGTTTTTTATTGCCATTTTGCTATTGGGAAACACATTTTGGACACAACTCAGAGGAAAGTTATATTCTGAGAAAAGACACAAATCAACATTAGGCAGGAATGACATCACCATCAATTATGAAATGCAACATATATTTTTGCATTTTAGTAGTGACAGATGATGCAATAAAGCAAGCTTATACAGCAGCATTAAAAAAAAAAAAGCTAACACTTCCCATTATCATCTGTCCATTCCTTCTAACAGTCTATCTAGTTCTGCCTTGAATTTATTGAAACTACCCAACTCTACAACACTAGATAGGAGTTTGGTCCAACATTCAATCACTGTTGGCTGAAGGCAAACCTTCACAAATTTAACACTGCAACCATCCTTCCTCAGTTTAAATTCATAGAGGAAGGATTCCAAAAGCATTGAGCTTATTCAATCCTTCAAAGTCTTAAACACCTCAATCAGATCTCCTTGCAGGTACCTAGTCTCCGGGTCTGCAGTTTGCTGACCTAAAGCATTTTCTGGTAGGAGTATCCTTTTTTTTTCTCTAACTAAACTCATTGCTCTTCTCTACACATATTCCAACAGATCCACATCTTTCCAAAATTGAGGCCACCAGACCTATATGCACAATTCAAGATTGTATAAGGCAGTGGCCTGACCACTGCCTTATACAATGAGATAATAACCTTCTTATCCCTTCTGGCAAAATTCCTGTATATCACTGATAGAACACAGGCAGTCTGTCGGCACTTTTCAGAGAACTTCATATCTGACTACACAATTCTACCCAGATCATTTTCATTCTCCACTACCCTGAGTGTGATACCACACAATGTGGTAGGTTAATCTGAGATTACTGCTCCCTATATGAAGTACCCATTTGTCAATCTTAAACTACATTTGCCACTTCTCAGCCTGTCTGCCTAATTTATATAGGTCCTGTTGCAGTAGAATACATGATTATTATGATTAACCACCATACCAACCTTTGTATCATCTGCAAACTTAGACATTAATACTCTGCTAATAACATCAGTCCAAGAAGAGCAGCATCCATTGACAAATACTCTGCCTTCATCTACTAAACCATTACTCCATCAATAACAGTAACTTGCCCGTATAATGCTATACTGGTGCAGCTTTTACAACAGTCTTATGTGCAAATGTATCAAAATATTTTCTGAAATCTATGTACATGATGTCAAAATTATTTTCTGCATCTAGTTCCTTTGGTACTGGTCATAGTATCCAATCGGATTTGTCAAGACTGCCTTTTAACAAATCCATGTTTTTTTTTTTTAAAGTTTCTTTTTTTTTTTTTTTTTTTTGGCTTCGATTTATCTTCCACTTTTCTCTCAGGTATCACAAAATCATTCTGCACCCTGTTGAAATTTAATATCCTTCCAGCGTCGTGTGTAAATGTAAATGCAAAATACCTATTAGTATACTTTGTCATCAATCTGAGCAGGACATCAACAGTTAAACCATTCATATCTAGAGGAACCAATGTGATTCATCCCCTTCCTTCTAATGTTTTCTAAAGAAGCTTTTGCTGCTTTTCTTTGCCTGACTTCTGATATCGGCAAGTTCATCATGTAGACCAGGATTTAATGCAGACGATATGTTAGGAAATTTGATGCCATGCTTGCTTTTTCCTGGACATCTGATATTTTTGTCATGCAAAAATCAATCAACAGTTGTGCAGTACTCGCCACATCATAGGAACAGAAAAAAACATACTTTTAATTTTCCCAGTTAGCCACATCCTCAGATTTGTGGTGCAAATAATACAACACTGTGTGGATCCCAAGGTTTGCTCTGATTGCCAATCTTGCAAGCAAAATACAAAGAATATGCATGTTTAGTAAATTTTCATCCTTGAATTTTTGTTGGAACCATCCGTACATGCAGCAGAAACTGTCAGGGTGTTTCAGACACTTCCTTTGCTTCTGATTAAACATATTAAACAATACATTGCTGTGCACAAAACACAAAAGAAACAAAAACAATAAGCTGATAAACTCTGTACATGCTCACACTATCACGCTACAACTACCTTTCCATACTTGCGAGAGAGAGAGAGAGAGAGTTAACATGTTAACGCTCTCAACATTTGATGATGTATAAGTTTGCTTTTTTTGCATCATTTGCCACTACTAATGCACATGCAAATATTATTGCCATCTTGAGCACATGCAAACATTATTATTTGCAGGTAATAGATCAGATCAGATCATATCAACATCACATCATATCCACTTCCCTACATTTAAGAATCATTTTTGATTTCTACGCATAAAAGGACACTACACAAACAGCTCATATATTAGTGGAGATAAAAATAATGTTAGCCAATGTAATTTAATACACTAATACCAAAATTAATATAATAACTCATAAAGTAACAGTTTTATTAAATTTTCCTAAGTAACATTATGCATTATATTATTAGGTGTATGTCAACCCTTGACAAGGTTGCAACTTATTCTCTGTATGATTCCTTTCGCCTCAAAGGTGGTACTTGTCCATTCCGATATTCCCTGTCAGAGACTTGGTAATCTGGAATCTCCTCTTTTCGATCTTCTCTGGCTTAAAATCTCTCTACCTCATTCTGTCAAATTCATATGTTGTCTCTACCATTCTCCCAACTCCACTAATCACTTGGAGCTCTTTGACTTCCTCTCTTTGCGACTCGACTTTCTCCAGTCCAACTTTCCAAACAGTGAAGTAATTTTCCTTGGTGATTTTAATGTTCACAACTCCAGCTGGCTTCCATTTTCTAGTCACGCCGACCCAGCTGGTCGAGATGCTGAGGCTTTTGCAATTACTAATGACCTTACACAGATTGTTCATTTACCTACAAGAATACCAGACAATCCTAACTATTCAGCCAACAAGCTTGATCTTTTTCTCACAAACAACCCTTCTAAGTACACGGTCAAAGTGAGAGGTCCTTTAGGCACCTCAGATCATAACTTGGTGATTGTCTCTTCTCCAATGGAGCCTTTATCTCATGGCTATTCCCAATCTCGTATTGTTTGGCATTACAAGAATGCAAAATGGGATGACCTGCGCGATTTCTTTTCTTCTTTTCCTTGGTAGGATTACTGTTTCAAAACTTCTGATGTCAATGTTTGCTCAGATCGTGTCAGTGAAATTATTCTTGAAGGAATGGAATCCTTTATCCCACACTCCACTTTAACATTTCATCCTTTATCTAAACCTTCGTTTTCCAATAAATGTGCTAAGGCTATTCAAGAGAAGAACGTTGCATATCGTAATTGGCTTGTTTCTAATTCTTCAGTTTCATTTTCTGCTACACCAAAGGCGCCTCCGTAGCCAGGTGGGAAGGAGCAGCAGTGCGTAGCACACGCTTCTTGATTAGACCGGGGTTCGAGCCCGTCACCACCAAATACGGATGATGCGGAAAGGTCAGGAAATGGCCACCGCATATCCCGGAGCAATATGGCCTAAGCTGCTAATGCTCCTAAAAACCAAAACAACAACAACAACAACAGCTACACCAAAGCTCGCAACAATTGTAAAGCATTTATTAATCAGTCCAAACTAGAGTTTGAACAAGCTCTAAGAGTAGAAAACTTGCTTTTTGTCCTAATGGTAACCGAGCATTCTGGTCTCTTTGCCAAAGCTACTGGCGCAACTTTTGCCTATCTTTGCTCCCACCTTTGTCCAAACCAAACAGTTCGGTTGTCACTTCAGCCAAGGAAAAAGCTGACTTGCTAGCATCCCATTTTTCTTCCAATTCATGTATTAATGATCTTGGTAAAACACCTCCCACCATTCCCAACAAACACCATTCAATGCCTCCTGTGGTCTTCCGCCAAAAGGATGTCAGGATTTTGACGTTGATGCTAAGAAAGCTCAAGGTCCCGATGCTATTTCTCCACTTGTTCTCAAAACCTGTGCTTCTGAACTTACTCCTATTCTTTGTTGCCTTTTTTCACTTTCTTATTCCAAAGGTGTTTTTGGAATAAGAAAGTGAAACTTTCTTATTCCAAACTTTTGCTCATCTCTTTTGCTCATCTCTGCTCCCACCTCTGTCCAAACCAGATGGTTCTGTTGTCACTTCAGCCAAGGATAAAGCTGACCTGCTAGCATCCCATTTTTCTTCCAACTCATGTATTAATGATCTTGGTAAAACACCTCCCACCATTCCCAACACGCTCCATTCAATGCCTCCTGTGGTCTTCCGTGAGAAGGATTTTGACGAATCTTGATGCTAAGAAAGCTCCAGGTCCCGATGGTATTTCTCCACTTGTTCTCAACACCTGTGCTCCTGAACTTACTCCTATTCTTTGCCGCTTTTTTCACTTTCTTATTCCAAAGGTGTTTTTCCTTCTGCTTGGAAATTTGCCCATATCCAGCCAGTTCCTAAAAAGGGTGACAAATCCCTCCCATCCAATTATCGTCCCATTGCAATTACTTCTACTCTTTCTAAAGTAATGGAGAAATCAATTAACCGCAAACCCTACCAGGAAACCTTCCGTCTGATCAACGAACACCAGTATGGATTTCGTCAGTATCGATCCACTGGTGATGTTCTGGCTTATGTTACCCATTTGTGGACTAATTCAATGGAAAGGTTCAGTGAAACACAAGTAGTTGTTCTTGATATCTCAAAGGCTTTCGATCATGTTTGGCATAAAGGTCTTCTAAACAATCTTCCATCTTATGGTTTGCCAACTGTTTTTAGTAATTGGTTATCCAGTTTTCTCTCTGATCGCTAACTGAGGGTGATGGTAGATGGCTCTCTGTCTTCTAACTTCTCCACTAATACCGGTGTTCCCCAAGGTTCAGGTCTTTCCCCCCACTCTTTTCCTCTCGTATATTAATGACCTTCCATTGACTGGAAATCTATGCATAGTTTTGCTGATGATAGCACATTGCAATCCACTTTCTATTTTGAGAAACCTTACCCTGTTTAATCAGCTTCAATTTCTCGAAAATCTGCTACCAATTACTTAAATTACGATCTTCAGGTAATTCTCCAGTGGGACAAAGACAACTTAGTTGATTTCAACCCTTCTAAAACTCAGTCTTGTCTTATAACTCGCAAAAAGGATTCTTCTGCTCCTATGCTTATCTTTAGTGACACTCTGATTTCTAGGCAAAATGATATATCTCTTTTGGGGATTACCCTGACTTCTAATCTCTCTTGGCACAGGCACATTACAAATATTGCTTCCTCTGCATCTAAAAAACTTGGTTTTCTCTTTCGCTCTCGGCGTTACTTTTCTTCCAAACAGCTGCTCACTCTGTATAAATCGCAAATCCGCTCTGCCAAGGAATATTGTTCCCACATCTGGGGTGGTGCCCCCAAAACCTCTCTCAGGCTTCTTGATTCCATTCAGAAGAGGGCAGTTATGTTAATTAATGATTCATGTCTAACAGAGTCTCTCCACTCGCTGTCTCATAGACGTACTGTTTTTTCTGTATGTCTCTTTTACAGATACTTCCATGGGCACTGTTCTTCTGAATTGGCTTCTATAATTCCCGCTCTCTCTCTCTCTCTCTCAAAACAGTCCGAACTTGTGCCACTACCAGCGAACATCCATTTACTGTCCAACTGCAAACTCACGGAACCAACTTTTCATCTTCCTCGTTTATTCATTCAACTGCCGTTTTCTGAAACAACCTTCCTTCATACTTATTTCCTGAAAATTACAGTCTACAGAAGTTCAAGTCCAATGTCAACAAATATCTTCTTTCGTCTTCTCAACCTCCAACCCAAGCACAATACTAAGTTCTATAGATTCTAATACCTCTCGTGTTTGGGGTTTACATAAAACACACAAACACATGCACACACACACACACACTATATACAAAACTACACCAATTACATTTCTGGCCCTTTTATAGTGGTACTATTCTTCACAGAGATACGAGTCAGAGTTGAACTAACGTTCTAGGAGCTGCCCTTTACATATACACATGTCCACATAACCATTGCCTTATACCAGCAATTGCCAAACTTTTTTAGTCACAGAACACTTTTTATTTTACACTGTATTTACAAACACATATTCATTTGTGACTACTTGGTTTTTGAGATAAAATATACAATTAATGCTCAAATATATTTTATTTTCAAAAACAAAATATCACAATTTCTATCAAGAAAACATGTATTAAGTATTTTAAAAATCCATTAAAATTAGCAATTATACTAATAAGCAATTATTTTACTAATATTAATGAAAAATGGAAAAAACAATAAAAAATGATAATGAAAAATGAAAATAAAAATTTAAATAACAATAAAAAATTATAATAAACAGTGAAAATAAAAATGTAAATAATGATAATAAACAATGAAAATAAAAATGTAACACAGAGTGATAACTTATCAAATACTGGTACCCAAGCAGATGTTACATTTTTATTTTCATTGTTTATTATCATTTTTTATTGTTATTTCCATTTTTCATTAATATAATTTTATATAGGCCTTCCAGGCTAAAGCTAGTTTACTTTTACTAACTTGTTAGTTTGGTCCTTATACACCTAACACCCTACAGACAGACACCATAAAATAAAATTGACTAATATATATATATATATATATATATATATTTTTTTTTTTAATAATAAATAATAATAATAATAAATAAATAAATAAAATAATAAAAATAAAAAAAGATTTTCATTGATTACAATTTGTTTATGGCACACACTTTGGGAAACACTGCCTTATACTATGAAACATTCATCTCCTTGTCACTGCTAGCAAAATTCCTATATATCATTGACAGAACACCTGAACTGTCCTTGCAGCCTGTCTGCACTAATCAGAAAACTTCATGTGAGACTGTACAATTATTCCTGTCTTTTTCGTTCTCCACTGCATCCAGTCTGGTACCATCTAATTGTTTTATTAATTTGAAACATTTTCTTCTTCTCAGCCTGTCTGGCTAATATTTCTAGATCTCGTAGCATCATTAGGATAGTTGTAGGATTGTTGTCATTAACTCCGCTGCCAACCTTCGTATCATCTGCACACTTGGACATTAAACTTGATATGTCTTCATAAATAATATTAATAAATATTGTAAACAATAAAGGGCCCAGTGCTGAACTCCGAGGGACTCCACTAGTAACATTAGTCCAAGGAGAAGAGCTCACATTAATAACCACTCTCTGCCTTCTGTCACTTACCATCCTTTGATCCATAGCAGTAACTTGCTTCTTATGCTCACTGCTCCAATTTGTTTAGTATTTTATGTAGAACACTATCAAAAGCTTTGCTGAAATTTAAGTATATAATATCAAATTTATTTTTTTTTTTGTATTCTATTCCTTTGTTGCTACATTGTAGTAGCTAATTACATTGGTCATACAAGATCTTCCCTTAATGTTGTGGCTTCAGATAGATGAATTTCCTTGATTTTCAGCGAATAGGAACAATATATATATAGAAGAAAGGAATGCGGTCTTTTTTCCTTCTTTTGCACACCAGTTTTCGAAGTTTATAACGCAGCTATCACTAGAAATATTTTCTGGAAATTTCATTAGAAGATCAAATCTACATTCAGAAAAGTCCTGCACATCGATATTGTTGGCTCCAACAATTACTTAAAGCAATAAAGCAAAATATTGTTAGAAAGTAAAAATGCAAAATATTGTTCCCTAAAACAATTAGAGTAAAGCAAACTGTTGTTTTTTTTTTTATCAAATGAGCATTGTGTGTTATCAGTTTTATGCCAGTTTTTATTTTTTCCTGTTTCCACTGTGGTTTCCAATAGATGAATTTCCTTGATTTTGTGTTAATAGAAAGAATACACATTGAAGGAAAGAAATATGATATTTTTGTTTTTCAAAAACAATTCGTTACAATTCTTTCGTACAATTACATAAAGCAATAAAGCAAAATATTATAACAGAGCTATAATGCAAAATATTGTTCAACAGTAATGATACTCAACTGTTTGTTTTCCAAGAAAGTTGTTTACATTTTTATTTTCTCCTTGGATCACCTTGGTAATGCTAATGCTAATGACGTAAGCTTTACCAGTCAATTATGGCTCCATGTGAGGTGACATTTTAGCCAGCAGCGCGCTATGATGTGCGAAATTCAAACAAATGCAGTGACGCATTATAAAATCAAAGTGAATGGCCGCTGTTTTTAGCAGTCATAATTACATAAAGTACATATCAGATCATACATTTTTGCTGTTTTTGAGTGAATTAATAGTTTTTCCTGCAATTTAAAGGAAGGAAATCAAAGAATATACTTCTGTTTATGTATATTAAAAGTTTCAATTTTGTAAATTGAGTAGAAATTATGGAAATGATCAGTTTTTTTTTCAGGGGGGAGGGCAATTTTAAAGTTAGGATTAAAAATCCAGGCTGAGGGGGTCAGACTATGATGGGGGTTAAGTTATTTTGTTTAAATTTTATACTTAATTTTGACTTTTTTTTTAAAATTTAAACTTTCATTTATTTTTCCTTTAACAGGATTTAATTGGTATTATTTTAGCTTTTGAACTCTATTTTTTATTTATGTTTGAATTTTATTCCTTCCTTTTGGTCTCTGTCGGGTCGGCTATGATGTGTACATTTTGTACGTATACATTGATGTGCGAAATTCAAACAAATGCAGTGACGCATTATAAAATCAAAGTGAATGGCCGCTGTTTTTAGCAGTCATAATTACATAAAGTACATATCAGATCATACATTTTTGCTGTTTTTGAGTGAATTAATAGTTTTTCCTGCAATTTAAAGGAAGGAAATCAAAGAATATACTTCTGTTTATGTATATTAAAAGTTTCAATTTTGTAAATTGAGTAGAAATTATGGAAATGATCAGTTTTTTTTTTCAGGGGGGAGGGCAATTTTAAAGTTAGGATTAAAAATCCAGGCTGAGGGGGTCAGACTATGATGGGGGTTAAGTTATTTTGTTTAAATTTTATACTTAATTTTGACTTTTTTTTAAAAATTTAAACTTTCATTTATTTTTCCTTTAACAGGATTTAATTGGTATTATTTTAGCTTTTGAACTCTATTTATTTTTTATTTATGTTTGAATTTTATTCCTTCCTTTTGGTCTCTGTCGGGTCGGCTATGATGTGTACATTTTGTACGTATACATCATAACAGAAACAGAGACCCTGCTTATTGCGGTGGCTCCTACAGTTTTGGCTGCCGACCCAGTGATGAAGTAGTTAAAGTCCTAGGACCCACTGCTTTAGGTACCATTGTTGTTATCATTATTATTTTTATGCTAATCTTAATTTCATTTAATTTCAGGTAATCTGCTTTTACCTTGCAGGCATTCTCAATTTTTTTCATGGTAATTACACTTGACAGGTCAGCACCCCTACCCAATACACTGTTAATAATTTAATACTTTTTGTTGCTTGCTTTGTCGTTCAGTAATGTCATTATATCCTATTATTTTTATCAATATTATAATACATATATATGGTATAATATGGTGAAAAGATACATAAACAGGGTCATCCCTCAAGTAGCATCGATTCATTGCATGCTGATAAAAAAATGTAGGGGCCATACTACTCAAACTATTCCTGGATCTGAAATACGATCTAATGCCTATAATCATATATCTTTTTTTTCTATTCCCTGCATGTTTTTTTTTTTTACATTATTTTTTATTTGCTGCTTCCTAGGTATTTCAAAGTTTTACTCCAGAAACCCTTCTGAAATGACAAAACGAGGATATGATGAGCAATAATACATAAAGTTTGGATTCACATCCATGATCATGGAGAATTAAAGGGACAATGCATCCTGTGCCAGAAAGTTTTCAGAAATCACTCTTTGCACCCATCGAAGTTGAAGTTCCATTTAGAGAAGATGCATCCACAACATCAACATAAGGATGTGGACTACTTCAAGCGACTGGAAGAGAACATGAAGCGCCAGCACTTGGATCAAAGTGGAGCATTGTTTCAACAAGACAAGCATCTTATGTCATCAGCTTCCTCATTGCACAACAGAAGAAACCTCAAACAGTCGGAAAGATTGTGATCAAGCCATGTGCTCTGAAGATGGCTCATATTCTGCTTGGAAAAGAAGCTGAAAAAAAGTTCAACAAAATTTCTTTATCGAATATGGTTCAAAAGAGGATTGCTGACTTGTCTAGCGACATAAAAGAACAGGTAATTACTGAAATCAAAGACGCTGCATTTGGATTGTTCTCAATTCAGTTGGATGAATCCACAGATGTTTCATCCTGTTCCCAGCTTCTTGCCTTTGTTTGGTATGCGAAGGGTGATTCCATCAAGGAAGAATTCTTATTCTGCTGTTCTCTCGAAAGAAATACCAGAGCTGTGGATGTGATGGAAATAGTATCAGAGTTCTCTGACCATGAAGGACTGAACTGGCACAATCTATGTGGAGTGTGAACCAATGGTGCCCCAGCTATGCTAGGAGCAAAAAGTGGCTTCCAAACGCTTGTTTGAGATTGATCTCCAGGCATCATTGGTGTTCACTGTCTGCTTCATCGGCAAGTTCTTGCTTCAAAAACCCTCACTTCTCATCTTCAGGACTTTCTTGAACAAGTCATCAAAATTGTGAACTAAGTGGAAAGCAGTATTTTGAATTCCTGAATGTTCAAGCAATGGTGCACAGAAATAGATTCAGAGCATAAGAAACTGCTCTACTACAGCAAGATGCATTGGCTATAAAGAGGCAATGTTGTGGCATGAGTGTTTGAATTCTGGGAAAGAGTTGCAGAGTTTCCTACAGATGCAAGAAAAGCACAAACTTGAAGCTCCCTTCCATGAAAAGTTGTGGGTCTTTCACTATGCATAATTTGTGGATATTTTTGATCAACTGAACAGTGAATCTCAGCTGCAAGGAAATGGAACAACTATCATTCAGTTCACTGACACTCTCAGTGCACTTATACAGAAGCTTAAAAACTGGAAATGAAAGGCTGAGGAAGGGAACTTTGCCACGTTCGAATCTCTTTCAGCAGCCACTTTAATGATCCATTGGATCCTAGCATTGCAAAGGATGATGTGACACACCTCAGCTGTCTCCAAGAAGAATTTTTGCAGTACTTTCCAAAAATTGGGAGAAAAGGACTGGCACTCATGAGGAATCCTTTTCTTGATAAAGTCAATGATGTCCAGGATGACCTGCAAGATGAACTGAATGAACTTCAAAATGATTCTGGATGCAAAGATGTCTTTGAAGCTTCCTCTATCTGTGAGTTTTGGCAAAAATGATGGGAAACTATCCAAACATTGCAAAGGAATGCCTTTGGAAGCTCCTGCCCTTTGAAACAACTTATTTTTGTGAATCAGGCTTCTCAACATTGGTGCAGCTGAAGACAAAGGCTCGGAACCACCTTGAATGTGAGGCAGATCTGAGATGTGCACTTTCTACGACAGAACCTAGGATTCGGAAACTGGTGTGGAAAATTCAGGAGAACATCTCTCATTAAAGTAGCTTAAGCTTAAATTGGTTTGAGTTTTTTTTTCATTTGGCAGATGCCTGCAATGTTTTGTTTTCACATATAAATTGTTGAAATGAGAAACATTGTTCCATTAAATACTTTTAAATTAAACTAAGTTGTGGTTATTATTGACATTTCCTTGGTTTCAAAAAATTGCTCAGCTATGACCCTCACTAGGCCATGACATGTCAAGCCAAAAGCGAGTTCGGCTACATAGCAAAAAAAGTTGGGAAACACTGTCCAGACATCTATTAATAAATTGCTATTAGGCTGCATGCTTGATTATTTGAGTGATGCATTGATCCTATTAATGGGATTTATTGTATACATCAGTGGTGAACTAAAGCAGCATTTTTGAGAGTCATGCCACTGCGTGTACAGGCATGAGTCGAGCGCAACTGTATCAAATGCGTACATGTAGTCCAGTCTAGCATGTACACTAAATACAGTTATTCACGTAACGATCTTTTCATATTGTGAAATTCTACTATTTTGATATAACTTGTTCATATCAAATTATTATTATTTTGCATTCAATTAAAAAAGCGTCCTTAAAAATGTTCCAAAAGAGGAGTCGATTAGGAGTGTCATGTTTTTAATTAAAAGTGAACTGAAAACTGTCTTCATTGAGAACGATGAAAAGCAGTGTGTTGTATAAGGAGACTGTGTCAGGTTTTAAAGAACATAATTTAAAACAACGCTATGATTTCAAGCATAAATCTTATGATCAATATAAAGGAGTGTTGCAAAAAGAAAAGTGTTCAAGTTACAAAATGAATTAAGAAAACAACAAAACACACTGAAAATGTATCAGTCAAGAAATTTATCTGTTGTAAGTGCCAGTTATCAAGTTACACATTTGATCACTTTTGAAAGTAAATCATTCAGTGATGGTGAATTTGTTAACAGGGCTGCACCGTAGTCGGTGGTCAGGCAAGAGGGTGCATAAGTACACGTGCCTTGAGTGACCGTGGTTCAAGCTTGTGACTGCTAAATATAATGCTGTTTGTTGTATTATCTCTGTTTTTGTGAACTCCTATAACCTTGTGGTCGTCCCGGAGTATAAACAAAAAATCTTTTTTTTTTTTTTTTTAAACGTTGTTTGTTAAAAGTTGAAGAAATTTGTCTGAAGAAACAAACAGTAATGCAAGACATTAGTTTGTCTCGACAAACAATTATGCAAAGAGTAGAAGTTACTGGAAAAAATTTGTTCAATGTTTGGAAAACATAAAACAATTGAAATATTTTAATGTGGCACTGGATGAAAATAATATAGCCCAACTCCTTATCTTCATACATGGAATTAATGATAATTTTGTACCAGTTGAAGATCTAGCTGATCTACAGAGTATGTACAGAACAACTACAGGTGAAAATCTTTTTGAAAAATTTGCCAATCTGTTGAAAAGTTAGGACTAAATATTAAAAACCTTGTGGGAGTCTGTTTTGTTTGTTATTTGGTTTTTAGGAGCATTAGCATCTAAGGCCATATTGCTCCTGGAATATGCGGTGGTCATTCCCTGACCTTTCCGCATCCTCCGTATTTGGTGGTGACGGGCTTGAACCCCGGTCTAATCAAGAAGCGTGTGCTATGCACTGCTGCTCCTTCCCACCTGGCTACGGAGGCGCCAACTTGTGGGAGTCACAACGGACTGTGCAAAAAATATGATTGGTAAAAACACTGGGCTTATGGGTAGAATAACCAAGAAAATGATAGATACCGGAGCTGTACCTCCGGACTGTCTGTGACAGCCAAATCCTCTGCTTGCACCTTCAAGATGGTGGGACTGTTAGTAATCCTGGGTATAACCTCCATGCACAAGTACATGGTGGGTGACCACCCAGGTGTGAACCAACGTAAGCAGGGGTCGAGGTGTGGCGCTCACACCACATGGAGGAATTCCGGCCAACCCTTCCCCATCTCTTCTATCACGCAGTATGATTGATAACTTTTGAGGTTATGATGAATGTCGTAGCGAGATCCAATATTCCTTACATTTCGAGGGTACAGCTCTAAAACGGTGTTCGCAGGCCGGCTGCTAGTTAGTACACCAGACCGAACCTATTGGTAACTCTCTAGGAGGCTTCCGGATCAGCTAGTGTATAATCTTGCTACCTCTACTCTGCCAGATAGTGACTGGAGGGAGTCCGAGTAGTGTGTATGCGGGGAGCATTGTCGAGGCCACGTTATGTCAAGGATCTGGGTATATTCTTACCACATGTACGCCATATCCAAAATTTTCATTACTTCATACAGCATGTCCCACCCACTTTTTCTTACTATTGAATACACCATGAATTGTCAAACTAATAGAGCAAGCTTATCTGCGAAAAG
This sequence comes from Mastigoproctus giganteus, assembly GCF_048544385.1. Classification (NCBI taxonomy): domain Eukaryota; kingdom Metazoa; phylum Arthropoda; class Arachnida; order Uropygi; family Thelyphonidae; genus Mastigoproctus; species Mastigoproctus giganteus. The sequence goes on from NC_143579.1 coordinate 104,616,726, forward strand.
ATCTAAACCTCCCAAGGACTTCCTAATTCATTTCACAAATATACGTGGTCTCAAGTCTAATCTCAATGATGTCCATTTCCACTTGCAGTCTGCCAAACCCCACGTACTTTTTCTGACAGAATCTCAGTTATCGGTTGATTCAACTACTGCTCATCTCAGATGCCCAAATTATTCGTTGTATAATTCCTTTCGCCTCAAAGGTGGTACTTGTGCATATGTCCGTTCTGATATTCCCTGTCAGAGACTTGGCAATTTGGAATCTCCTCTCTTTGATCTACTCTGGCTTAAAATCTCTCTACCTGATTGTGTCAAATTCATCTGTTGTCTCTACCGTTCTCCCAACTCCACTAATCACTTGGAGCTCTTTGACTTCCTCTCTTTGTAACTTGACAGTCCAACTTTCCTAACAGTGAGGTAATTTTCCTTGGTGATTTTAATGTTCACAACTCCAGCTGGCTTCCGTTTTCTAGTCACACCGACCCAGCAGGTCGAGATGCTGAGGCTTTTGCAATTACTAATGACCTAGCACAGATTGTTTATTTACCTACAAGAATACCGGACAATCCTAATCATACAGCCAATACGCTTGATCTTTTTCTCACAAACAACCCTTCTAAGTACACGGTCGAAGTGAGAGGTCCTTTAGGCACTTCAGATCACAACTTGGTGATTGTCCCTTCTCCAATGGAACCTTTATCTCATGGCTATTCCCAACCTCGTCTTGTTTGGCATTACAAGAATGCAAAATGGAATGACCTGCGAGACTTCTTTTCTTCTTTTCCTTGGTCGGATTACTGTTTCAAAACTTCTGATGTCAACGTTTGCTCAGATCGTGTCAGTGAAATTATTCTTGCAGGAATGGAATCCTTTATCCCACACTCCACTTTAAAATCTCGTCCTTTATCTAAACCTTGGATTCCAATAAATGTGCTAAGGCTGTCCAAGAGAAGAATGTTGAATATCGTAATTAGCTTGTTTCTAATTCTTCAATTTCATTTTCTACCTACACCAAAGCTTGCAACAATTGTAAAGCAGTTATTAATCAGTCCAAACTAGAGTTTGAACAGGCTAAGAGTAGAAAACTTGCTTCTTTCCCTAATGGTAGCCGAGCATTCTGGTCTCTTGCCAAAGCTATTGGCCGCAACTTTTGCCCATCTCTGCTCCCACCTCTGTCCAAACCAGATGGTTCTGTTGTCACTTCAGCCAAGGATAAAGCTGACCTGCTAGCATCCCATTTTTCTTCCAGCTCATGTATTAATGATCTTGGTAAAACACCTCCCACCATTCCCAACACGCTCCATTCAATGCCTCCTGTGGTCTTCCGTCAAAAGGATATCAGAAGGATTTTGATGAATCTTGATGCTAAGAAAGCTCCAGGTCCTGATGGTATTTCTCCACTTGTTCTCAAAACCTGTGCTCCTGAACTTACTCCTATTCTTTGCCACCTTTTTTCACTTTCTTATTCCAACGGTGTTTTTCCTTCTGCTTGGAAATTTGCTCATATCCAGCCAGTTCCTAAAAAGGGTTACAAATCCCCTCCATCCAATTATCATCCAATTGCAATTACTCTTTACTCTTTCTAAAGTAATGGAGAAATCAATTAACCGCCAACTGTTAATCTACCTAGAAACCTTTCATCTGATCAACGATCGCCAGTATGGATTCCGTCAGTGTCGATCCACTGGTGATATTCTGGCTTATGTTACCCATTTATGGACTAATTCAATGGAAAGGTTCAGTGAAACACAAGTAGTTGCTCTTGACATCTCAAAGGCTTTTGATCGTGTTTGGCATAAAGGTCTTCTAAACAAGCTTCCATCTTATGGTTTACCAACTGTTTTTAGTAATTGGTTATCCAGTTTTCTCTCTGATCGCTCACTGAGGGTGATGGTAGATGGGTCTCTGTCTTCTAACTTCTCTATTAATGCTGGTGTCCCCCAAGGTTCAGTTCTTTCCCCCACTCTTTTCCTCTTGTATATCAATGACCTTCTTCCATTGACTGGAAATCCTATCCATAGTTTTGCCGATGATAGCACATTGCATTCAACTTTCCATTTTGAGAAATCTTGTCCTGCTCAATCAGCTTCAACTTCTCGAAAATCTGCTACCAATTCCTTAAATGCCGATCTTCAGGTAATTCTCCAGTGGGACAAAGACAACTTAGTTGATTTCAACCCTTCTAAAACTCAGTCTTGTCTTATATCTTGCAAAAAGGATTCTTCTGCTCCTATGCTTACCTTTAGTGACACTCCGATTTCTAGGCAAAATGAATATCTCTTTTGGGGATTACCCTGACTTCTAATCTCTCTTGGCACAAGCACATTACAAATATTGCTTCCTCTGCATCTAAAAAACTTGGTTTTCTCTTTCGCTCTCGGCGTTACTTTTCTTCCAAACAGCTGCTCACTCTGTATAAATCGCAAATCCGCCCTGCCATGGAATATTGTTCCCACATCTGGGGTGGTGTCCAAAAACCTCTCTCAGGCTTCTTGATTCCATTCAGAAGAGGGCAGTTAGGTTAATTAATGATTCATCTCTAACAGAGTCTCTCCACTCGCTTTCTCATAGATGCACTGTTTCTGCTGCATGACTCTGCTACAGATACTTCCATGGGTACTGTTCTTCTGAATTGGCTTCTATAATTCCCGCTCTCTCTTTCAAAACAGTCCGAACCCGTGCGGCCACCAGCCAACATCCATTTATTGTCCAACTTCAAACCCACAGAACCAACTTTTCATCTTCCTCATTTATTCATTTAACTGCAGTTTTCTGGAACAACCTTCCTTCATACGTATTTCCTGAAAATTACAATTTACAGAAGTTCAAGTCCAATTTCAACATATATCTTCTTTCGTCTTCTCAACCTCCAACCCAAGCACAGTACTAAGTACTATAGGTTCTAATACCTCTCGTGTTTGGGGGTTCACATAAAAAAAAAAGAAAAAATTGGAATTCACTGCATTGTGCATCAAGAAGCTCTTTGTTGGAAAGTACTGGATCTCCAATATGTAATGAATGTGATTATTTCAACGGTAAATTTTATAAGATCACATGGCCTTAATCACCAAACGTTTCAACAAAAGAAACTGTTGAAACATATGGTGAATTGAAGCTGAATACAAAGATGTAATTTTACATAGTTCAGTGAGATGGCTTAGTCATGGCAAAGTGTTGTATCGTTTCTTTAAACTGAGTCATGAAATTTATATTTTTATGACAGAAAAAGGAAAGCCAATAAAACAACTCAAATACAGAATGGCTGTTTGATGTTGCAATTCTTACAGACATTTCTAGTCATTTAAATGCCCTTAATTTAAAACTACAAGGGAAAAAAATAGTCTTTGATTTGTATGGTGACATCAAATCATTTCAGAATAAGTTATTATTTAAATCCCAAATTGGGCAAGATGATTTAGTTCCCTTTAAATGTTGTACCAAGCTAAAAGAGAAACATTTCCAAAGAATCATTGCCTCTCATTATTATAATTACTTTTTAACAACTAGATTTTTATCTAGCAAATCGACTTTCAAAAAGTCAATCTGCTGATATAAGATCCCATGAAAAAGACAAACTCTTTGATAATCCATCTACTTCTAGGGCTGAAAACTACAATCTCAGCTTGTAACTTGAAATTATTGATCTTCAAGCCAAAACATAGTTCAAAAATAAGTATATGGACTGCGAAAATAAACTACTTGAATTCTATAAGGCCCTCCCACCTGAAGATTCTCCACTAATAAAAGATAAATGTCATGAAAATAGCTACTTTGTTCAGATCAATGTATGTTTGCGAGCAAATTTTTCAGCAAATTTTTCACCATTTCGTTAACAAACTGATAAAAATACACCATTCTAGATTTCATGTATCTTCTGCTCTCTTCAAAAAATCATTAATCTGGGTTTGTTTGCTTTTGCTTGATAAATCTTTATAATTTCATCATACTGAACTAAGCATTTCTGAAGTTCTCTTTTGAACTTTGGGCTCCTTTCAGTCGAAGTATCTAAATTCAAAAAATAAGATTTTAATTGCTTTAATCTAATCTATTTAATCTAACTTTATGCCTTTCCATATACTTTTTTAGTGTAAAATTTAGAACTTCAGATTTTTCATCTGTGGTATCATCCTCTGAATTGATTTGATTTGCCTCCAATGCCATTTACACTAAATCCGCTTCGCCAGCCTCTTTCTAGCAGTATTCTTGAACATCTTCAGTAATAATATCTTTTTTTTTAAGAGCATCAGCGACTAAGGCTATATAGCTCTGTGTGTTCAAATTGCATGTGTTCTGAAGTCGATTTTCTATTTTTCTGAATGAAAAACCAGAGTTTCCAGGAGAAAAAACCATGCTACCCTCACCTGAGACCAACTAACTTAGCCACATTGTGGAAAAAGACCCATAAAAATGCCTTAGGTCTTTTCCACCAAGTGTTGGGATGACAGCAATTCTACCAACTGTGCAACCCACAAGGGCTTCAGTAGTCATATCATCAAAACCTTCCCCTCCTACCGACTTAGCAAGTTCTACTATCGCATAAATTTCGTTTTCTGTCTGTTCGACCATATTTCCTGAATGAACTAACTCTGGCCACACATTTTTCCAATGCGTATTTAATGTTGACAGATTTACTTCTTTTAGCAATAAAGCCATGATTCCAATACAGTCTACAATTGAAGAATGTTTTCATGCCTCCATCACTTCAATTTTCCATCAATTAAATTTGAAATCAATTTTTTCCAAAATCCATTGTAATGATTTTCTGATGTAATTGAGTTTCAAAGGTAGATATAATGTCTTGATCTAATTAAAGAAGTTGTTCTTGGTGGTAGTATTAGTTCAACGTTTGGATGACAAATCTTTGATGGCCTGGCACAAAAAAAGAATAGAAATGTTGAAAAATTACATCCAACATAATAGCAGAGTTTTTCCCACCACAAAAGCTCAAAAATACCATGTTATGCATGGTTGCCACAATTCTCTAACAGAGTTAGAGTGAAACTGTGTTATATAAGTACCGTGTTGTGCCGCACTTCACCAATCGTGATAGAGCGAAAACATGTTGTAGAAGTACAGTGTTAAACGGGGGTTGCCTGTATTTAAAAAGAAACAGAATAAGAGATGAGCATCTTCATTCCATATTGAGAATTGGCATCACAAATTTTCAACCAAATTTTGAACAATTATCTAACAATATTCGGTCTCAATCATCTCATTAAATGTTTAGTTTTGTTCAGTAAATGTTATTGTATATTGCACGTAATAAAATTTTCAAATATTTTCATTTTAGGTGTATCATTATATTTATTTATATTGAAAAGCATTACAGGTGACACCCGCTTAACACTGATAATTCGTTCTGAAAAAAAGAGAGCACTAAGTGAAACCGCACTAAGCGAACACCGCATTCCCATAAGGTAACATATGTATTTGTGAGTTGATATTTGTTGATATTTCCTAATAAATAAAAAATGGTAGTGAAAAGATGCACAATTGTTGGTCAAAATATTTAACATTCAAATATCTGTACATATAAAATATTCTGCATCACATACGTATATAATTATGTGGTAACTACTTACGCATCAAAATTAAACTTAAAATTCCAATTAAAATCATGAATTTAATTGATTTGATTTAATTGATGAATTTAATTAAGAAAAATGTCTATTTTGGGTTGTACTTTGGCCCTTTTCCTGGTAAACTAAAAGAGATTTTAATTTTAAAACCCCCACAGTGTTACCACCCAACAATAAAGTCATCCGATCCTTCGTCACTTTGAAACCTGGCGTGTTTTTTTCTTCTTTCAATATGAAAACTTCCTTTAGGCATTTGTTTCCAAAACAGTCCTGCTTCATCTATGTTAAAAACTTGTTGAGAAGTATAACACATAATACCCCTCTTCAATAACTTTAACAAGTTCTTTTTTGAAAGTTTCAGCTCCTTGATCTGCACTTGCTGCTTCTCCCTAGATTTTAAATCTATTCAACCAGCCCTTACTAGTTTTAAATGGTTCTACTTTTTTTTTTTTTTAGGTGAGTTTTCTTCAGATCATCATATAGGCTAATCTCTCTCTCTCTCTTCTTTTCTTTTTTTTTTTTTTTTTTTTTATAATATTTAACTTAACTGAATCCTGCATTGGATATTATCTTCAAATAAAATTAGTTAAAGTCGCTCCATTCAATCCTATTAGCTGGCCTAGCCCTAGTTGCTTGCAGCAGAACGGCTGTCTTTCCCACTGCTAAAATTAATTCTTTATTTTTTCTAATTGTTCTTACAGTTTAAACTTGCCAGTCCTAAATTATGGCACACATCCATTTGTCGTTGACTGGAATCCATTTGCTCCAAAACGCCTAATTTAATTTTCAAATTTAGTCTTTTTCTTACATTTGCAGTCTTCGTACTGCATCCAGACATTGTTGCTTTTACATTCTTATCCGCCATTATTAACTCTTCGAAAATGTAACTGCGTTGGTTGCATTAATTATGATACAATGTTTGAGTAAACAGTTCATTACGCACGATGTCTAATACTGTACTGATTGATGACTAGACTTTGGATAAATGCATATAACGCAATTATTACAAGCAATATACTTGATTATTTTTTAAAATGTTGATTTCGGAACTACGTAACAAGTCACTGTACTGCAATTAAATTAGCATGTGAGAAAATTTCACTGAGCGTGGGAAAATTTCTCAAGTCAGCATGGGAAACATTTTAATGCTGTTTTGCTATTCATTTTCAAGCCATCAACTCCATCAAATGAAACGATTTTGTTCAATATGCCAAAATGCAATCTGCAAAAGAGAGTTATAGTAATTTGTGACAACATTTTAGTCATATACAGGTTATACTATAAGAACAGCGTTATAGCAAATCAGCATAAAGTGAACCACACTATAACGAGGGCCTGCTGTACTATTGAAAAACAGTGATTCTTTTCAGATTGTAAATTTTCTACAGTGAGCATTTAAAAGCAAAAGTAAGGTATTTTTAAAAAAAAGTAAAGTATTTTTTTACAAAACAAAAAGTCATATTTTCATAATTTTAATAAAATCTAAAAAACAATTCATTCACATATATTTCTTTAATATATTTCTTAATATATTTTAATATATTTAATATATATTAATATAATAATATATAAATCATTAATATATTTCTTGCACATAACAGTGCTGGGAATTTGCATTTTTTATATGTGTATAGCCTGAAAACAAAAAACAGTGACACGAAAATAGAAATTTCCTTTTATGTGTAACAAGATATGGAAAAGGTAACACTAATTTTTCTTGAACCATTTAGTGCAGCTCGCGAAACAAATAGAGCTTTGAATATGGTCCCTGTATGGGAAAAGGCTGGACACAACTGGTATTAAAGAGGGCGCTGACTTTCTTTAAAAATTACAACTGTGAATTACAGGCTCCGAAAAAGCGATAAGCGTTTGCCTTTTTATTTACCTAATTGCTATTTTATATTGTACTTTATACATAGTCTTATAGTTATAGTTACACTGGTTATTTTTATTTTTAATTTAGATAAAGAGTTTTTGTAGATTACTACTTAATCTTGCAGCCATTGTTTTTGTATAGAGTAGAAGGGAAATCAAATTTTTAATTGTGGTTACTAGGTAGCTCTAACCTATAATTATATAGTGTAATACGCATCACTGCATTAAGGATTCTATTAGATAGCGTAGTACTGACAATTATTTAATTAAATTTATTGATCTTATTAATATAAAATATCATGCCCCAGACTAGAGCAGCAAATCAACACGCACAAAGTGGCAGAGGTGCTGTGACTTGGGGGAGAACTGAGGAGGGCGATTCTCCAATGCATCACAGCCTAAAAAATTTGCAATTTGTGAAATGTTTGCCGAACTCTCTGGAACAGAACATGATCTAGCCAAGGAGGATGTCTTTGTGTGTGCCAGGTGCAGAGGGTGTCTAGAAATTAGGTATCAACTCAGCATTCTACTGGGCATCTATGAGAGCTTGAGGTATACAGTAGATGCCCTCGAAGAAATTAATATGAGGGGCCCATCAAGCTCTCATCCAACTCAACGCCAGTGCACACTCCTGGGAATCAGGCAACACAGCGGCAATCTCCAAGGCAGAATGCGCTGGTCCCAAAGGAACTAGTTATTGTTGGTGACACTATTGTCAGGGAGACGGGGAATATATTGTGTAAAAAGAATAGATGGAACAGGGTATATCTACCAGGGGCAAAAGTTGATGACGTTATAAAGCATATATCATCTTTTAAGGGCACAAAAGGTGATATTGTTGTACACGTTGGCACCAGTAACATTAAGAGTAGAAGATCTGCAGGTTTACTTAACAAGAACAGGTCAATGCTGCAAAAAAATCGTGAGTCAGGGTTAAATTTGAAAGTGTCTGCAATTCTGGCGAGACACGATAGGAGGGAGTACATGATGAGAGCCTTGTCAATCAATTTGGCCCTGGAGGGAATGTGCAAGGCTCAAGGGGTAGAATTTTTTTTCAGCGTGGTCTGTGCTTTTTAACAGGAGAGACTGCTTCTACAGGGATGGGATATACTTAAATAGAAAGGGTGCAAGTATATTTGCTGATGCTATCGAGGCAGTGTTAGGTGGATCGGAAAACTGCTAGCTTCGGAGGATTCACAGACTAAAAGGTTAAAAGTAGCCGCAGGCAGAGGTAGTAGTAGTAGTAGTAGTGGCATGTGATGCAAAAAAGCAAGTGTATGAGCTTATGCAGCATCAGCAAAAAAAAAAAAAAAAAATCACACCATTCCCTCCAAATGCCTGTCCAGTTGCTCCTTAAATTTATTTAACCTGTCAACTTCCACAACGACAGATGGAAGTTTGTTCCAGCAATAAACCCCCGCTGGCTAAAGGCAAATTTCCGCACATCTATTCTACATCTGTCTTTTCTTAATTTGAATTTATGCCCCGTTAGGTTTGTAATCTGAACAAGTGGAAGGATCCCATCAGCATTCAGCGTGCTCAACCCATTCAAGGCCTTATATACCTCAATCAGATCACCGCGCAGGTGCCTAGTCTCCAGCCACTGCAATTTGCAGAACTTAAGCCTCTCTTGGTAAGAGGATCCCTTCATTCCCCTCACCATTCTTGTTGCCCTTCTCTGTACACGCTCAAGTAAATCTACATCCTTCCTAAAATGAGGCCTCCAGACCTGTATGCAGTACTCAAGGCGTGGACTGACCATCGCCTTATACAGAGGGACAATCACCTCCTTCTCCCTGCTAGCAAAATTCCTACATATCATTGACAAAACCCCATGACCTGCCCTGGCAGCCTGTCTGCATTGCTCAGAAAACTTCATATCTGACTGCACAATTACTCCCAGGTCTTTTTCATTTTCTACCACCTTAAGTGTAGTACCACACAGTTGGTATTTCTCTGGGGTTACTTCTACCCATATGCAGTACTTTGCATTTGTCAATGTTAAACTTCAGTTGCCACTTCTTAGCTCATCTGCCCAAATTATCTAGATTCTGTTGCAGTAGCACACTGCCATTACTGTCATTAACAACCCTGCCAACTTTTGTATCATCTGCAAACTTCGACATTAAGCCTGATATACCTTCATCAATATCATTGATAAATATACAAAACAACAGTGGACCTAACATCGAACCCTGTGGGACTCCACTAATAACATTAGTCCAAGAAGAGCAGCACCCATTGATTACCACCCTCAGTCTTCTCCCACTTACCCATCCTTTTATCCATTGTAGCAACTTACCCTTAATACCATCCTGATCCAATTTGTACAATAGTCTTCCATGCGCAACAGTGTCAAAAGCTTTCCTGAAATCCAAATATATGATATCAAAATTATTTTTTGCATCCAGTTCCTTTGTAACCACATCATAATATCCTATCAAATTTGTCAGACAAGACTTTCCCTTAACAAACTCATGCTATGTCTGAATTATTGCTGCAGTCTTGTCTAGATGATCCTGCAATGCACCTTTAACCAGTGACTCCATTATTTTACCCGGAACAGAAGTTAAACTAACTGGTCTGTAATTACTCGTGTCACCCTTCGATCCCCTTTTGTGAATTGGGGATACAATTGCACATCTCCAGTATATGGGGACCTCCCCTGAATCCAAGGATGCTCTCATAATTATGGCTAAGGGTTTGCTTAGTTTCTTTGCTGCCTCCTTTAATATAACTGGATAGATCCCATCCACCCCAGGTGCTTTTCTCATGTTTAACTTCAACAATTTCTCCTCAACTTTGCTTTCAGTTATTAGAAAATCATTAAGTATCCTGCTACAATTTGATAACCTTCTGCCATTTTCAAACCTTAATAATTCCTCATGTGTGAATGTAGATGCAAAATACTCATTCAGTTTGTTTGCTATCTGAGCAGGATCATCAACAGTCGAACCATCGATGTCAAGTGGACCAATCAGATTCATCCCATTCCTTTTAGAGTTTATATAAGTAAAGAAAATCCTTGCTGTTTTTCTTAGCATCTTTTCCCAAGAATTTCTAGTAATATGCCTTCGCCTGCCTTACCTCCTTTGTGATCTGATTACAGACTAGCTTATATCTGCCATAGGCTTCTGACTCGCTTGATAATTTATATGCATCCCATGCATTTTTCTTCTCTGTTACGAGTCTCATTAGTTCATTAGATAACCATTCAGGCCTAAACCTTGAACAATATTTCTTAATAGGTATGAAACTTTTAGTAGCATCCACGATTAATTCCTTGAATGCTTCCCACTTAGAATTTACTGTTGGTAACATCGTCAGTTGATCCCACTGTACAGAATTTAAAAACTGTCGGAGACCACTGTACTCACCTTTACGGAAGCAAAAACCCTTTCCTTTACCCCTGATGGTAATTAAATCTTTAAGTAAATCCCACATGAGTACATTGTGATCACTGCCACCTAGTGGTTCCTTTATCTGCAAATTCTTAATACACGAATGATCACTGCTGATTACCAGATCAAGAGTATTACTTTCTCTGGTTGCCTCTCGAACATGCTGCTGCAGAAAACAATCATCCAATAAATCCACAAAAGTCTGATTAGTGTGTGAGTGACCAACCCACAAGTTCCAGTCAATATCTGGGAAGTTAAAATCCCCCATTAAAAGACATTCCGATTTACTTGCCCACTCTATTTCTCTGTACAATTGTTCATTGTACTCATTCGAGTCATTAGGCCTATAACACGCTCCTACTCTTATTTTTGCTTTCGCAGTGCTTATGTCACACCAAACTGACTCAACAGTACACTGTTCATCTAAGTCAACTGGATGCACTTTTTTTGATTTTATGTTTTTCTTAATTAACAGCATAACACCTCCTCCCTTTCTATCCTGTCTATCCTTTCTGTACACATTGTACTCCCCAAATTCCAGTTCAGCATTCCTTATATCTGTGTGATACCACGTCTCTGCTATCCCAACAATATCCGCCTTTGATGTCTTGACCAACACTTCAAATTCATCAAATTTATTTACTATACTTCTAGCATTGGTATACATGCAGGCATACATGCTCCTACTCCTATTCCTAGTTACCCTAACACATCCCATATACCCACCTATTTCAGGATGACTGCCATCCATCCCTGAAACCCCCAACACCCTATGCTCCAGGTCGCTACTTATTCTAATAGAAGTCGTGCAAGAATCACCTTCACCTCTGCCTACGGCTACTGTTAAACTATCAGTTCTTGTATCCCCCCCCCAAGCTATCAGTTTTCCGACCGACCTAACACTGTCTCAATAGCATCAACAAATATTCCTGCACCCTTTCTATTTAAGTGTATCCCATCCCTATAGAAGCAGTTTCTCCTGTTAACAAGTACAGTCCAGGCTGAAAAATATTCTACCCCTTGAGCCTTGCACATTCTTTCCAGGGCCAAATTGATCGACAAGGCTCTCATCATATACTCCCTTCTATCGTGTCTGGGCAGAATTGCAGATACTTTCAAATTCAACCCTAATTCTCGGCTTTTGTTCAACAGTGACCTGTACTTGTTAAGTAATTCTGCCAGTCTCCTACTCTTAATATCATTAGTGCCAACGTGTACAACTATATCACCTTTTGTGCCCTTAAAAGATGATATCCGCTGTACGTCATCAACCTTTGCCCCTGGCAGACATACCCTGGTCCTGTTCCACCTATCCTTTTTACAAAGCATGTTTCCCGTTTCCCCGACAATAGAGTCACCAACAACTACTAGTTCCTGTGGGACCAGCGCATTCTGCTTTGGGGGTTGCCGCTGTGTTGCGTGATGACCAAGTGCAAGCTCTGGCATTGATGTGGGCAGCTGAGAGCTTGATGGGCTCCCTCAATTTAGATCTTTCGAGGGCATCCACCCTGTCCTTCAAACTCTCATATAGGCCCATAACAATGCTTTCCAAATAGAGAAGACTATTGTTACTTATTCTCAATGGATACCACCACCCTGAAGGCTGTTTCAGGGTTATTTGGCCCTTCATCAGAGGGTATTTCAATAGTATAAGGACAGATAGCTCAGTTAGAACCAAGTTACCATGTACAGAACTGATGCATTGCACTAACTTGTATGTCTAGCAAATTCCATGGTTTGAAGCTTTATCCCAAAATTTTATTCTAGTCTTTTTGCATATTGTCGTTGATGTTAGAAAACCTCCTATGTGACCCAAAATGTGTTCTTGACATTTTGTTACCACTGGATTCAGAATCTTTTTTGCTGCATAAAATGGTGAATACCTCCTATGTGGGAAAATGTCTGAAATTTTCAGACATAGGAGGTATTCACCATGTTATGCAGCAAAAAAAAATTCTGAATCCAGTGATAACAAAATGTCAAGAACAATTTTGGGTCACATAGGAGGTTTTCTAACATCAACGACGATATTCTATCTTCAAAATTAATCATTCATTTTAAAATACTTTAACCAAACATATTACTACAAACATTCTATTCCCTTAGAAATGTAAGCCACTCCTTAAAGTTTTTCTTACAGTCCTTTTTTTTTTTCTTTTTTTTTTTTATTATTATCAGCTATATGGTGCAAGGAAGCCTGAGGCTTATGTTGCACCAGTCAAAAAAAAATTCCCTAGTTACCCTGGGGGGGAGAGAGAGAGAGTGTCAAAAGTAGAAGGGAATCACCAAGAAAGTGAAGAATGATGATATCCAACTCAGGATCCTGGGTGTGCCAAGCCCATACTCACCAGATATGAGCCCCTGGGGTTTTTGCTGGGATACTGCCATCATCCATTACATCATCCGATGATACTGCCATCATCCAATGTTACTAGGATACTGCCATCATGGCAGTATCCCAGTAACATTGGTCCCACTTCCCTATTATGGATATCTACTGATGAAAGCATTCCCCTTGCTTATCACTTACATCTCCCAAATTATAAGGGAAAACACAGATCGCAATACTGAAAATGAATTTTCAAAGACATTCAGTAGCCCATATCTTTATAAAATTGTTTTAAAGTTCACACCAGGAAATCATAATTATCTTCTTTCCTTTTTTCAAGAAATCCAAGTACAATTTCTTTAAAAGATCACAAAGCTGCTAGTCCCAGTAGCTTTGTTTCCAATACATCATCTTTGAGGTCCAGTGAAAATTCCCTTTCACTTCTGCATCTGTTCCATTGGAAAACACTTCCCTTAGGTAGTAGAATCCACCTTCTCCTTTATCCAAAGCCTCTGGGGGCCAAGGAGTATGCCTCATATGCCTGCGCAATAATCTGCTACTGCTTAGCCATAATAATGAGTACACTCAGAGTGGTGAAAAATAAAACAGTTTGTAAGGTTAGACGTTTGTTCAATTATTAATATTTAAGTTACTACTGCTATAAAAATAAAGTTAAAATATTAAGTTATTATTACTATAAAAATTAAATTAAAAAAATTACTACTATAAAAATTCAGGGGAGAACAAACTGCAGAAATGTGAATATGGGGAGTACAATGTATACAAGAGGGGGTATGCTCTTAGTTAAGAAGCATATTAAATTTAAAGGCAAATGTACTTTCAATATACAGAGAGGAATCAAAAGGTGACATTAATAATTGCAGATCTGTTAACTTAGTATCTGTTCCAGGGAAAATAATGGAGTTACTGGTTAAGGAAACAATCCAGGACTATCTAGACAGGAATGTAATTATACTGCAGTCACAGCATGGATTTGTTAAGGGGTGGTCTAGTCTGACCAAATATTATGATGCAGTAACATATGCATACAAAAAATAATTTTGATATCACACATCTGGATTTCAGGAAAGCTTTTGATACTGTTGCACATTAGCATTAGCAAAGGCACATGATGCAAGCAAGCAAGCTTATACAGCAACAGCCAAAAAAAAAAAAAAAAACCCTTATTTTACCCATCCACTCGCTCCAAATGTTTGTCAAGGTCTGCCTTGAATCTATTTAAGCAATCAACTTCTACAACGACAGATGACAGTTTGTTCCAGCAATCAACCATGCGCTGGCTAAAGACAAATTTCCGCACATCTATCCTACAACCGTCTTTCCTCAATTTGAATTTATGCCCTCTCAGGTGATTATACTGGGCAAGAGGAAGAATCCCATCAGCATTGAGCATGCTCAAACCACTCAACGATTTATACACCTCAATCAGATCACCTCGCAGATGCCTAGTCTCCAGACACAGTAATTTGCAAAACTTAAGCCTTTCTTCGTACGAGCAACCCTTTGTTCCATTCACTATTCTTGTTGCCCTTCTCTGTACTTGTTCCAAAAGCTCTACATCGTTCTTAAAATGAGGCCTCCAGACCTGTATACAGTACTCAAGGTGTGGTCTGACCATTGCCTTATACAAGAGGATAATCACCTACTTATCCCTGCTAGAAAAATTCCTGTATATCATTGACAAGACACCATGCGCTACTCTAGCAGACAGTCTACACTGCTTAGAAAACTTCATATCTGTCTGCACAATTACCCCCAGGTTCTTTTCATTCTTTAACCACTATTAGTGTGGTACAACAGAGTTGATATGTTACTCTGGGATTACTGCTTCCCATATGTAGTACTTTACATTTGTCAATGTTAAACTTCATTCGCCACCTCTCAGCCCATCTGCTCAACTTTTCTAGATCCTGTTGCAGCAGTGTACTGTCATTAGTGTCATTAACAACACTGCCAACCTTCGTATCATCTGCAAATTTGGACATTAAGCCTGATAATTAATACATAACTTGATAGAAGTTATATAAACGGAACTCGTAGATAATACTCGATACTGAATTATATATATAGTGTTATGTTTTGGGATACAAGTTTAGGGTTATAATTTTGTACTGAAATTGAAATTTTATTCAAATTAAATCGAAATCATGACTCAGACCAGAGCAGCAAAGCAAAAGACTCAAGCTAATGGGAGTGCTGTGGCTCAGGGGAGAACTGAGGGGGGGGGAAGTTGCCCTCTGAATCAGAGCCTTTTAAAATACACTGCTTGTATGATGTTTATGGATCAATCGGGTACGGGACATGATATTGCCATGGGGGATGTCTTTGTGTGTGTGCACGATGCAAGGAGCATAACAAAATCAGGCAACAATTCAGCATTGTTATGGGCCTATATGAGAGCTTGAAGGACAGGGTGGATGCCCTCAAAGGATCTAAATTGAGGGACCCATCAAGCTCTCAGCTGCCCACATCAATGCCAGAGCTTGCACGTGGTCATTATGCAACAAAGAGGCAACCTCCAAGGCAGAATGCGCTGTTCCCACAGGAACTAGTAGTTGTTGGTGACTCTATTGTCAAGGAAATGGGAAACATGCTTTGTAAACAGAATAGGTGGAACAGGACCAGGGTATGTCTGCCAGGGGTAAAGGTTGATGACGTTGCAGAGCGGATATCACCTTTTAAGGGCACAAAAGGTGATATAGTTGTACACGTTGGCACTAATGATATTAAGAGTAGGAAACCGGCAGAATTACTTAACAAGTACAGGTCATTGTTGAAAAAAAGCTGTAAATTAGGGTTAAATTTGAAAGTGTCTGCAATTCTGCCCAGACACGATAGGAAGGAGTTTATGATGAGAGCCTTGTCGATCAAGTCGGGCCTGGAGAGATTGTGCAAGGCTCAAGGGTTACAATTTTTTTCAGCCTGGTCTGTACTTGTAAATAGGAGAGACTGCTTCTACGGAGATTGACTACACTTAAGAGAAAGGTTGTAGGAATATTTGCTGATGCCATCGAGGCAGTGTTAGGTGGGTCGGAAAACTGCTAGCTTGGGGAGATACAAGGACTAATAGATTAACAGTAGCCACTGGCAGAGGTGAAAGTGATTCTTGCACTGCTTCTATTGGAATGAGCAGAAGCCTGGAAAACAAGATGCAGGATATTTCAAAGACTGCTGGGAGTTATTGAGATACAAGTAAACACATGGGTTGTGTTAAGGTAGCTAAGAATAGGAACAGGTGCATGTATACTTGGGTGTGCACCAATGCTAGGAGTTTGGTAAATAAATTGGATGAATTTGAGGTATTGCTCAAAACATCAAAGGCAGATATTGTTGGGATATCAGAGACGTGGTGTCACAGAGATATAAGGAATGCAGAACTGGAATTTGGGGAGTACAATGTGTACAGAAAGGTTAGACAGGATAGGAAGGGAGGAGGGGTTATGCTATTAGTTAAGAAACACATAAAATCAAAGGAAATGAAGCCAGTCGACATCGCTGGACAGGGCAGTGTCGAGTCAGTTTGGTGTGACATAAGCATCGGGTGATCAAAACTGAGAGTAGGAGTGTGCTATAGGCCTAATGACTCTGATGAGTATAATAATCAACTGTACAGGGAAATAGAGTGGGCCAGCCAGTAAATCAGAGAGTCTTTTAATGGGGGATTTTAATTTCCCAGATATTGACTGGAATTTGTATGTTGTTCACTCACACACTATCAAGGCTTTTGTGGATTTATTGGATGATTGTTTTCTAGATCAGCATGTTCGGGAGGCAACTAGAGGGAGTAATACTCTTGATCTGATTATCAGTAGTGATTCTTCATGCATTAAGATTCTGCAAATAAAGGAACCACTAGGTGGCAGTGATCACAGTGTGCTGAAGTGGGATTTACTCAAAGACGTAACTACCATCAGGGGTAAAGGGAAGGGTTTTTGCTTTCTTAAAGGTGACTACGATGGTCTGAGACAGTATTTAAATTCTATACAGTGACACCAACTGATGATGTTACCAACAGCAAATTCAAAATGGGAAGCATTCAAAGAACTTATATTGGAAGCTACTAGGCTTTACATACCAACTAAGAAATATTGTTCATGGTTTAGGCCTAAATGGATGTCAGATGAACTAATGAGACATATGGCAGAGAAGAAAAATGCATGGGATACATATAAATTAACATGTGACACAGAAGCCTATGATATATATAAGTTGATCTGTAACCAAGTTACAAAGGAGGTTAGGCAGGCGAAGGCAGATTACGAGAAATCTTTGGCAAAGGATGCAAAGAAAAACAGCAAAGAGTTCTTTACTTATGTAAACTCTAGAAGGAAGGGGTGAATCAGATTGGTCCACTTGATATTGATGGTTCAACTGTTCATGATTCTGCTCAGGTAGCTAACAAACTAAATGAATATTTTGCTCCTCATGTGTGAACATGAGGAGTTATTCAGCGAGGGGAATGCCAGAAGTGTATTCAACTCTGGCAGTAAGCTAGATAATCTTGTAATAACTAAGAGTAAAGTGGAGGAGAAATTGTTCAAGATAAACACAAGAAAGGGACCTAGGGTAGATGGGATCTATCCTAGATTAAAGGAGGCAGCAGAGGAAGTAAGCAAACCCTTAGCCATAATTATGAGAGCTTTCTTGGACTAAGGAGAAGTACCGATAGACTGGAGATGTGCAAATGTGACACCAATTCACAAAGGAAGATCAAAGGCTGACACAAGTAATTACAAACCTGTGAGTTTAACTTCTGTTCCAGGAAAATTAATGGAGGCACTGGTTAAAGAAGCACTGCAGGATCATCTAGACAAGACTTCAGTTATAGCTCGGACACAGTATGGTTTTGTTAAGGGAAATTCTTGCATGACCAATTTGATTTGATGCTATGATGCAGTTCAAAAGAACTGGATGCAGGGAATAACTTTGATATTATATAATTGGATCTTAGAAAGGCTTTTGATACTGTTGCACATGGAAGACTGCTGCACAAACTGGAACAGTGTGGCATTGGAGGCAAATTGCTGCTATGGATAAAGGGGTGGTTGAGCGGGAGAAGACAGTGAGTGGTAATCAATGGACACTGTTCATCATGGACTATTGTTATTAGTGGAGTCCGTAAGGGTTCAGTGTTGGTTCCATTATTGTTTTCTGTATTTACAAATAATATTGATAATGGTATATCAAGCTTAATGTCCAAGTTTCCAGATGACACAAAGGTTGGCAGTGTTGTTAAGGACACTACTGAAGCTATGCTGCTGAAACAGGATCTGGAAAGGTTTAACATTGAGAAATGTAAAGTACTACATAAGCGAAACAGAACCCCATAGCAACGTATCAACTCTGTGGTACTACACTGACAGTGGTAGAGAATGAAAGGGACCTGGGGGTGGTTGTGCAGGCAGATATGAAGTTCTCTGAGCAGCACAGATGGGCTGCAAGAGTAGCTCATGGTGTATTGTCAATAATATATAGGAATTTTTCTAGCAGGGACAAGGAGATGATTATTCCCTTGCATAAGGCAATGGTCAGGCCACACATAGAGTACTGTATACAGGCCTGGACGCCTCATTTCAAGAAGGATGTAGAGCTGCTGGAACGAGTACAGAGAAGGGCAACAAGATTAGTGAATGGAACAAAGGGGTGCTCTTACGAAGAAAGGCTTAAGTTTGGCAAATTACAGTGTCTGGAGACTTGGCACCAGCGAGGTGATCTGATAGAGGTGTATAAAGCCTGGAATGGTTTGAGCATGCTCAATGCTGATGGGATTCTTCCTCTAGCTCAGAATAATCACCTGAAAGGGCATAAATTCATATTGAGGAAAGACTGATGTAGAATAGACATGCAGAAATTTGCCTTTAGCCAGCGGATGGGTGGTTGGTGGAACAGACTTCCATCCCTTGTTGTGGAAGTTGATAGCCTAAATAAGTTTAAGGCTCGGCTGGACAGGTATTTCGAACGAACAGAGGGGTGAAGTGGTTATTTTTTATTTTTTTATTTTTTTTATTTTTTTTTGGCTGATGCTGCATAAGCTGGCTTTCTTGCATCAAATGCCTGTACTAATGCTAATACCATCATCAATATCATTTATAAATTCAGAAAACAACAACGGACCCAAAAGTGAACCCTCAGGGACTCCACTAATAATATTAGTCCATGAAGAGCAGTGTCCATTGATTACCACTCTCTGTCTTCACCCACTCAACCATCCTGTTATCCATAGCAGCAATTTCACTCCAATGTCACACTGCTCCAATTTGTGCAGCAGTCTTCCATGTGTAACAGTATCAAAGGCTTTTCTAAGATCCAAATATATGATATCAAAGTTATTCTTTGCATCCAGTTCCTTTGTGACTACATCATAGTATCCAATCAAATTAGTCAGACAAGACTTCCCTTTAACAAACCCATGCTGTATCCGAGCTATAACTGAAGTCTTGTCTAGATGATCCTGCAATGCTTCTTTAACCAGTGCCTCTATTAATTTCCCTGGAACAGAAGTTAAACTAACAGGTCTGTAATTACCTGTCTCCCCCTTTGATCTTCCTTTGTGGATTGGGATCACATTTGCACATCTCCAGTTCATGAAGGGCCTCCTTTAATATAACTGGATAGATTCCATCCACCCCAGGTGCCTTTCTTGTGTTTATCTTCAAAAATTTCTGATCCACTTTACTCTCAGTTATTACAAGATTCTCTAGCTTACTGCCAGAGTTGAATACACCTCTGGAATTCCCCTCGCTGAATAACTCCTCATGTGTGAATGTCGATGCAAAATATTCATTTAGTTTGTTAGCTGCTTGAGTGGATCATCAACAGTTGAACCATCGATATGAAGTGGACCAATCTGATTCATTCCCCTCCTTCTAGAATTTACATAAGTAAAGAACTCTTTGCTGTTTTTCTTTGCATCGTTTGCCAAAGATTTCTCGTAATCTGCCTTCGCCTGCCTAACCTCCTTTGTAACTTGGTTACAGACCAGCTTATATCTATCATAGGCTTCTGTGTCACATGTTAATTTATATGTATCCCATACATTTTCTTCTCTGTCAATGTCTAATTAGTTCATCTGACATCGATTTAGGCTTAAATCTTGAACAATATTTCTTAGTTGGGATGAAAAGCCTAGTAGCTTCCTAGGTTAATTCTTTGAAAGCTTCCCATTTTGGATTTGCTGTTTGTAACATCATCAGTTGGTTCCACTGTATAGAATTTAAATACTGTCTCAGACCAACGTAGTCACCTCTACAAAAGAAAAACCCTTCCCTTTACCCTTGATGGTAGTTACCTCTTTGAGTAAATCCGACTTCAGCACACTGTGATCACTGCCACCTTGTGGTTCCTTTATCTGCAGATTCTTGATGCATGAAGAATCATTACGGATAATCAGATCAAGAGCATTACTCCCTCTAGTTGCCTCCCCGAACATGCTGCTGTAGAAAACAATCATCCAATAAATCCACAAAAGCCTTTCTAGTGTGTGAGTGACCAACCCACAAATTCCAGTCAATATCCGGGAAATTAAAATCCTCCATTATAAGACACTTTAATATACTGGCCTACTTAATTTTCCTTTCCCAGTGTTATGTCACACAAAACAGACTCAACAATGCATTGTCCACCAACATCAATTGGATGCACTTCCTTAGATTTGATGTGATAACTAACAGTGTAACCCCTCCTCCCTTCCTGTCCCGTCTATCCTTTCTGTACACATTCTACTCCCCAAAATCCTGTTCCGCACTGCTTATGTCTGTATGACACCACGTATCTGATATCCCAACAATATCTGTCTTTGTGTCTTGACTAGCACTTCAAGCTCATCAAATTTATTAACTTTATACTCCTAACATTGGTGTACATGCACCTGTTTCTACTCTTAGTTACCCTAACACAGTCCATATATTTACTTGTTGCACTATGACACCTAGCAGTCCTGGAAATTCCCATTGTCTTGCTTTCCAGGCTGCTTCTCAATTGCATTTCAATAGAAGTAGTGCAAGAATAACTTTTACCTCTGCCAGCAGCTACTGTTAATCTATTAGTCCGTGTATTCCCACAAGCTAGCAGTTTTCCAACCCACCTAACTCTGCCTCGATAGCAATCAGCAAATATTCTTGCACCCTTTCTATTTAAGTGTATCCCATCCCTGTAGAAGCAGTCTCTCCTGTTAACAAGCAAGACCAGCCTGAGAAAAATTCTACCCTTTGAGCCTTGCACAATCTCTCCAGGGCTGAATTGATCGACAAGGCTCTCATCATATAGTCCCTCCTATCATGTCTTAGCAGAATTGCAGACACTTTCAAATTTAACCCTAACTCATGGCTTTTTTTCAGCATTGTCTTGTGATATTAAAAGTAGGAGACCGGCAGAATTACTTTAGTAATTCTGCCGGTCTCCTACTTTTAATAACAAAAGGTCTCCTACTCTTAATATCAATAGTGCCAACGTGTACAACAATATCACCCTTTGTGCCCTTAAAGGATGATATCTGCCCTACGTCATCAATCTTCGCCCCTGGCAGACATACCCTGGTCCTGTTCCATCTATCCTTTTTGCACAATATGTTCCCCATTTCCCTGACAATAGAGTCACCTACAACTAGTTCTTTTGGGACCAGTGCATTCTGCCTTGGGGGTTGCCGCTGTGTTGTGTGATGTTCAAGTGCAAGCTCTGGCATTGATGTGGGCAGCTGAGAACTTGATGGGGCCCTCAATTTAAATCCTTCGAGGACATCCACCCTGTCCTTCAAGCTCTCATAAAAGGTAAAGGTAAAGTGCAGCCATTATCAACCCACTGCAGGATGGAAGCTTCCTCAACAATTCATGCTGAGGGAAATAGACCATAATCTGCCACGCTGGTCGTGCGGGTTGGCAGAGTGACCGTATTCAGCAGTCAGGGGCTTGAACCCCGGTCTACTCAAAGAGCGTGTGCTACTGCACTCCCACTCCTGACCACTCGGCTACGGAGGCAACTATACTAAATATGCGCCCACAGACATAAGTCTGTCATATAAGCCCATAACAATGCTGAGTTGGTGCCTGATTTCCTTGCACTCCTTACATCACACACACACACAAAGACATTACCCTTGGCAATATCATGTCTCATTCCTGATTGCTCCACCAACATCAAACAAGCAATGCATTTCAATAGACTGTGATTCAGAGGACAACCGCCCCCCAGTTCTCCCCTGAGCCACAGCACTTCCACTAGTTTGAGCCTTTTGCTTTGCTGCTCTGGTCTGAGTCATGATTTCTATTCAAGTTCAATAAAATACCAATACAAAATATAACCCTAAAAAAAAACATAAAAGAGTGCTCTACAAAATGAAGCAATGTGACATTAAGGAAAAGTTACTTCTATGGATGAAGGCATGGTTGAGCAGGAGAAGACAAAGAGTGGTTATAAATGGCAACTGCTCTTCAAGGGCTAATGTTATTACTGGAGTTTCACAGGGTTCTGTGCTAGCCCATTGTTGTTTTCAATATGCATTAATAATACTAATGAAGGTATATCAGGCTTAATGTCTAAGTTTGCAGTTGATACAAAGGTTGACAGAGTGGTTAATAACAGTAATGAAGGTAAGCTACTGCAACAAGATCTAGAAAAATTAGATTGACAAGATGAAAAATGGCAGTGACAAATGCAAGGTACTGCAGATAAGTAGCAGTAATCATATATTAAAATACTATACTCTGAGTAATGGAAAATTAAGAAGACCTGGGGGTAATAGTGTAGTCAGGGATGAATTCTCTGAGCAGTGTAGAGAAGTTGCCAGGAGAGCTCACAGAGTTATGTCAATGATGTACAGTACCATTGTACATCACGGATAAGGAGGTGATTATCCCTACAAGGCCACATTTAGCCTGCACCTTTAGTACGGCACACAGGTCTATAACCCTAATTTTAGTTAGGATGTAGATCTGGTGGAATGGGTGCAGAGAAGGGTAACAAGATTAGTGAAGAGAATGAAAGGGTGGACTTACCAAGACAGGCTTCAGTTCTGCAAATTGCAACATCTAGAGACTAGGACCTGTGTGGTGATCTGAATGAGATGTTGAAAGCTTTGAATGGATTGAGCAAGCTGCTCAGTGTTGATAGGATTCTTCCTCTTGCTCAGCCCAGACACATGAGGGGACACAAATTCACATGAAGGATGGTTGCAGAATAGATGTGTGTAAGTTCACCTTTAGCCAGCAGATGGTTGATTGCTGGAACAAACTTCCATCTGTTGTGGAAGTTGATAGCTTAAATAAATTCAAGGAAGAATTAGACAAACTATTCAAGGGAATCAATCGGTGATACTGATATATAAGGTTGCTTTCTTGCATCATTTTCCATTGCTAATGCTAAAAACACAGAAAAAACAAACAGTAAGCTACAGATAAAATGTATGTATTCTCATGTTATAAATGTCTTTCCATTAATGAAACAAAGAGGTGGCAGGCAGACAGACAACACTGAACGTGTTAACCCAGTCCCGATATTACTGCCATCAATAAATACATGCAAACATTATTTGCAGGTAATAAACAGATCAGTATCATATATACGGTCAGTCCTCGTATAGCACGATAGTTGTGTTCCTAGAAACCCTCGTGCAATGCAAAATCGTGCAATATAAACAACAGGCCCTATGGGAAAAATAGGGTTAGGTGCCGACTACCCAAGATTGAACACACATTTGTAACCAAAACATTACCAAACACAATAAATAATCGTAATAAAATATGTAAGTATTTTATTACGACTCTTACGTAATAAAATATTGCTAATGCTTTTGCTTCTATCATAAGAAAACTTGTTTTTTGTTTCATTTTCTATCCAAACAGATGACAGCCGTTCCATCTCTCCCAATTCTTTGTGTCTTAATCTAATGGATTTTAATTACACTTTGAGTTGTTCTTGCTATGAAAGTTGTTTTTATTTTCTCTGCATTCTTTGTAATTCTTGGCACTGTCTCATTTAGGTCTGTCCGGGGTTCAAGCCCGTCACCACCAAATACGGAGGATGCGGAAAGGTCAGGGAATGACCACCGCATATTCCCGGAGCAATATGGCCTTAGTTGCTAATGCACCTAAAAACCAAACAACAACATCATTTAGGTCTGTAGCACGTGCAATATCACATGGTCTTTCATTTCACTCAAAGCGTTTCACAATTTCATATTTTTTCTCTATCGACAGAGGGGAACTGGCCATAAGCCTTACCGGGGAAATCCTGGTGGGCCGGAGGCCGGTGTGATTTTGGCCATAAACCATAGTATGAGGCCACTATAAATTTTCCAGGGTAAGAATTTTTGATCCAGTCCGCCTGTTTATCGATATTGCTTTTCTTTTTCTCTCTGAATCTGCAGTGTCTTCACAAGGACGCTTCCTTTTCACACCTTTTAAGTATTTTACTCATTTTTAGGGAATAAAGCACAATTACAAAATGAGGAGGCACGCTTGATACACGTAAACAAAGCTGCGCGCATGTAGCAATTGAATAAACAACACCGTAAAGGCAGAGATACACTATTAACACCTCACATTTTACTAAAGCACATTTCTGGAGGTCACTACCATAAAACAATAAAAACAATTTCCAGTTGCGTTCCTGCTAGTGGAATCTGTTATAGACTGGTAGTAAACTCAATCTAATTGCATTTGCGATTATACTGATTGCTGGAATTGTGTTGGTTTTTACGTTATTATGGTGAAATGTGTTTCCCCTTCACTGATATAAAAAACAAATACATTTTCAGAATCTTCTCTTCATTCCTATCGTGTTGTGTTCGGTTGGGGTGATTCTGCGTTCAACTGACATTTCTTGTAAACACAAAGGAATCGTGCATAAGCGAATTCGGTTCGTGTTATATAAGATATCGTTCCCTTATTTATAAATCGTGTATGATCGAATTCGTGTAGTGCAAACAAGTGTTATACGAGGACTGACTGTACTTCCCTAAATTCTGGGTAAATATAAAACCCTGTATATGTAGAAATTGAGATGTGATGTGAAATTTTAAGAATTATTTTTGAAAACTAAACATAAAAATTGAATGCAAACAGCTGATATATTAGTGGAGTTAAAAATCATGTTGGCCATATTATTAATGGAATTTAAAAAATAGTCTAATAGTTTGCAGTAGCTAATATCTTCTATTACTTTAAAAGAAACAAAAAAATTTAATGATATAGAAATGTGTGCTTTCAGATATTTGCAAATACTTTTGGTGTTATTGTATTTGTTGTTGCAAGGTTTTAGGAGCATCAGTGACTAAGGTTATATTGCTGCATGATAATGTCTGTAAATTGCATATGTTATGAGGTCAATTTTTTGTTTGCTGGACAAAAAAACCCCTAGTTTCTAGAAGTAAAAAACATGCTACCCTCACCTGAGATCAAATAACTCAGCCACGCTGTGAAAAATGCCCATAAAATTCCTGCCTCCACCGACGGGACTTGAATTCGGGTCTTTTCAACCCAGTGTGGGAAGAATGTCTATTCTACCAACTGTACTACCCACAAAGGCTTATTTTATCTGACTAATGTAGTTCTGTACCCTACATATATACATTCATTATGTCCAGTGTTTTGTTTGTTTAATTAATACACTGGTAGCAATCATAACTTCCTAAAATTTTGTAATTAAATAATGTTTAAGAAAAATAGAAATTTAACTTTTAAAATTTCAATGTTAACAAACAAGAGGATGCTCATGATAGCAAAACAGTCTTAAATAACTTAAGGATGGTGTAAACTATAGAATACTTAGCCTTAACTCTGTCTATAGTAATTTCAGGGGTGCTGTCAATAAAATGAGTGAATTTGAACTTCTGTTAATACAACTAACACACTGACATAAGAGGTCTAACAGAAACCTGGTGTCACCCAAAATATGGGATGCACAATGTATTTAGGAAAGATAGCAGGGGTATGGGGTCATTCTTCTTATTAAAAGCAGCCCGAATGCAAAAAGAGCTTTTGTAGATTCAGAAGTTACACACGCCAGCATAGAATGTGCTGTGCGAGTTAGATGGAAGCAAAAGTACAATGAAAATGGGAATAATCTATAGTCCAGAAGTTTATGAAGATTATGCTGAGAAAGTCTATATGCAGAAAGTCTAATTGACTGGAATAAGTAAGAGGGCAACTCACAATGGGGAACAAAATTTTTAAATAAACTAGATGATTACATCTTGAACTAGCATGTTAGAACTACAAAGAGTAAGAATATTCTAGACTTGATCATTACTCATGGATCAGATGACATCATAGGCTCAACAACAGGAATCACTAGCAGGAAGTGATGACACAGTCGTTAGTTGGAATTCCTAGAGTAATTTAACACCTTGCACATGGGAAGGGTGTAACCAGGGTGATAAAAAGACCTACTAGAATGAAGTGCAAGCAGATCTTCTGCACTCCAACTAGTACAAAATGAATGTCAAAAAATGAGTGGACACTGTCAAATTTTGATACACTACACTTAAATAGTGGCACACGAATATCAGCTCACTTAGTGTTTCAGAGCCCTCACTCAATGTTTTAGTGACAACCTTAGCTATCATCACTGGAATTACATTAATGAATATCAGGAATTAACAAGTAGTAGTAGTAGTGGCACATGATGCAAGAAAGCAAGTGTATGAGCTTATGCAGCATCAGCCAAAAAAAAAAAAATCACACCATTCCCTCCAAATGCCTGTCCAGTTCCTCCTTAAATTTATTAAACCTATCAACTTCCACAACAGATGGAAGTTTGTTCCAGCAATTAACCACCTGCTGGCTAAAGGCAAATTTCCGCACATCTATTCTACATCTGTCCTTTCTTAATTTGAATTTATGCCCCCTTAGGTTCATAATCTGAACAAGTGGAAGGATCCCATCAGAATTCAGCGTGCTCAACCCATTCAAGGCCTTATACACCTCAATCAGATCACCGCACAGGTGCCTAGTTTCCAGCCACTGCAATTTGCAGAACTTAAGCCTCTCTTGGTAAGAGGATCCCTTCATTTTCCTCACCAATTTTGTTGCCCTTCTCTGTACACGCTCAAGTAAATCTACATCCTTCCTGAAATGAAACACTTCTAATTATTCTGGTAAATGCAAAGATTTTCCCAGTGGCTACCAGTCAAAATAAGAAAGTTGAAGCAATAATACAGGTAACCCTCGTATAACATGGTAGTTTGGTTCCCACAAAATCTCATGCAATGCGAAATCATGTTATACGGGACTAAGAACCAGTATAAAAAGGGGGGTTACGTTCCAAAAGCTAACGAAAATACACCATTTTTTATAACCATCGGAAACTTAATTTTTATAGTAGTAATAAGTTAATATTTTAACTATATTTTTATAACAGTAGTAACTTAAATAGTAATAACTGAACAAACGTCTTACCTTACAAACTGTGATACTTACGAGGGTGAATCAAAAAAGAATTGCCCTGACCTAGCTGCAGAGGTGCTAGCCTGTTGATTCCTGGCACAGGTTTTAGTCCTTCTATACATAGCCACCATGTAGATTCACACATTTTTCCCTTCAATGGATGAGGTTACGGATACCGTTTTTGTAGAAGTGGTGAGACTGGTCTTTGAACCACGAATACGTTGTAGAAATGAGTGTCTTGTCATCGGGGAAGTGGGTCCCCCCGAAGAAATGATTTGAGGGAAGGAAACAAGAAATCCGATGGTGCAAGATCGGGTGAATAGGCTGGATGGGGCAGTATTTCATATCCACAAGTGGCCACTTGTGTTGTTGCAATTTCTGAAGTGTGAACTGGGCCATTGTATGATTGAATATTTCATGGAAGGGGAAACACATTTCAGCACAATAATGTGAAAACCCACAGAATTCCAGCTATCGGTACTATAGCAAATGCAAGAAGATTGAGTTTACTACCTGTTTATAATTATTTACACTAACAGAAAAGATCAATAAACTGGAAACTGCAAATTGCGAGTTTTCCCAGCACAAAAGCTCAAAAATACCGTGTTATGTGAGATTTCCAGCAATTCTCAAACTGTGTTAAGAGTGAAATCTTGTTGTAGAAGTACCATGTTGTGCGCGAGGATTACCGCAATTTATCAATTGCGTTAGAGCAAAACTGTGTTGTAGAAGTACCGTGTTATACGGGAGTTGCCTGTATATACAATCCTTTACAGTATTTGTTTTCTATTTTTAAACACTTTAATTGCAATAATAGTAAATCTATGCATTTAAATTTTCTGAACATTACACTTTAACTGTAACGTATGTATTATTTATGTTTGAAGATTGAATTAAAATACAATATAACCACTATGGGTTAGCATTCATCCATCCACACAATCTGAATATTTACAATGCAGTAAGAATTTTTAATATGTGAGAATGCACTTATAAATATTTTACACAAAAAAATCACATTACATCTCTCAAGTGGTGCTTAAATCTCGATGTTACTCCCAATATGAAGTTTCAAGCTCAGTTATCAAATTAGCCTTAAAACAACATACCTTGACAAGGTAAATACTGAAACAAGTAAACAATACAAATCAAATGAAGCACTTTGTTAACATAGGAAATATGGCACATGATTAAAACAAATTTCAGTATCTGAATTTACACCGGCATGGCACTTAGTTAATATACAAATGAAATACAGGGCCTGTTAGACAAAGTTATAGCAGATAGGGATTATTTAACCGACCCCCCCCCCACTATCTAAACAGAGCAATCTACTTCACAGGTAGTTTTAGTAGCATTAGTATTAGTGTTTATGGTAAAAGTTTAGTTTTAGTATTAGTATTAGTAAAAGAAATTTTAATATGTGAAAATGCACTTCTAAATATTTTAAACAAAAACATCACATTATATTTCTCAAGTGGTGCTTAAATCTCAATATTACTCCCACTACAAAGTTTCATGCTCAGTTGTCAAATTGGCCTTAAAACAACAAACAACTACTGAAACAAGCAAACAATACAAATCAAATGAAGAACTTTGTTAATATAGGAAATATGGCACTCGTGATTAAAACAAATTTCAATATCTGCATTTACACCAGCATGGCACTTAGTTAATGTATGAATGAAATAGAGAGCCTGTTACACAAGGATATAGTAGATAGGGATTATTTACCCCACTCCAACTAACAACATAGTTACAGTGATCTACTTCATAGGTAGTATTAGTAACATTAGTATTAAACACACAGTGAAATGAAGCCACAAGTTTTAGCTACACCAGCCAAAATAAATAAATAAAATTCATTTTATTTATTTTTTTTGTATTTTATATTCTAATGATTTTCTGATTGTATATTCTAATGAAAACTCATTAGACATTATGGGCATAGCGTCTTTTGGTACACAGCTGAGAGCAACTGGGTTTGCTACTTAACGCATCAATCTTTCGTATACATACATTTCATGGCACACAGTTAAGTACAAGGTGTGTGTGTGTGTGTGTGTGTGTGTGTGTGTGTGTGTGTGTGTGTGTGTGTGTGTGTGTGTGTGTGTGTGTGTGTGTTATGGGGGTTTAGAGGCGCATTAGCTGCCGGGGCTATTGCCTATTCATAGGAAAAAGCTAAAAACAAGGTTCAGATGTAACTCCTTCATTTTTATTACCAAGATCTTTTAGAATTTATGATATAGTCCAATTTTTTTTATAAAAGAGAAAAATTCATTGATGTTTGTATCCTTGCCAATAATATGTCATAGTATTGTCAGTTCTTGTAGAGCCGACCAGGCTAGCTGGGTGGGTAAAGTACCTGCCTGGCAACCCAAAGGTCGCGGGTTTGGATCAAAGTACTGCAAAAACCTTGGGAGGTGCATTATGGCCACAGAAGTCTATGCGCCAACAACTACCAAAAAAAAAAAAAAAAAAAGTTCTCATAGATATGTCAAAGAGAACAGGATGGATATTCTGTCATGTTGATAGTGCAGACATGCAATCAGGATATGTTTCACTGTCAAAAGTGCTGAACAGTGTGGACACTTAGGAGGATCCTCTCTTGTCAGTAGATGGAAGTGAGTCAGATATGTGTGTCCTATTCGTGCAAGTACCACTTCTTCTCTTCGCACTGTTTTTGCGCTAGAGTGCCAAACTTTGGTTCCTGTTTCAATTGGTAGAGTTTATTATTGGTTTGGGTGTGGCATTGCCCTTTCCATTGTAAAAGACTGCTGTTTGTATGATGTGATTATAGTCAGAGGATGGGACTTGGGCAGAGATTAAATCAAAAGTTGTTGGATTTTTGGCAGTTTTGTCAGCTAGTTCATTCCCCTTTATCTCCGAATGTGCAGGGATCCAACAAAAAGTCACTGATTGGTGACTTTCTTCAATTTTCGGTAGGAGACTTCTGATTTGATTTAAGACTGGGTGAATCTTGTAAGAAGAGTTTTGGACTGCTGTAATTGAGCTCAGTGAGTCCGTGTATAATACATTTTACAGAAGGGTAGTGATTCACGTTTTCTAAGGCTAATTTTATTGTGTAGAGTTCTGCTGAGACGCTGCTATACTCAGGTGGAAGAGCAGCCGAAATGATTGTAGAAGGAAATACTGCTGCTGCTACAACAGCTGAATGTGATTTGGAGCCATCAGCATATACTGGCAAAAAATCAGCATAATTTTGAATATGGCTTGCATGGAGTTGTTTCACATTGATTATGGGTAGGTGATTCTTTCCCACTTGTCAAGATAAGTATTGCAGGTTAGTTGGGGAGAGGGAGTCCACGGTGGTTATGAGTCATTCATTACTTGTTGCCTGTTGACAATAGGAACATTCCAACTCTGTGTTAATTCAATAAGGCCTGCTGGTCTTATTTTAGTGAGTTTGTTTCTATAGAGATTTTGCAGTGGTGGATTAAAGAGGTATGGCTCAATAGGATGCTGCCAGCAACTTTGTATTCGGGCTGCATACTTAAGAAGCAGCATTTTTCTGTGGAGGTAAAGAGGGGGCTCATTAGCTTCAATGTATAAACTATAAGTAGAGGATGTCCTGAAAGCACCAAGTACAATCCGCAATGCACTATGCTGTATAGAATCCAGCCATCGCAATGTACTCTTATGGGCAGAATCATAAAGTGGAGCACCATAATCCTATCAGGATCTTATCAATGCTCCAAATAAGAGCAACAAAGATGTACAAAGATCTGCTCCCCAAGACAAGACAGATAAAGCTCTTAGTATGTTTAGTTTTTTTAAGGCAGGATGTACACAGAAATTTAATGTGCTTAAGGAAATTTAATTTCCTGTCAAGGATTAATCCCAAGAATCTGTTTTGTTACTCACTGGAATGGTAACGTTTGACATCTGAAGTTCAGGATCTGTATGTTTTCCGTTGATTACAAAAGTGTATTGCAACAGTTTTCTGCTGTGATAGACGATAGCCATTTAACTCTGCCCACCTTTGGACTTTATTCAGGGATATCTGCAGTTGCCATTCAATGGATCTCATGTTCTGAGAATGGCAAGAAATAGAGAGATCATTGGCATAAAGGTAGGTCTGAACAGTATTTGGAAGTTCTTTTGTGATGGAATCGATTCTAAGGGCAAAAAGGGTTGCACTCAGTACAGACCCTTGTGGCACTCCTTCCTGTAAAAATGTCATAGAAAGCGAGTTGTGGTATCGAACTTGGAATGAACGATTCTGGAGAAAGTTCCTGATGAATATAGGAAGGTTGCCTCGTAGACCAAGAGCATGGAGGTCACTGAGAATGCCACAACACCAAGTAGTATCAAATGCCTTCTTTATGTCTATGGAAACCATAACACGATGTTCATTTTTTACAAAGGTATTACAAATTGCAGACTCAGCTTTGATCGTGAGATCAAAGCAGGACCTGTTCTTTCGAAAGCCATGTTGATTATTACTAATTAGTAGTTGCATTTCGATGATCCAAACAAGACAATTATGGATCGTTTTTTCAAGTAATTTACTTGAAAAATTTAAGCAACTGGACAGAGAAATAGGTCTATAACTGTTAGGACTGATAGGATCTTTTCCAGGTTTCAAAAAGGCAAGAACTGTAGCATGATGCCAAGAGCTGGGATAAATATTTTCCATAAATATTCAGTTATAGTACACCAGAAGTATTTGCAAATTTTTGTCGCCAAGGTTTTGTAACATGATATAAGATATTCCATCTGGCCCAGCCTGCTGTGTGTTGTTTTAATGCTGTCTAGAAGTTCAGAAAATTGAAGAGGCTGATTATACAGAAGAAAAACTGAGGTTCGAAAATTGATGGCTCATTGTTCAGTCTTGGTCTTTATTTTCTGAAAATCTGGAGAATAGTTGATGCCACTGAAACTTGAGCAAAGGTTTTGCCCGAGGCATTTGCTATGTCCTCAGGAGCAGAGTTCTTGCCCATTCCATGAAATGGATTGGTGAAGGGGGTGGTTGGAAATTTGCCAGAAATCTGCCTGATTTTCTTCCATATTAACCTAGAGTTAGTGTTTCTATTTATGGTAGATGCAAACCGAAATCCAAGAATTCTTCTTGGCTTGTCTTTGAATGAGACATGCTTTTGCCCTTAGCTTCTTGTAGTTAATAAGATTAGCTGTGGTTGGGGATCTACGAAATAAATTCCATGCTTTATTTTTTAACTTCTTTGCATTTGTGCATTCTTCATTCCACCAATAGTTAAGGTGCTGTAGGGACTGGGGATTCGATAATGGAATTGAACATTTAGCTGCAGATAGTAGGTGTGAAGTGATATAATCTGTGGCTTCATCTATTAATTGTGCTCATATAAATTTCTCATCCAGGGTGACAGCTGACTGAAATTTGACCCAGTTGGCTTGAAAGAACTTCCATTTCCTGCACGGTTGTGCTACTGGTGGTTGTGCTACTACAGATCACAAATAATCGGAAAATGGTCACTGCCCATGGGGTTGTCCATGACAAACCATTCCATGATTGGAAACAGCATCGGGGAGCATATTGAGAGATCGACTGCAGACGTTTGTCCAGCTGGTAATTGTACGTGAGTGGGTAGACCTGTATTAAGAATGGTAAGGTTTTGCTTATCCAGAAACTTTTCAATTAGTTGGCCATGCCTATCTATGTTGTTGTTTTGGTTTTTTAGGAGCATTAGCAACTAAGGCCATGTTGCTCCGGGATATGCGGTGGCGGTCATTCCCTGACCCTTCCGCATCCTCCGTATTTGGTGGTGACTTATGATAGTAACAACAAATGGTTTTTTTCCTTCTATGGTAACATCGTTTATTTTAAACTGGCCATGGGTCATTAAATTTTACACTACATTATTTATGGTCTGGTCAGCTTTCCTTTATGTACTTGCAGTCAACCCGAGACTTGGAGTCATTTATTATATGATTATAGTCTGTATGTTGAACTTAGAGAAAGGCTAAAAGTGAAGGTTGGTAATTTAGTTAGAGGCTGTGAAAGTGATCTTATTGCTAATCAGGATAAATTTCAATCACTGCAAGAGTTCTGTGTAACTGTTTTTCAACGGAGAAGACAAAGGAATAATCTAATGATTACTAATTAAGATTTGGTTATATACATTTTGATTAGCTGTTTTTTTTTTAGTTTGTTTATATTGTATGTATATGTGTGTGTGTGTGTGTGTGTATATATATATATACATATATACACATATACGTGTGTGTGTGTGTGTGTGTGTGTGTGTGTGTGTGTGTGTGTGTGTGTGTGTGTTAATTTTTTTTTATTTATTTATTTTTTTTTTTTGCTGGCTCTCAGGTGTTGGCAGCCTAGGAGCGGGATTGCTGGCACCCACTGGTATAGCACTACTTCCGGTGGGTGCAGGATTTTTGTGCATGAGGCACTGTTAAAATAGAAGACCAGGCCCAGTACCAAGTGACTATAGGCGGTCATTAGGGTCTCTTCGCCCAGGGAGTGGCTGTGCAGGTGCCAGCTGCTCCCTGGTGGCAGAGAGACCTGCCATACAGGTCTGTTTTGCAGAGGTTCTGCACAAATTCAGTTTATCAGGTGGAGATAGACGGAAGTCTAGGTGCCACCTTAGACATAATAATAATAATAATAATAATAATAAAATAAATAATAATTCCCTGCCCCTTCCGCATCCTCCGTATTTGGTGGTGATGGGCTCGAACCCCGGTCTAATCAAGAAGCGTGTGCTATGCACTGCTGCTCCTTCCCACCTGGCTACGGAGGCACCTATGCCTATCTAATTTAGTCGATCCCCATAAGGGATGGTGGCTATTGAAATCCCCCAAGAGACAGACAGG